>NW_028225475.1:0-385096 GCF_052327205.1 Somniosus microcephalus
CCTTCACCTTCTCCTTCTCCTTCTTCTGCTTCTTCTGATTCACCCTCCAGACTTCACCTTCTCCTTCTCCTTATTCTGCTTCTTCTGATTCACCCTCCAGACTTCACCTTCTCCTTCTCCTTCTTCTGCTTCTTCTGATTCACCCTCCAGACTTCACCTTCTCCTTCTCCTTCTTCTGCTTCTTCTGATTCACCCTCCAGACTTCACCTTCTCCTTCTCCTTCTTCTACTTCTTCTGCTTCACCCTCCAGACTTCACCTTCTCCTTCCCCTTCTTCTACTTCTTCTGATTCACCCTCCAGACTTCACCTTCTCCTTCTCCTTCTTCTGCTTCTTCTGATTCACCCTCCAGACTTCACCTTCTCCTTCTCCTTATTCTGCTTCTTCTGATTCACCCTCCAGACTTCACCTTCTCCTTCTCCTTCTTCTGCTCCTTCTGATTCACCCTCCAGACTTCACCTTTTCCTTCTCCTTCTTCTGCTTCTTCTGATTCACCCTCCAGTCTTCACCTTCTCCTTCTCCTTCTTCTGCTTCTTCTGATTCACCCTCCAGACTTCACCTTCTCCTTCTCCTTCTTCTACTTCTTCTGATTCACCCTCCAGACTTCACCTTCTCCTTCTCTTTCTTCTGCTTCTTCTGATTCTCCCTCCAGACTTCACCTTCTCCTTCTCCTTCTTCTGATTCTTCTGATTCACCCTCCAGACTTCACCTTCTCCTTCTCCTTCTTCTGCTTCTTCTGATTCACCCTCCTGACTTCACCTTCTCCTTCTCCTTCTTCTACTTCTTCTGATTCACCCTCCTGACTTCACCTTCTCCTTCTCCTTCTTCTACTTCTTCTGCTTCACCCTCCAGACTTCACCTTCTCCTTCTCCTTCTTCTACTTCTTCTGATTCACCCTCCAGACTTCACCTTCTCCTTCTCCTTCTTCTACTGCTTCTGATTCACCCTCCAGACTTCACCTTCTCCTTCTCCTTCTTCTACTTCTTCTGATTCATCCTCCAGACTTCACCTTCTCCTTCTCCTTCTTCTGCTTCTTCTGATTCACCCTCCAGACTTCACCTTCTCCTTCTCCTTATTCTGCTTCTTCTGATTCACCCTCCAGACTTCACCTTCTCCTTCTCCTTCTTCTGCTTCTTCTGATTCACCCTCCAGACTTCACCTTCTCCTTCTCCTTCTTCTGCTTCTTCTGATTCACCCTCCAGACTTCACCTTCTCCTTCTCCTTCTTCTACTTCTTCTGATTCACCCTCCAGACTTCATCTTCTCCTTCTCCTTCTTCTGCTTCTTCTGATTCACCCTCCAGACTTCACCTTCTCCTTCTCCTTCGTCTACTTCTTCTGATTCACCCTCCAGACTACACCTTCTCCTTCTCCTTCTTCTACTTCTTCTGATCCACCCTCCAGACTTCACCTTCTCCTTCTCCTTCTTCTGTTTCTTCTGATTCACCCTCCAGACTTCACCTTCTCCTTCTCCTTCTTCTACTTCTTCTGATTCACCCTCCAGACTTCACCTTCTCCTTCTCCTTCTTCTACTTCTTCTGATTCACCCTCCAGACTTCATCTTGTCCTTCTCCTTCTTCTGCATCTTCTGATTCACCCTCCAGACTTCACCTTCTCCTTCTCCTTCTTCTGCTTCTTCTGATTCCCCCTCCAGACTTCACCTTCTCCTTCTCCTTCTTCTACTTCTTCTGATTCACCCTCCAGACTTCACCTTCTCCTTCTCCTTCTTCTACTTCTTCTGATTCACCCTCCAGTCTTCACATTCTCCTTCTCCTTCTTCTGTTTCTTCTGCTACAGCCTCCAGACTTCACCTTCTCCTTCTCTTTCTTCTGATTCTTCTGATTCACCCTCCAGACTTCACCTTCTCCTTCTTCTGATTCTTCTGATTCACCTTCCAGACTTCACCTTCTCCTTCTCCTTCTTCTGCTTCTTCTGATTCACCCTCCTGGCTTCACCTTCTCCTTCTCCTTCTTCTACTTCTTCTGATTCACCCTCCTGACTTCACCTTCTCCTTCTCCTTCTTCTCCTTCTTCTGCTTCACCCTCCAGACTTCACCTTCTCCTTCTCCTTCTTCGATCTCTTCTGATTCACCCTCCAGACTTCACCTTCTCCTTCTCCTTCTTCTGCTTCTTCTGATTCACCCTCCAGACTTCACCTTCTCCTTCTCCTTATTCTGCTTTTTCTGATTCACCCTCCAGACTTCACCTTCTCCTTCTCCTTTTTCTGCTTCTTCTGATTCAACCTCCAGACTTCACCTTCTCCTTCTCCTTCTTCTGCTTCTTCTGATTCACCCTCCAGACTTCACCTTCTCCTTCTCCTTCTTCTGTTTCTTCTGATTCGCCCTCCAGACTTCACCTTCTCCTTCTCCTTCTTCTGCTTCTTCTGATTCACCCTTCTGACTTCACCTTCTCCTTCTCCTTCTTCTACTTCTTCTGATTCACCCTCCTGACTTCACCTTCTCCTTCTCCTTCTTCTACTTCTTCTGCTTCACCCTCCAGACTTCACCTTCTCCTTCTCCTTCTTCTACTTCTTCTGATTCACCCTCCAGACTTCACCTTCTCCTTCTCCTTATTCTGCTTCTTCTGATTCACCCTCCAGACTTCACCTTCTCCTTCTCCTTCTTCTGCTTCTTCTGATTCACCCTCCAGACTTCACCTTCTCCTTCTCCTTCTTCTGCTTCTTCTGATTCACCCTCCAGACATCACCTTCTCCTTCTCCTTCTTCTGCTTCTTCTGATTCACCCTCCAGACTTCACCTTCTCCTTCTCCTTCTTCTACTTCTTCTGATTCACCCTCCAGACTTCACCTTCTCCTTCTCTTTCTTCTGCTTCTTCTGATTCACCCTCCAGACTTCACCTTCTCCTTCTCCTTCTTCTGATTCTTCTGATTCACCCTCCAGACTTCACCTTCTCCTTCTCCTTCTTCTGCTTCTTCTGATTCACCCTCCTGACTTCACCTTCTCCTTCTCCTTCTTCTACTTCTTATCATTCCCCCTCCTGACTTCACCTCCTCCTTCTCCTTCTTCTACTTCTTCTGCTTCACCCTCTAGACTTCACCTTCTCCTTCTCCTTCTTCTACTTCTTCTGATTCACCCTCCAGACTTCACCTTCTCCTTCTCCTTCTTCTACTTCTTCTGCTTCTCCCTCCAGACGTCACCTTCTCCTTCTCCTTCTTCTGCTTCTTCTGATTCACCCTCCAGACTTCACCTTCTCCTTCTCCTTCTTCTACTTCTTCTGATTCACCCTCCAGACTTCACCTTCTCCTTCTCCTTCTTCTACTTCTTCTGATTCACCCTCCAGACTTCACCTTCTCCTTCTCCTTCTTCTACTTCTTCCGATTCACCCTCCTGACTTCACCTTCTCCTTCTCCTTCTTCTGCTTCTTCTGCTTCACCCTCCTGACTTCACCTTCTCCTTCTCCTTCTTCTACTTCTTCTGATTCACCCTCCTGACTTCACCTTCTCCTTCTCCTTCTTCTACTTCTTCTGATTCACCCTCCAGACTTCACCTTCTCCTTCTCCTTCTTCTGCTTCTTCTGCTTCACCCTCCAGACTTCACCTTCTCCTTCTCCTTCTTCTGCTTCTTCTGCTTCGCCCTCCAGACTTCACCTTCTCCTTCTCCTTCTTCTGCTTCTTCTGCTTCTTCTGTTTCACCCTCCAGACTTTACCTTCTCCTTCTCCTTCTTCTGCTTCTTCTGCTTCACTCTCCTGACTTCACCTTCTCCTTCTCCTTCTTCTACTTCTTCTGATTCACCCTCCAGACTTCACCTTCTCCTTCTCCTTCTTCTGCTTCTTCTGCTGCGCCCTCCAGACTTCACCTTCTCCTTCTCCTTCTTCTGCTTCTTCTGCTTCACCCTCCTGACTTCACCTTCTCCTTCTCCTTCTTCTACTTCTTCTGCTTCACCCCCCTGTCTTCACCTGCTCCTTCTCCTTCTTCTGCTTCTTCTGATTCACCCTCCAGACTTCACGTTCTCCTTCTCCTTCTTCTGCTTCTTCTGCTTCACCCTCCAGACTTCACCTTCTCCTTCTCCTTCTTCTGCTTCTTCTGCTTCACCCTCCTGACTTCACCTTCTCCTTCTCCTTCTTCTACTTCTTCTGATTCACCCTCCAGACTTCACCTACTCCTTCTCCTTCTTCTGCTTCTTCTGCTTCACCCTCCAGACTTCACCATCTCCTTCTCCTTCTTCTGCTTCTTCTGCTTCGCCCTCCAGACTTCACCTTCTCCTTCTCCTTCTTCTGCTTCTTCTGCTTCACTCTCCTGACTTCACCTTCTCCTTCTCCTTCTTCTACTTCTTCTGATTCACCCTCCAGACTTCACCCTCTCCTTCTCCTTCTTCTGCTTCTTCTGCTTCACCCTCCAGACTTCATCTTCTCTTTCTCCTTCTTCTGCTTCTTCTGCTGCGCCCTCCAGACTTCACCTTCTCCTTCTCCTTCTTCTGCTTCTTCTGATTCACCCTCCAGACTTCACCTTCTCCTTCTCCTTCTTCTACTTCTTCTGATCCACCCTCCTGACTTCACCTTCTCCTTATCCTTCTTCTGCTTCTTCTGCTTCACCCTCCAGACTTCACCTTCTCCTTCTCCTTCTTCTACTTCTTCTGCTTCACCCTCCTGACTTCACCTTCTCCTTCTCCTTCTTCTACTTCTTCTGATTCACCCTCCAGACTTCACCTACTCCTTCTCCTTCTTCTGCTTCTTCTGCTTCACCCTCCAGACTTCACCTTCTCCTTCTCCTTCTTCTGCTTCTTCTGCTTCGCCCTCCAGACTTCACCTTCTCCTTCTCCTTCTTCTGCTTCTTCTGCTTCACTCTCCTGACTTCACCTTCTCCTTCTCCTTCTTCTACTTCTTCTGATTCACCCTCCAGACTTCACCCTCTCCTTCTCCTTCTTCTGCTTCTTCTGCTTCACCCTCCAGACTTCACCTTCTCCTTCTCCTTCTTCTGCTTCTTCTGCTTCACCGTCCTGACTTCACCTTCTCCTTCTCCTTCTTCTACTTGTTCTGCTTCACCCCCCTGACTTCACCTGCTCCTTTTCCTTCTTCTGCTTCTTCTGATTCACCCTCCTAACTTCACCTTCTCCTTCTCCTCCTTCTGCTTCTTCTGATTCACGCTCCTGACTTCACCTTTTCCTTCTCCTTCTTCTGCTTCTTCTGATTCACCCTCCAGACTACACCTTCTCCTTCTCCTTCTTCTGCTTCTTCTGATTCACCCTCCAGACTTCACCTTCTCCTTCTCCTTCTTCTGCTTCTTCTGATTCACCCTCCAGACTTCACCTTCTCCTTCTCCTTCTTCTACTTCATCTGATTCACCCTCCAGACTTCACCTTCTCCTTCTCCTTCTTCTACTTCGTCTGATTCACCCTCCAGACTTCACCTTCTCCTTCTCCTTCTTCTACTTCTTCTGATTCACCCTCCAGTCTTCACCTACTCCTTCTCCTTCTTCTGTTTCTTCTGCTTCACCCTCCAGACTTCACCTTCTCCTTCTCTTTCTTCTGCTTCTTCTGATTCACCCTCCAGACTTCATCTTCTCCTTCTCCTTCTTCTGATTCTTCTGATTCACCCTCCAGACTTCACCTTCCCCTTCTCCTTCTTCTGCTTCTTCTGATTCACCCTCCTGACTTCACCTTCTCCTTCTCCTTCTTCTACTTCTTCTGCTTCACCCTCCAGACTTCACCTTCTCCTTCCCCTTCTTCTACTTCTTCTGATTCACCCTCCAGACTTCACCTTCTCCTTCTCCTTCTTCTGCTTCTTCTGATTCACCCTCCAGACTTCACCTTCTCCTTCTCCTTATTCTGCTTCTTCTGATTCACCCTCCAGACTTCACCTTCTCCTTCTCCTTCTTCTGCTCCTTCTGATTCACCCTCCAGACTTCACCTTTTCCTTCTCCTTCTTCTGCTTCTTCTGATTCACCCTCCAGTCTTCACCTTCTCCTTCTCCTTCTTCTGCTTCTTCTGATTCACCCTCCAGACTTCACCTTCTCCTTCTCTTTCTTCTGCTTCTTCTGATTCTCCCTCCAGACTTCACCTTCTCCTTCTCCTTCTTCTGATTCTTCTGATTCACCCTCCAGACTTCACCTTCTCCTTCTCCTTCTTCTGCTTCTTCTGATTCACCCTCCTGACTTCACCTTCTCCTTCTCCTTCTTCTACTTCTTCTGATTCACCCTCCTGACTTCACCTTCTCCTTCTCCTTCTTCTACTTCTTCTGCTTCACCCTCCAGACTTCACCTTCTCCTTCTCCTTCTTCTACTTCTTCTGATTCACCCTCCAGACTTCACCTTCTCCTTCTCCTTCTTCTACTGCTTCTGATTCACCCTCCAGACTTCACCTTCTCCTTCTCCTTCTTCTACTTCTTCTGATTCATCCTCCAGACTTCACCTTCTCCTTCTCCTTCTTCTGCTTCTTCTGATTCACCCTCCAGACTTCACCTTCTCCTTCTCCTTATTCTGCTTCTTCTGATTCACCCTCCAGACTTCACCTTCTCCTTCTCCTTCTTCTGCTTCTTCTGATTCACCCTCCAGACTTCACCTTCTCCTTCTCCTTCTTCTGCTTCTTCTGATTCACCCTCCAGACTTCACCTTCTCCTTCTCCTTCTTCTACTTCTTCTGATTCACCCTCCAGACTTCATCTTCTCCTTCTCCTTCTTCTGCTTCTTCTGATTCACCCTCCAGACTTCACCTTCTCCTTCTCCTTCGTCTACTTCTTCTGATTCACCCTCCAGACTACACCTTCTCCTTCTCCTTCTTCTACTTCTTCTGATCCACCCTCCAGACTTCACCTTCTCCTTCTCCTTCTTCTGTTTCTTCTGATTCACCCTCCAGACTTCACCTTCTCCTTCTCCTTCTTCTACTTCTTCTGATTCACCCTCCAGACTTCACCTTCTCCTTCTCCTTCTTCTACTTCTTCTGATTCACCCTCCAGACTTCATCTTGTCCTTCTCCTTCTTCTGCATCTTCTGATTCACCCTCCAGACTTCACCTTCTCCTTCTCCTTCTTCTGCTTCTTCTGATTCCCCCTCCAGACTTCACCTTCTCCTTCTCCTTCTTCTACTTCTTCTGATTCACCCTCCAGACTTCACCTTCTCCTTCTCCTTCTTCTACTTCTTCTGATTCACCCTCCAGTCTTCACATTCTCCTTCTCCTTCTTCTGTTTCTTCTGCTACAGCCTCCAGACTTCACCTTCTCCTTCTCTTTCTTCTGATTCTTCTGATTCACCCTCCAGACTTCACCTTCTCCTTCTTCTGATTCTTCTGATTCACCCTCCAGACTTCACCTTCTCCTTCTCCTTCTTCTGCTTCTTCTGATTCACCCTCCTGGCTTCACCTTCTCCTTCTCCTTCTTCTACTTCTTCTGATTCACCCTCCTGACTTCACCTTCTCCTTCTCCTTCTTCTCCTTCTTCTGCTTCACCCTCCAGACTTCACCTTCTCCTTCTCCTTCTTCTACCTCTTCTGATTCACCCTCCAGACTTCACCTTCTCCTTCTCCTTCTTCTGCTTCTTTTGATTCACCCTCCAGACTTCACCTTCTCCTTCTCCTTATTCTGCTTTTTCTGATTCACCCTCCAGACTTCACCTTCTCCTTCTCCTTTTTCTGCTTCTTCTGATTCAACCTCCAGACTTCACCTTCTCCTTCTCCTTCTTCTGCTTCTTCTGATTCACCCTCCAGACTTCACCTTCTCCTTCTCCTTCTTCTGTTTCTTCTGATTCGCCCTCCAGACTTCACCTGCTCCTTCTCCTTCTTCTGCTTCTTCTGCTTCACTCTCCTGACTTCACCTTCTCCTTCTCCTTCTTCTACTTCTTCTGATTCACCCTCCAGACTTCACCTTCTCCTTCTCCTTCTTCTGCTTCTTCTGCTTCACCGTCCTGACTTCACCTTCTCCTTCTCCTTCTTCTACTTGTTCTGCTTCACCCCCCTGACTTCACCTGCTCCTTCTCCTTCTTCTGCTTCTTCTGATTCACCCTCCTAACTTCACCTTCTCCTTCTCCTCCTTCTGCTTCTTCTGATTCACGCTCCTGACTTCACCTTTTCCTTCTCCTTCTTCTGCTTCTTCTGATTCACCCTCCAGACTACACCTTCTCCTTCTCCTTCTTCTGCTTCTTCTGATTCACCCTCCAGACTTCACCTTCTCCTTCTCCTTCTTCTGCTTCTTCTGATTCACCCTCCAGACCTCACCTTCTCCTTCTCCTTCTTCTACTTCTTCTGATTCACCCTCCAGACTTCATCTTCTCCTTCTCCTTCTTCTGCTTCTTCTGATTCACCCTCCAGACTTCACCTTCTCCTTCTCCTTCTTCTACTTCATCTGATTCACCCTCCAGACTTCACCTTCTCCTTCTCCTTCTTCTACTTCGTCTGATTCACCCTCCAGACTTCACCTTCTCCTTCTCCTTCTTCTACTTCTTCTGATTCGCCCTCCAGACTTCACCTTCTCCTTCTCCTTCTTCTGCTTCTTCTGCTTCACTCTCCTGACTTCACCTTCTCCTTCTCCTTCTTCTACTTCTTCTGATTCACCCTCCAGACTTCACCTTCTCCTTCTCCTTCTTCTGCTTCTTCTGCTTCACCGTCCTGACTTCACCTTCTCCTTCTCCTTCTTCTACTTGTTCTGCTTCACCCCCCTGACTTCACCTGCTCCTTCTCCTTCTTCTGCTTCTTCTGATTCACCCTCCTAACTTCACCTTCTCCTTCTCCTCCTTCTGCTTCTTCTGATTCACGCTCCTGACTTCACCTTTTCCTTCTCCTTCTTCTGCTTCTTCTGATTCACCCTCCAGACTACACCTTCTCCTTCTCCTTCTTCTGCTTCTTCTGATTCACCCTCCAGACTTCACCTTCTCCTTCTCCTTCTTCTGCTTCTTCTGATTCACCCTCCAGACCTCACCTTCTCCTTCTCCTTCTTCTACTTCTTCTGATTCACCCTCCAGACTTCATCTTCTCCTTCTCCTTCTTCTGCTTCTTCTGATTCACCCTCCAGACTTCACCTTCTCCTTCTCCTTCTTCTACTTCATCTGATTCACCCTCCAGACTTCACCTTCTCCTTCTCCTTCTTCTACTTCGTCTGATTCACCCTCCAGACTTCACCTTCTCCTTCTCCTTCTTCTACTTCTTCTGATTCACCCTCCAGTCTTCACCTACTCCTTCTCCTTCTTCTGTTTCTTCTGCTTCACCCTCCAGACTTCACCTTCTCCTTCTCTTTCTTCTGCTTCTTCTGATTCACCCTCCAGACTTCATCTTCTCCTTCTCCTTCTTCTGATTCTTCTGATTCACCCTCCAGACTTCACCTTCCTCTTCTCCTTCTTCTGCTTCTTCTGATTCACCCTCCTGACTTCACCTTCTCCTTCTCCTTCTTCTACTTCTTCTGCTTCACCCTCCAGACTTCACCTTCTCCTTCCCCTTCTTCTACTTCTTCTGATTCACCCTCCAGACTTCACCTTCTCCTTCTCCTTCTTCTGCTTCTTCTGATTCACCCTCCAGACTTCACCTTCTCCTTCTCCTTATTCTGCTTCTTCTGATTCACCCTCCAGACTTCACCTTCTCCTTCTCCTTCTTCTGCTCCTTCTGATTCACCCTCCAGACTTCACCTTTTCCTTCTCCTTCTTCTGCTTCTTCTGATTCACCCTCCAGTCTTCACCTTCTCCTTCTCCTTCTTCTGCTTCTTCTGATTCACCCTCCAGACTTCACCTTCTCCTTCTCCTTCTTCTACTTCTTCTGATTCACCCTCCAGACTTCACCTTCTCCTTCTCTTTCTTCTGCTTCTTCTGATTCTCCCTCCAGACTTCACCTTCTCCTTCTCCTTCTTCTGATTCTTCTGATTCACCCTCCAGACTTCACCTTCTCCTTCTCCTTCTTCTGCTTCTTCTGATTCACCCTCCTGACTTCACCTTCTCCTTCTCCTTCTTCTACTTCTTCTGATTCACCCTCCTGACTTCACCTTCTCCTTCTCCTTCTTCTACTTCTTCTGCTTCACCCTCCAGACTTCACCTTCTCCTTCTCCTTCTTCTACTTCTTCTGATTCACCCTCCAGACTTCACCTTCTCCTTCTCCTTCTTCTACTGCTTCTGATTCACCCTCCAGACTTCACCTTCTCCTTCTCCTTCTTCTACTTCTTCTGATTCATCCTCCAGACTTCACCTTCTCCTTCTCCTTCTTCTGCTTCTTCTGATTCACCCTCCAGACTTCACCTTCTCCTTCTCCTTATTCTGCTTCTTCTGATTCACCCTCCAGACTTCACCTTCTCCTTCTCCTTCTTCTGCTTCTTCTGATTCACCCTCCAGACTTCACCTTCTCCTTCTCCTTCTTCTGCTTCTTCTGATTCACCCTCCAGACTTCACCTTCTCCTTCTCCTTCTTCTACTTCTTCTGCTTCACCCTCCAGACTTCACCTTCTCCTTCCCCTTCTTCTACTTCTTCTGATTCACCCTCCAGACTTCACCTTCTCCTTCTCCTTCTTCTGCTTCTTCTGATTCACCCTCCAGACTTCACCTTCTCCTTCTCCTTATTCTGCTTCTTCTGATTCACCCTCCAGAGTTCACCTTCTCCTTCTCCTTCTTCTGCTCCTTCTGATTCACCCTCCAGACTTCACCTTTTCCTTCTCCTTCTTCTGCTTCTTCTGATTCACCCTCCAGTCTTCACCTTCTCCTTCTCCTTCTTCTGCTTCTTCTGATTCACCCTCCAGACTTCACCTTCTCCTTCTCCTTCTTCTACTTCTTCTGATTCACCCTCCAGACTTCACCTTCTCCTTCTCTTTCTTCTGCTTCTTCTGATTCTCCCTCCAGACTTCACCTTCTCCTTCTCCTTCTTCTGATTCTTCTGATTCACCCTCCAGACTTCACCTTCTCCTTCTCCTTCTTCTGCTTCTTCTGATTCACCCTCCTGACTTCACCTTCTCCTTCTCCTTCTTCTACTTCTTCTGATTCACCCTCCTGACTTCACCTTCTCCTTCTCCTTCTTCTACTTCTTCTGCTTCACCCTCCAGACTTCACCTTCTCCTTCTCCTTCTTCTACTTCTTCTGATTCACCCTCCAGACTTCACCTTCTCCTTCTCCTTCTTCTACTGCTTCTGATTCACCCTCCAGACTTCACCTTCTCCTTCTCCTTCTTCTACTTCTTCTGATTCATCCTCCAGACTTCACCTTCTCCTTCTCCTTCTTCTGCTTCTTCTGATTCACCCTCCAGACTTCACCTTCTCCTTCTCCTTATTCTGCTTCTTCTGATTCACCCTCCAGACTTCACCTTCTCCTTCTCCTTCTTCTGCTTCTTCTGATTCACCCTCCAGACTTCACCTTCTCCTTCTCCTTCTTCTGCTTCTTCTGATTCACCCTCCAGACTTCACCTTCTCCTTCTCCTTCTTCTACTTCTTCTGATTCACCCTCCAGACTTCATCTTCTCCTTCTCCTTCTTCTGCTTCTTCTGATTCACCCTCCAGACTTCACCTTCTCCTTCTCCTTCGTCTACTTCTTCTGATTCACCCTCCAGACTACACCTTCTCCTTCTCCTTCTTCTACTTCTTCTGATCCACCCTCCAGACTTCACATTCTCCTTCTCCTTCTTCTGTTTCTTCTGATTCACCCTCCAGACTTCACCTTCTCCTTCTCCTTCTTCTACTTCTTCTGATTCACCCTCCAGACTTCACCTTCTCCTTCTCCTTCTTCTACTTCTTCTGATTCACCCTCCAGACTTCATCTTGTCCTTCTCCTTCTTCTGCATCTTCTGATTCACCCTCCAGACTTCACCTTCTCCTTCTCCTTCTTCTGCTTCTTCTGATTCCCCCTCCAGACTTCACCTTCTCCTTCTCCTTCTTCTACTTCTTCTGATTCACCCTCCAGACTTCACCTTCTCCTTCTCCTTCTTCTACTTCTTCTGATTCACCCTCCAGTCTTCACATTCTCCTTCTCCTTCTTCTGTTTCTTCTGCTACAGCCTCCAGACTCACCTTCTCCTTCTCTTTCTTCTGATTCTTCTGATTCACCCTCCAGACTTCACCTTCTCCTTCTTCTGATTCTTCTGATTCACCCTCCAGACTTCACCTTCTCCTTCTCCTTCTTCTGCTTCTTCTGATTCACCCTCCTGGCTTCACCTTCTCCTTCTCCTTCTTCTACTTCTTCTGATTCACCCTCCTGACTTCACCTTCTCCTTCTCCTTCTTCTCCTTCTTCTGCTTCACCCTCCAGACTTCACCTTCTCCTTCTCCTTCTTCGATCTCTTCTGATTCACCCTCCAGACTTCACCTTCTCCTTCTCCTTCTTCTGCTTCTTCTGATTCACCCTCCAGACTTCACCTTCTCCTTCTCCTTATTCTGCTTTTTCTGATTCACCCTCCAGACTTCACCTTCTCCTTCTCCTTTTTCTGCTTCTTCTGATTCAACCTCCAGACTTCACCTTCTCCTTCTCCTTCTTCTGCTTCTTCTGATTCACCCTCCAGACTTCACCTTCTCCTTCTCCTTCTTCTGTTTCTTCTGATTCGCCCTCCAGACTTCACCTTCTCCTTCTCCTTCTTCTGCTTCTTCTGATTCACCCTTCTGACTTCACCTTCTCCTTCTCCTTCTTCTACTTCTTCTGATTCACCCTCCTGACTTCACCTTCTCCTTCTCCTTCTTCTACTTCTTCTGCTTCACCCTCCAGACTTCACCTTCTCCTTCTCCTTCTTCTACTTCTTCTGATTCACCCTCCAGACTTCACCTTCTCCTTCTCCTTATTCTGCTTCTTCTGATTCACCCTCCAGACTTCACCTTCTCCTTCTCCTTCTTCTGCTTCTTCTGATTCACCCTCCAGACTTCACCTTCTCCTTCTCCTTCTTCTGCTTCTTCTGATTCACCCTCCAGACATCACCTTCTCCTTCTCCTTCTTCTGCTTCTTCTGATTCACCCTCCAGACTTCACCTTCTCCTTCTCCTTCTTCTACTTCTTCTGATTCACCCTCCAGACTTCACCTTCTCCTTCTCTTTCTTCTGCTTCTTCTGATTCACCCTCCAGACTTCACCTTCTCCTTCTCCTTCTTCTGATTCTTCTGATTCACCCTCCAGACTTCACCTTCTCCTTCTCCTTCTTCTGCTTCTTCTGATTCACCCTCCTGACTTCACCTTCTCCTTCTCCTTCTTCTACTTCTTATCATTCCCCCTCCTGACTTCACCTCCTCCTTCTCCTTCTTCTACTTCTTCTGCTTCACCCTCTAGACTTCACCTTCTCC
This sequence comes from Somniosus microcephalus, assembly GCF_052327205.1. Classification (NCBI taxonomy): domain Eukaryota; kingdom Metazoa; phylum Chordata; class Chondrichthyes; order Squaliformes; family Somniosidae; genus Somniosus; species Somniosus microcephalus. The sequence goes on from NW_028225475.1 coordinate 13,155, forward strand.
TTCTCCTTCTTCTACTTCTTCTGATTCACCCTCCAGACTTCACCTTCTCCTTCTCCTTCTTCTACTTCTTCTGCTTCTCCCTCCAGACGTCACCTTCTCCTTCTCCTTCTTCTGCTTCTTCTGATTCACCCTCCAGACTTCACCTTCTCCTTCTCCTTCTTCTACTTCTTCTGATTCACCCTCCAGACTTCACCTTCTCCTTCTCCTTCTTCTACTTCTTCTGATTCACCCTCCAGACTTCACCTTCTCCTTCTCCTTCTTCTACTTCTTCCGATTCACCCTCCTGACTTCACCTTCTCCTTCTCCTTCTTCTGCTTCTTCTGCTTCACCCTCCTGACTTCACCTTCTCCTTCTCCTTCTTCTACTTCTTCTGATTCACCCTCCTGACTTCACCTTCTCCTTCTCCTTCTTCTACTTCTTCTGATTCACCCTCCAGACTTCACCTTCTCCTTCTCCTTCTTCTGCTTCTTCTGCTTCACCCTCCAGACTTCACCTTCTCCTTCTCCTTCTTCTGCTTCTTCTGCTTCGCCCTCCAGACTTCACCTTCTCCTTCTCCTTCTTCTGCTTCTTCTGCTTCTTCTGCTTCACCCTCCAGACTTTACCTTCTCCTTCTCCTTCTTCTGCTTCTTCTGCTTCACTCTCCTGACTTCACCTTCTCCTTCTCCTTCTTCTACTTCTTCTGATTCACCCTCCAGACTTCACCTTCTCCTTCTCCTTCTTCTGCTTCTTCTGCTGCGCCCTCCAGACTTCACCTTCTCCTTCTCCTTCTTCTGCTTCTTCTGCTTCACCCTCCTGACTTCACCTTCTCCTTCTCCTTCTTCTACTTCTTCTGCTTCACCCCCCTGTCTTCACCTGCTCCTTCTCCTTCTTCTGCTTCTTCTGATTCACCCTCCTAACTTTACCTTCTCCTTCTCCTTCTTCTGCTTCTTCTGATTCACCCTCCTGACTTCACCTTCTCCTTCTCCTTCTTCTGCTTCTTCTAATTCACCCTCCAGACTTCACCTTCTCCTTCTCCTTCTTCTACTTCTTCTGATTCACCCTCCAGACTTCACCTTCTCCTTCTCCTTCTTCTGCTTCTTCTGATTCACCCTCCAGACCTCATCTTCTCCTTCTCCTTCTTCTACTTCTTCTGATTCACCCTCCAGACTTCATCTTCTCCTTCTCCTTCTTCTGCTTCTTCTTATTCACCCTCCAGACTTCACCTTCTCCTTCTCCTTCTTCTGCTTCTTCTGATTCACCCTCCAGACTTCACCTTCTCCTTCTCCTTCTTCTGCTTCTTCTGCTTCACCCTCCAGACTTCACCTTCTCCTTCTCCTTCTTCTGCTTCTTCTGCTTCACCCTCCTGACTTCACCTTCTCCTTCTCCTTCTTCTACTTCTTCTGATTCACCCTCCAGACTTCACCTACTCCTTCTCCTTCTTCTGCTTCTTCTGCTTCACCCTCCAGACTTCACCATCTCCTTCTCCTTCTTCTGCTTCTTCTGCTTCGCCCTCCAGACTTCACCTTCTCCTTCTCCTTCTTCTGCTTCTTCTGCTTCACTCTCCTGACTTCACCTTCTCCTTCTCCTTCTTCTACTTCTTCTGATTCACCCTCCAGACTTCACCCTCTCCTTCTCCTTCTTCTGCTTCTTCTGCTTCACCCTCCAGACTTCACCTTCTCTTTCTCCTTCTTCTGCTTCTTCTGCTGCGCCCTCCAGACTTCACCTTCTCCTTCTCCTTCTTCTGCTTCTTCTGATTCACCCTCCAGACTTCACCTTCTCCTTCTCCTTATTCTGCTTTTTCTGATTCACCCTCCAGACTTCACCTTCTCCTTCTCCTTTTTCTGCTTCTTCTGATTCAACCTCCAGACTTCACCTTCTCCTTCTCCTTCTTCTGCTTCTTCTGATTCACCCTCCAGACTTCACCTTCTCCTTCTCCTTCTTCTGTTTCTTCTGATTCGCCCTCCAGACTTCACCTTCTCCTTCTCCTTCTTCTGCTTCTTCTGATTCACCCTCCTGACTTCACCTTCTCCTTCTCCTTCTTCTACTTCTTCTGATTCACCCTCCTGACTTCACCTTCTCCTTCTCCTTCTTCTACTTCTTCTGCTTCACCCTCCAGACTTCACCTTCTCCTTCTCCTTCTTCTACTTCTTCTGATTCACCCTCCAGACTTCACCTTCTCCTTCTCCTTCTTCTGCTTCTTCTGATTCACCCTCCAGACTTCACCTTCTCCTTCTCCTTATTCTGCTTCTTCTGATTCACCCTCCAGACTTCACCTTCTCCTTCTCCTTCTTCTGCTTCTTCTGATTCACCCTCCAGACTTCACCTTCTCCTTCTCCTTCTTCTGCTTCTTCTGATTCACCCTCCAGACATCACCTCCTCCTTCTCCTTCTTCTGCTTCTTCTGATTCACCCTCCAGACTTCACCTTCTCCTTCTCCTTCTTCTACTTCTTCTGATTCACCCTCCAGACTTCACCTTCTCCTTCTCTTTCTTCTGCTTCTTCTGATTCACCCTCCAGACTTCACCTTCTCCTTCTCCTTCTTCTGATTCTTCTGATTCACCCTCCAGACTTCACCTTCTCCTTCTCCTTCTTCTGCTTCTTCTGATTCACCCTCCTGACTTCACCTTCTCCTTCTCCTTCTTCTACTTCTTATCATTCCCCCTCCTGACTTCACCTCCTCCTTCTCCTTCTTCTACTTCTTCTGCTTCACCCTCTAGACTTCACCTTCTCCTTCTCCTTCTTCTACTTCTTCTGATTCACCCTCCAGACTTCACCTTCTCCTTCTCCTTCTTCTACTTCTTCTGCTTCTCCCTCCAGACGTCACCTTCTCCTTCTCCTTCTTCTGCTTCTTCTGATTCACCCTCCAGACTTCACCTTCTCCTTCTCCTTCTTCTACTTCTTCTGATTCACCCTCCAGACTTCACCTTCTCCTTCTCCTTCTTCTACTTCTTCTGATTCACCCTCCAGACTTCACCTTCTCCTTCTCCTTCTTCTACTTCTTCCGATTCACCCTCCTGACTTCACCTTCTCCTTCTCCTTCTTCTGCTTCTTCTGCTTCACCCTCCTGACTTCACCTTCTCCTTCTCCTTCTTCTACTTCTTCTGATTCACCCTCCTGACTTCACCTTCTCCTTCTCCTTCTTCTACTTCTTCTGATTCACCCTCCAGACTTCACCTTCTCCTTCTCCTTCTTCTGCTTCTTCTGCTTCACCCTCCAGACTTCACCTTCTCCTTCTCCTTCTTCTGCTTCTTCTGCTTCGCCCTCCAGACTTCACCTTCTCCTTCTCCTTCTGCTTCTTCTGCTTCTTCTGCTTCAACCTCCAGACTTTACCTTCTCCTTCTCCTTCTTCTGCTTCTTCTGCTTCACTCTCCTGACTTCACCTTCTCCTTCTCCTTCTTCTACTTCTTCTGATTCACCCTCCAGACTTCACCTTCTCCTTCTCCTTCTTCTGCTTCTTCTGCTGCGCCCTCCAGACTTCACCTTCTCCTTCTCCTTCTTCTGCTTCTTCTGCTTCACCCTCCTGACTTCACCTTCTCCTTCTCCTTCTTCTACTTCTTCTGCTTCACCCCCCTGTCTTCACCTGCTCCTTCTCCTTCTTCTGCTTCTTCTGATTCACCCTCCTAACTTTACCTTCTCCTTCTCCTTCTTCTGCTTCTTCTGATTCACCCTCCTGACTTCACCTTCTCCTTCTCCTTCTTCTGCTTCTTCTAATTCACCCTCCAGACTTCACCTTCTCCTTCTCCTTCTTCTACTTCTTCTGATTCACCCTCCAGACTTCACCTTCTCCTTCTCCTTCTTCTGCTTCTTCTGATTCACCCTCCAGACCTCATCTTCTCCTTCTCCTTCTTCTACTTCTTCTGATTCACCCTCCAGACTTCATCTTCTCCTTCTCCTTCTTCTGCTTCTTCTTATTCACCCTCCAGACTTCACCTTCTCCTTCTCCTTCTTCTGCTTCTTCTGATTCACCCTCCAGACTTCACCTTCTCCTTCTCCTTCTTCTGCTTCTTCTGCTTCACCCTCCAGACTTCACCTTCTCCTTCTCCTTCTTCTGCTTCTTCTGCTTCACCCTCCTGACTTCACCTTCTCCTTCTCCTTCTTCTACTTCTTCTGATTCACCCTCCAGACTTCACCTACTCCTTCTCCTTCTTCTGCTTCTTCTGCTTCACCCTCCAGACTTCACCATCTCCTTCTCCTTCTTCTGCTTCTTCTGCTTCGCCCTCCAGACTTCACCTTCTCCTTCTCCTTCTTCTGCTTCTTCTGCTTCACTCTCCTGACTTCACCTTCTCCTTCTCCTTCTTCTACTTCTTCTGATTCACCCTCCAGACTTCACCCTCTCCTTCTCCTTCTTCTGCTTCTTCTGCTTCACCCTCCAGACTTCACCTTCTCTTTCTCCTTCTTCTGCTTCTTCTGCTGCGCCCTCCAGACTTCACCTTCTCCTTCTCCTTCTTCTGCTTCTTCTGATTCACCCTCCAGACTTCACCTGCTCCTTCTCCTTCTTCTACTTCTTCTGATCCACCCTCCTGACTTCACCTTCTCCTTCTCCTTCTTCTGCTTCTTCTGCTTCACCCTCCAGACTTCACCTTCTCCTTCTCCTTCTTCTACTTCTTCTGCTTCACCCTCCAGACTTCACCTTCTCCTTCTCCTTCTTCTGCTTCTTCTGCTTCACCCTCCTGACTTCACCTTATCCTTCTCCTTCTTCTACTTCTTCTGATTCACCCTCCAGACTTCACCTACTTCTTCTCCTTCTTCTGCTTCTTCTGCTTCACCCTCCAGACTGCACCTTCTCCTTCTCCTTCTTCTGCTTCTTCTGCTTCGCCCTCCAGACTTCACCTTCTCCTTCTCCTTCTTCTGCTTCTTCTGCTTCACTCTCCTGACTTCACCTTCTCCTTCTCCTTCTTCTACATCTTCTGATTCACCCTCCAGACTTCACCCTCTCCTTCTCCTTCTTCTGCTTCTTCTGCTTCACCCTCCAGACTTCACCTTCTCCTTCTCCTTCTTCTGCTTCTTCTGCTTCACCGTCCTGACTTCACCTTCTCCTTCTCCTTCTTCTACTTGTTCTGCTTCACCCCCCTGACTTCACCTGCTCCTTCTCCTTCTTCTGCTTCTTCTGATTCACCCTCCTAACTTCACCTTCTCCTTCTCCTTCTTCTGCTTCTTCTGATTCACGCTCCTGACTTCACCTTTTCCTTCTCCTTCTTCTGCTTCTTCTGATTCACCCTCCAGACTTCACCTTCTCCTTCTCCTTCTTCTGCTTCTTCTGATTCACCCTCCAGACTTCACCTTCTCCTTCTCCTTCTTCTGCTTCTTCTGATTCACCCTCCAGACCTCACCTTCTCCTTCTCCTTCTTCTACTTCTTCTGATTCACCCTCCAGACTTCATCTTCTCCTTCTCCTTCTTCTGCTTCTTCTGATTCACCCTCCAGACTTCACCTTCTCCTTCTCCTTCTTCTACTTCTTCTGATTCACCCTCCAGACTTCACCTTCTCCTTCTCCTTCTTCTACTCCGTCTGATTCACCCTCCAGACTTCACCTTCTCCTTCTCCTTCTTCTACTTCTTCTGATTCACCCTCCAGTCTTCACCTACTCCTTCTCCTTCTTCTGTTTCTTCTGCTTCACCCTCCAGACTTCACCTTCTACTTCTCTTTCTTCTGCTTCTTCTGATTCACCCTCCAGACTTCACCTTCTCCTTCTCCTTCTTCTGATTCTTCTGATTCACCCTCCAGACTTCACCTTCTCCTTCTCCTTCTTCTGCTTCTTCTGATTCACCCTCCTGACTTCACCTTCTCCTTCTCCTTCTTCTACTTCTTCTGCTTCACCCTCCAGACTTCACCTTCTCCTTCCCCTTCTTCTACTTCTTCTGATTCACCCTCCAGACTTCACCTTCTCCTTCTCCTTCTCCTTCTTCTGCTTCTTCCGATTCACCCTCCAGACTTCACCTTCTCCTTCTCCTTATTCTGCTTCTTCTGATTCACCCTCCAGACTTCACCTTCTCCTTCTCCTTCTTCTGCTCCTTCTGATTCACCCTCCAGACTTCACCTTTTCCTTCTCCTTCTTCTGCTTCTTCTGATTCACCCTCCAGTCTTCACCTTCTCCTTCTCCTTCTTCTGCTTCTTCTGATTCACCCTCCAGACTTCACCTTCTCCTTCTCCTTCTTCTACTTCTTCTGATTCACCCTCCAGACTTCACCTTCTCCTTCTCTTTCTTCTGCTTCTTCTGATTCTCCCTCCAGACTTCACCTTCTCCTTCTCCTTCTTCTGATTCTTCTGATTCACCCTCCTGACTTCACCTTCTCCTTCTCCTTCTTCTACTTCTTCTGCTTCACCCCCCTGACTTCACCTGCTCCTTCTCCTTCTTCTGCTTCTTCTGATTCAACCTCCTAACTTTACCTTCTCCTTCTCCTTCTTCTGCTTCTTCTGATTCACCCTCCTGACTTCACCTTCTCCTTCTCCTTCTTCTGCTTCTTCTAATTCACCCTCCAGACTTCACCTTCTCCTTCTCCTTCTTCTGCTTCTTCTGATTCACCCTCCAGACTTCACCTTCTCCTTCTCCTTCTTCTGCTTCTTCTGATTCACCCTCCAGACCTCATCTTCTCCTTCTCCTTCTTCTGCTTCTTCTTATTCACCCTCCAGACTTCACCTTCTCCTTCTCCTTCTTCTGCTTCTTCTGATTCACCCTCCAGACTTCACCTTCTCCTTCTCCTTCTTCTGCTTCTTCTGATTCACCCTCCAGTCTTCACCTTCTCCTTCTCCTTCTTCTGCTTCTTCTGCTTCGCCCTCCAGACTTCACCTTCTCCTTCTCCTTCTTCTGCTTCTTCTGCTTCACTCTCCTGACTTCACCTTCTCCTTCTCCTTCTTCTACTTCTTCTGATTCACCCTCCAGACTTCACCCTCTCCTTCTCCTTCTTCTGCTTCTTCTGCTTCACCCTCCAGACTTCACCTTCTCTTTCTCCTTCTTCTGCTTCTTCTGCTGCGCCCTCCAGACTTCACCTTCTCCTTCTCCTTCTTCTGCTTCTTCTGATTCACCCTCCAGACTTCACCTTCTCCTTCTCCTTCTTCTACTTCTTCTGATCCACCCTCCTGACTTCACCTTCTCCTTCTCCTTCTTCTGCTTCTTCTGCTTCACCCTCCAGACTTCACCTTCTCCTTCTCCTTCTTCTACTTCTTCTGCTTCACCCTCCAGACTTCACCTTCTCCTTCTCCTTCTTCTGCTTCTTCTGCTTCACCCTCCTGACTTCACCTTATCCTTCTCCTTCTTCTACTTCTTCTGATTCACCCTCCAGACTTCACCTACTCCTTCTCCTTCTTCTGCTTCTTCTGCTTCACCCTCCAGACTTCACCTTCTCCTTCTCCTTCTTCTGCTTCTTCTGATTCGCCCTCCAGACTTCACCTTCTCCTTCTCCTTCTTCTGCTTCTTCTGCTTCACTCTCCTGACTTCACCTTCTCCTTCTCCTTCTTCTACTTCTTCTGATTCACCCTCCAGACTTCACCCTCTCCTTCTCCTTCTTCTGCTTCTTCTGCTTCACCCTCCAGACTTCACCTTCTCCTTCTTCTTCTTCTGCTTCTTCTGCTTCACCGTCCTGACTTCACCTTCTCCTTCTCCTTCTTCTACTTGTTCTGCTTCACCCCCCTGACTTCACCTGCTCCTTCTCCTTCTTCTGCTTCTTCTGATTCACCCTCCTAACTTCACCTTCTCCTTCTCCTTCTTCTGCTTCTTCTGATTCACGCTCCTGACTTCACCTTTTCCTTCTCCTTCTTCTGCTTCTTCTGATACACCCTCCAGTCTTCACCTTCTCCTTCTCCTTCTTCTGCTTCTTCTGCTCCACCCTCCAGACTTCACCTTCTCCTTCTCCTTCTTCTACTTCTTCTGATTCACCCTCCAGACTTCACCTTCTCCTTCTCTTTCTTCTGCTTCTTCTGATTCTCCCTCCAGACTTCACCTTCTCCTTCTCCTTCTTCTGATTCTTCTGATTCACGCTCCTGACTTCACCTTTTCCTTCTCCTTCTTCTGCTTCTTCTGATTCACCCTCCAGACTTCACCTTCTCCTTCTCCTTCTTCTGCTTCTTCTGATTCACCCTCCAGACTTCACCTTCTCCTTCTTCTGCTTCTTCTGATTCACCCTCCAGACCTCACCTTCTCCTTCTCCTTCTTCTACTTCTTCTGATTCACCCTCCAGACTTCATCTTCTCCTTCTCCTTCTTCTGCTTCTTCTGATTCACCCTCCAGACTTCACCTTCTCCTTCTCCTTCTTCTACTTCTTCTGATTCACCCTCCAGACTTCACCTTCTCCTTCTCCTTCTTCTACTTCGTCTGATTCACCCTCCAGACTTCACCTTCTCCTTCTCCTTCTTCTACTTCTTCTGATTCACCCTCCAGTCTTCACCTACTCCTTCTCCTTCTTCTGTTTCTTCTGCTTCACCCTCCAGACTTCACCTTCTCCTTCTCTTTCTTCTGCTTCTTCTGATTCACCCTCCAGACTTCATCTTCTCCTTCTCCTTCTTCTGATTCTTCTGATTCACCCTCCAGACTTCACCTTCTCCTTCTCCTTCTTCTGCTTCTTCTGATTCACCCTCCTGACTTCACCTTCTCCTTCTCCTTCTTCTACTTCTTCTGCTTCACCCTCCAGACTTCACCTTCTCCTTCCCCTTCTTCTACTTCTTCTGATTCACCCTCCAGACTTCACCTTCTCCTTCTCCTTCTTCTGCTTCTTCTGATTCACCCTCCAGACTTCACCTTCTCCTTCTCCTTATTCTGCTTCTTCTGATTCACCCTCCAGACTTCACCTTCTCCTTCTCCTTCTTCTGCTCCTTCTGATTCACCCTCCAGACTTCACCTTTTCTTCTCCTTCTTCTGCTTCTTCTGATTCACCCTCCAGTCTTCACCTTCTCCTTCTCCTTCTTCTGCTTCTTCTGATTCACCCTCCAGAATTCACCTTCTCCTTCTCCTTCTTCTACTTCTTCTGATTCACCCTCCAGACTTCACCTTCTCCTTCTCTTTCTTCTGCTTCTTCTGATTCTCCCTCCAGACTTCACCTTCTCCTTCTCCTTCTTCTGATTCTTCTGATTCACCCTCCTGACTTCACCTTCTCCTTCTCCTTCTTCTACTTCTTCTGCTTCACCCCCCTGACTTCACCTGCTCCTTCTCCTTCTTCTGCTTCTTCTGATTCACCCTCCTAACTTTACCTTCTCCTTCTCCTTCTTCTGCTTCTTCTGATTCACCCTCCTGACTTCACCTTCTCCTTCTCCTTCTTCTGCTTCTTCTAATTCACCCTCCAGACTTCACCTTCTCCTTCTCCTTCTTCTGCTTCTTCTGATTCACCCCCCAGACTTCACCTTCTCCTTCTCCTTCTTCTGCTTCTTCTGATTCACCCTCCAGACCTCATCTTCTCCTTCTCCTTCTTCTACTTCTTCTGATTCACCCTCCAGACTTCATCTTCTCCTTCTCCTTCTTCTGCTTCTTCTTATTCACCCTCCAGACTTCACCTTCTACTTCTCCTTCTTCTGCTTCTTCTGATTCACCCTCCAGACTTCACGTTCTCCTTCTCCTTCTTCTGCTTCTTCTGCTTCACCCTCCAGACTTCACCTTCTCCTTCTCCTTCTTCTGCTTCTTCTGCTTCACCCTCCTGACTTCACCTTCTCCTTCTCCTTCTTCTACTTCTTCTGATTCACCCTCCAGACTTCACCTACTCCTTCTCCTTCTTCTGCTTCTTCTGCTTCAACCTCCAGACTTCACCATCTCCTTCTCCTTCTTCTGCTTCTTCTGCTTCGCCCTCCAGACTTCACCTTCTCCTTCTCCTTCTTCTGCTTCTTCTGCTTCACTCTCCTGACTTCACCTTCTCCTTCTCCTTCTTCTACTTCTTCTGATTCACCCTCCAGACTTCACCATCTCCTTCTCCTTCTTCTGCTTCTTCTGCTTCACCCTCCAGACTTCATCTTCTCTTTCTCCTTCTTCTGCTTCTTCTGCTGCGCCCTCCAGACTTCACCTTCTCCTTCTCCTTCTTCTGCTTCTTCTGATTCACCCTCCAGACTTCACCTTCTCCTTCTCCTTCTTCTTCTTCTTCTGATCCACCCTCCTGACTTCACCTTCTCCTTCTCTTTCTTCTGCTTCTTCTGCTTCACCCTCCAGACTTCACCTTCTCCTTCTCCTTCTTCTACTTCTTCTGATCCACCCTCCTGACTTCACCTTCTCCTTCTCCTTCTTCTGCTTCTTCTGCTTCACCCTCCAGACTTCACCTTCTCCTTCTCCTTCTTCTACTTCTTCTGCTTCACCCTCCAGACTTCACCTTCTCCTTCTCCTTCTTCTGCTTCTTCTGCTTCACCCTCCTGACTTCACCTTATCCTTCTCCTTCTTCTACTTCTTCTGATTCACCCTCCAGACTTCACCTACTCCTTCTCCTTCTTCTGCTTCTTCTGCTTCACCCTCCAGACTTCACCTTCTCCTTCTCCTTCTTCTGCTTCTTCTGATTCGCCCTCCAGACTTCACCTTCCCCTTCTCCTTCTTCTGCTTCTTCTGCTTCACTCTCCTGACTTCACCTTCTCCTTCTCCTTCTTCTACTTCTTCTGATTCACCCTCCAGACTTCACCCTCTCCTTCTCCTTCTTCTGCTTCTTCTGCTTCACCCTCCAGACTTCACCTTCTCCTTCTTCTTCTTCTGCTTCTTCTGCTTCACCGTCCTGACTTCACCTTCTCCTTCTCCTTCTTCTACTTGTTCTGCTTCACCCCCCTGACTTCACCTGCTCCTTCTCCTTCTTCTGCTTCTTCTTATTCACCCTCCTAACTTCACCTTCTCCTTCTCCTTCTTCTGCTTCTTCTGATTCACGCTCCTGACTTCACCTTTTCCTTCTCCTTCTTCTGCTTCTTCTGATTCACCCTCCATTCTTCACCTTCTCCTTCTCCTTCTTCTGCTTCTTCTGATTCACCCTCCAGACTTCACCTTCTCCTTCTCCTTCTTCTACTTCTTCTGATTCACCCTCCAGACTTCACCTTCTCCTTCTCTTTCTTCTGCTTCTTCTGATTCTCCCTCCAGACTTCACCTTCTCCTTCTCCTTCTTCTGATTCTTCTGATTCACGCTCCTGACTTCACCTTTTCCTTCTCCTTCTTCTGCTTCTTCTGATTCACCCTCCAGACTTCACCTTCTCCTTCTCCTTCTTCTGCTTCTTCTGATTCACCCTCCAGACTTCACCTTCTCCTTCTCCTTCTTCTGCTTCTTCTGATTCACCCTCCAGACCTCACCTTCTCCTTCTCCTTCTTCTACTTCTTCTGATTCACCCTCCAGACTTCATCTTCTCCTTCTCCTTCTTCTGCTTCTTCTGATTCACCCTCCAGACTTCACCTTCTCCTTCTCCTTCTTCTACTTCTTCTGATTCACCCTCCAGACTTCACCTTCTCCTTCTCCTTCTTCTACTTCGTCTGATTGACCCTCCAGACTTCACCTTCTCCTTCTCCTTCTTCTACTTCTTCTGATTCACCCTCCAGTCTTCACCTACTCCTTCTCCTTCTTCTGTTTCTTCTGCTTCACCTTCCAGACTTCACCTTCTCCTTCTCTTTCTTCTGCTTCTTCTGATTCACCCTCCAGACTTCATCTTCTCCTTCTCCTTCTTCTGATTCTTCTGATTCACCCTCCAGACTTCACCTTCTCCTTCTCCTTCTTCTGCTTCTTCTGATTCACCCTCCTGACTTCACCTTCTCCTTCTCCTTCTTCTACTTCTTCTGCTTCACCCTCCAGACTTCACCTTCTCCTTCCCCTTCTTCTACTTCTTCTGATTCACCCTCCAGACTTCACCTTCTCCTTCTCCTTCTTCTGCTTCTTCTGATTCACCCTCCAGACTTCACCTTCTCCTTCTCCTTATTCTGCTTCTTCTGATTCACCCTCCAGACTTCACCTTCTCCTTCTCCTTCTTCTGCTCCTTCTGATTCACCCTCCAGACTTCACCTTTTCCTTCTCCTTCTTCTGCTTCTTCTGATTCACCCTCCAGTCTTCACCTTCTCCTTCTCCTTCTTCTGCTTCTTCTGATTCACCCTCCAGACTTCACCTTCTCCTTCTCCTTCTTCTACTTCTTCTGATTCACCCTCCAGACTTCACCTTCTCCTTCTCTTTCTTCTGCTTCTTCTGATTCTCCCTCCAGACTTCACCTTCTCCTTCTCCTTCTTCTGATTCTTCTGATTCAGCCTCCTGACTTCACCTTCTCCTTCGCCTTCTTCTACTTCTTCTGCTTCACCCCCCTGACTTCACCTGCTCCTTCTCCTTCTTCTGCTTCTTCTGATTCACCCTCCTAACTTTACCTTCTCCTTCTCCTTCTTCTGCTTCTTCTGATTCACCCTCCTGACTTCACCTTCTCCTTCTCCTTCTTCTGCTTCTTCTAATTCACCCTCCAGACTTCACCTTCTCCTTCTCCTTCTTCTGCTTCTTCTGATTCACCCTCCAGACTTCACCTTCTCCTTCTCCTTCTTCTGCTTCTTCTGATTCACCCTCCAGACCTCATCTTCTCCTTCTCCTTCTTCTACTTCTTCTGATTCACCCTCCAGACTTCATCTTCTCCTTCTCCTTCTTCTGCTTCTTCTTATTCACCCTCCAGACTTCACCTTCTACTTCTCCTTCTTCTGCTTCTTCTGATTCACCCTCCAGACTTCACGTTCTCCTTCTCCTTCTTCTGCTTCTTCTGCTTCACCCTCCAGACTTCACCTTCTCCTTCTCCTTCTTCTGCTTCTTCTGCTTCACCCTCCTGACTTCACCTTCTCCTTCTCCTTCTTCTACTTCTTCTGATTCACCCTCCAGACTTCACCTACTCCTTCTCCTTCTTCTGCTTCTTCTGCTTCACCCTCCAGACTTCACCATCTCCTTCTCCTTCTTCTGCTTCTTCTGCTTCGCCCTCCAGACTTCACCTTCTCCTTCTCCTTCTTCTGCTTCTTCTGCTTCACTCTCCTGACTTCACCTTCTCCTTCTCCTTCTTCTACTTCTTCTGATTCACCCTCCAGACTTCACCATCTCCTTCTCCTTCTTCTGCTTCTTCTGCTTCACCCTCCAGACTTCATCTTCTCTTTCTCCTTCTTCTGCTTCTTCTGCTGCGCCCTCCAGACTTCACCTTCTCCTTCTCCTTCTTCTGCTTCTTCTGATTCACCCTCCAGACTTCACCTTCTCCTTCTCCTTCTTCTACTTCTTCTGATCCACCCTCCTGACTTCACCTTCTCCTTCTCCTTCTTCTGCTTCTTCTGCTTCACCCTCCAGACTTCACCTTCTTCTTCTCCTTCTTCTACTTCTTCTGCTTCACCCTCCAGACTTCACCTTCTCCTTCTCCTTCTTCTGCTTCTTCTGCTTCACCCTCCTGACTTCACCTTATCCTTCTCCTTCTTCTACTTCTTCTGATTCACCCTCCAGACTTCACCTACTCCTTCTCCTTCTTCTGCTTCTTCTGCGTCACCCTCCAGACTTCACCTTCTCCTTCTCCTTCTTCTGCTTCTTCTGCTTCGCCCTCCAGACTTCACCTTCTCCTTCTCCTTCTTCTGCTTCTTCTGCTTCACTCTCCTGACTTCACCTTCTCCTTCTCCTTCTTCTACTTCTTCTGATTCACCCTCCAGACTTCACCCTCTCCTTCTCCTTCTTCTGCTTCTTCTGCTTCACCCTCCAGACTTCACCTTCTCCTTCTCCTTCTTCTGCTTCTTCTGCTTCACCGTCCTGACTTCACCTTCTCCTTCTCCTTCTTCTACTTGTTCTGCTTCACCCCCCTGACTTCACCTGCTCCTTCTCCTTCTTCTGCTTCTTCTGATTCACCCTCCTAACTTCACCTTCTCCTTCTCCTCCTTCTGCTTCTTCTGATTCACGCTCCTGACTTCACCTTTTCCTTCTCCTTCTTCTGCTTCTTCTGATTCACCCTCCAGACTACACCTTCTCCTTCTCCTTCTTCTGCTTCTTCTGATTCACCCTCCAGACTTCACCTTCTCCTTCTCCTTCTTCTGCTTCTTCTGATTCACCCTCCAGACCTCACCTTCTCCTTCTCCTTCTTCTACTTCTTCTGATTCACCCTCCAGACTTCATCTTCTCCTTCTCCTTCTTCTGCTTCTTCTGATTCACCCTCCAGACTTCACCTTCTCCTTCTCCTTCTTCTACTTCTTCTGATTCACCCTCCAGACTTCACCTTCTCCTCCTCTTTCTTCTACTTCGTCTGATTCACCCTCCAGACTTCACCTTCTCCTTCTCCTTCTTCTACTTCTTCTGATTCACCCTCCAGTCTTCACCTACTCCTTCTCCTTCTTCTGTTTCTTCTGCTTCACCCTCCAGACTTCACCTTCTCCTTGTCTTTCTTCTGCTTCTTCTGATTCACCCTCCAGACTTCATCTTCTCCTTCTCCTTCTTCTGATTCTTCTGATTCACCCTCCAGACTTCACCTTCTCCTTCTCCTTCTTCTGCTTCTTCTGATTCACCCTCCTGACTTCACCTTCTCCTTCTCCTTCTTCTACTTCTTCTGCTTCACCCTCCAGACTTCACCTTCTCCTTCCCCTTCTTCTACTTCTTCTGATTCACCCTCCAGACTTCACCTTCTCCTTCTCCTTCTTCTGCTTCTTCTGATTCACCCTCCAGACTTCACCTTCTCCTTCTCCTTATTCTGCTTCTTCTGATTCACCCTCCAGACTTCACCTTCTCCTTCTCCTTCTTCTGCTCCTTCTGATTCACCCTCCAGACTTCACCTTTTCCTTCTCCTTCTTCTGCTTCTTCTGATTCACCCTCCAGTCTTCACCTTCTCCTTCTCCTTCTTCTGCTTCTTCTGATTCACCCTCCAGACTTCACCTTCTCCTTCTCCTTCTTCTACTTCTTCTGATTCACCCTCCAGACTTCACCTTCTCCTTCTCTTTCTTCTGCTTCTTCTGATTCTCCCTCCAGACTTCACCTTCTCCTTCTCCTTCTTCTGATTCTTCTGATTCACCCTCCAGACTTCACCTTCTCCTTCTCCTTCTTCTGCTTCTTCTGATTCACCCTCCTGACTTCACCTTCTCCTTCTCCTTCTTCTACTTCTTCTGATTCACCCTCCTGACTTCACCTTCTCCTTCTCCTTCTTCTACTTCTTCTGCTTCACCCTCCAGACTTCACCTTCTCCTTCTCCTTCTTCTACTTCTTCTGATTCACCCTCCAGACTTCACCTTCTCCTTCTCCTTCTTCTACTTCTTCTGATTCACCCTCCAGACTTCACCTTCTCCTTCTCCTTCTTCTACTTCTTCTGATTCATCCTCCAGACTTCACCTTCTCCTTCTCCTTCTTCTGCTTCTTCTGATTCTCCCTCCAGACTTCACCTTCTCCTTCTCCTTATTCTGCTTCTTCTGATTCACCCTCCAGACTTCACCTTCTCCTTCTCCTTCTTCTGCTTCTTCTGATTCACCCTCCAGACTTCACCTTCTCCTTCTCCTTCTTCTGCTTCTTCTGATTCACCCTCCAGACTTCACCTTCTCCTTCTCCTTCATCTACTTCTTCTGATTCACCCTCCAGACTTCATCTTCTCCTTCTCCTTCTTCTGCTTCTTCTGATTCACCCTCCAGACTTCACCTTCTCCTTCTCCTTCGTCTACTTCTTCTGATTCACCCTCCAGACTACACCTTCTCCTTCTCCTTCTTCTACTTCTTCTGATTCACCCTCCAGACTTCACCTTCTCCTTCTCCTTCTTCTGTTTCTCCTGATTCACCCTCCAGACTTCACCTTCTCCTTCTCCTTCCTCTACTTCTTCTGATTCACCCTCCAGACTTCACCTTCTCCTTCTCCTTCTTCTACTTCTTCTGATTCACCCTGCAGACTTCATCTTGTCCTTCTCCTTCTTCTGCATCTTCTGATTCACCCTCCAGACTTCACCTTCTCCTTCTCCTTCTTCTGCTTCTTCTGATTCACCCTCCAGACTTCACCTTCTCCTTCTCCTTCTTCTACTTCTTCTGATTCACCCTCCAGACTTCACCTTCTCCTTCTCCTTCTTCTACTTCTTCTGATTCACCCTCCAGTCTTCACATTCTCCTTCTCCTTCTTCTGTTTCTTCTGCTTCAGCCTCCAGACTTCACCTTCTCCTTCTCTTTCTTCTGATTCTTCTGATTCACCCTCCAGACTTCACCTTCTCCTTCTTCTGATTCTTCTGATTCACCCTCCAGACTTCACCTTCTCCTTCTCCTTCTTCTGCTTCTTCTGATTCACCCTCCTGGCTTCACCTTCTCCTTCTCCTTCTTCTACTTCTTCTGATTCACCCTCCTGACTTCACCTTCTCCTTCTCCTTCTTCTCCTTCTTCTGCTTCACCCTCCAGACTTCACCTTCTCCTTCTCCTTCTTCTACCTCTTCTGATTCACCCTCCAGACTTCACCTTCTCCTTCTCCTTCTTCTGCTTCTTCTGATTCACCCTCCAGACTTCACCTTCTCCTTCTCCTTATTCTGCTTCTTCTGATTCACCCTCCAGACTTCACCTTCTCCTTCTCCTTATTCTGCTTCTTCTGATTCAACCTCCAGACTTCACCTTCTCCTTCTCCTTCTTCTGCTTCTTCTGATTCACCCTCCAGACTTCACCTTCTCCTTCTCCTTCTTCTGTTTCTTCTGATTCGCCCTCCAGACTTCACCTTCTCTTTTCCTTCTTCTGCTTCTTCTGATTCACCCTCCTGACTTCACCTTCTCCTTCTCCTTCTTCTACTTCTTCTGATTCACCCTCCTGACTTCACCTTCTCCTTCTCCTTCTTCTACTTCTTCTGCTTCACCCTCCAGACTTCACCTTCTCCTTCTCCTTCTTCTACTTCTTCTGATTCACCCTCCAGACTTCACCTTCTCCTTCTCCTTCTTCTGCTTCTTCTGATTCACCCTCCAGACTTCACCTTCTCCTTCTCCTTATTCTGCTTCTTCTGATTCACCCTCCAGACTTCACCTTCTCCTTCTCCTTCTTCTGCTTCTTCTGATTCACCCTCCAGACTTCACCTTCTCCTTCTCCTTCTTCTGCTTCTTCTGATTCACCCTCCAGACATCACCTTCTCCTTCTCCTTCTTCTGCTTCTTCTGATTCACCCTCCAGACTTCACCTTCTCCTTCTCCTTCTTCTACTTCTTCTGATTCACCCTCCAGACTTCACCTTCTCCTTCTCTTTCTTCTGCTTCTTCTGATTCACCCTCCAGACTTCACCTTCTCCTTCTCCTTCTTCTGATTCTTCTGATTCACCCTCCAGACTTCACCTTCTCCTTCTCCTTCTTCTGCTTCTTCTGATTCACCCTCCTGACTTCACCTTCTCCTTCTCCTTCTTCTACTTCTTATCATTCCCCCTCCTGACTTCACCTTCTCCTTCTCCTTCTTCTACTTCTTCTGCTTCACCCTCTAGACTTCACCTTCTCCTTCTCCTTCTTCCACTTCTTCTGATTCACCCTCCAGACTTCACCTTCTCCTTCTCCTTCTTCTACTTCTTCTGATTCACCCTACAGACTTTACCTTCTCCTTCTCCTTCTTCTGCTTCTTCTGATTCACCCTCCAGACTTCACCTTCTCCTTCTCCTTATTCTGCTTCTTCTGTTTCACCCTCCAGACTTCACCTTCTCCTTCTCCTTCTTCTGCTTCTTCTGATTCACCCTCCAGACTTCACCTTCTCCTTCTCCTTCTTCTGCTTCTTCTGATTCACCCTCCAGACTTCACCTTCTCCTTCTCCTTCTTCTACTTCTTCTGATTCACCCTCCAGACTTCACCTTCTCCTTCTCCTTCTTCTGCTTCTTCTGATTCACCCTCCAGACTTCACCTTCTCCTTCTCCTTCGTCTACTTCTTCTGATTCACCCTCCAGACTACACCTTCTCCTTCTCCTTCTTCTACTTCTTCTGATTCACCCTCCAGACTTCACCTTCTCCTTCTCCTTCTTCTGTTTCTTCTGATTCACCCTCCAGACTTCACCTTCTCCTTCTCCTTCTTCTACTTCTTCTGATTCAGCCTCCAGACTTCACCTTCTCCTTCTCCTTCTTCTACTTCTTCTGATTCACCCTCCAGACTTCATCTTCTCCTTCTCCTTCTTCTCCTTCTTCTGATTCACCCTCCAGACTTCACCTTCTCCTTCTCCTTCTTCTGCTTCTTCTGATTCACCCTCCAGACTTCACCTTCTCCTTCTCCTTCTTCTACTTCTTCTGATTCACCCTACAGACTTTACCTTCTCCTTCTCCTTCTTCTGCTTCTTCTGATTCACCCTCCAGACTTCAACTTCTCCTTCTCCTTCTTCTACTTCTTCTGATTCACCCTCCAGTCTTCACCTTCTCCTTCTCCTTCTTCTGTTTCTTCTGCTTCACCCTCCAGACTTCACCTTCTCCTTCTCTTTCTTCTGCTTCTTCTGATTCACCCTCCAGACTTCACCTTCTACTTCTCCTTCTTCTGATTCTTCTGATTCACCCTCCAGACTTCACCTTCTCCTTCTCCTTCTTCTGCTTCTTCTGATTCACCCTCCAGACCTCAACTTCTCCTTCTCCTGCTTCTACTTCTTCTGATTCACCCTCCTGACTTCACCTTCTCCTTCTCCTTCTTCTACTTCTTCTGATTCACCTTCCAGACTTCACCTTCTCCTTCTCCTTCTTCTACTTCTTCTGATTCACCCTCCAGTCTTCACCTTCTCCTTCTCCTTCTTCTGTTTCTTCTGCTTCACCCTCCAGACTTCACCTTCTCCTTCTCTTTCTTCTGCTTCTTCTGATTCACCCTCCAGACTTCACCTTCTCCTTCTCCTTCTTCTGATTCTTCTGATTCACCCTCCAGACTTCACCTTCTCCTTCTCCTTCTTCTGCTTCTTCTGATTCACCCTCCAGACCTCACCTTCTCATTCTCCTTCTTCTACTTCTTCTGATTCACCCTCCTGACTTCACCTTCTCCTTTTCCTTCTTCTACTTCTTCTGATTCACCCTCCAGACTTCACCTTCTCCTTCTCCTTCTTCTACTTCTTCTGATTCACCCTCCAGACTTCACCTTCTCCTTCTCCTTCTTCTGCTTCTTCTGATTCACCCTTCAGACTTCACCTTCTCCTTCTCCTTATTCTGCTTCTTCTGATTCACCCTCCAGACTTCACCTTCTCCTTCTCCTTCTTCTGCTTCTTCTGATTCACCCTCCAGACTTCACCTTCTCCTTCTCCTTCTTCTGCTTCTTCTGATTCACCCTCCAGACTTCACCTTCTCCTTCTCCTTCTTCTACTTCTTCTGATTCAACCTCCAGACTTCACCTTCTCCTTCTCCTTCTTCTGCTTCTTCTGATTCACCCTCCAGACTTCACCTTCTCCTTCTCCTTCGTCTACTTCTTCTGATTCACCCTCCAGACTACACCTTCTCCTTCTCCTTCTTCTACTTCTTCTGATTCACCCTCCAGACTTCACGTTCTCCTTCTCCTTCTTCTGTTTCTTCTGATTCACCCTCCAGACTTCATCTTCTCCTTCTCCTTCTTCTACTTCTTCTGTTTCACCCTCCAGACTTCACCTTCTCCTTCTCCTTCTTCTACTTCTTCTGATTCACCCTCCAGACTTCATCTTCTCCTTCTCCTTCTTCTGCTTCTTCTGATTCACCCTCCAGACTTCACCTTCTCCTTCTCCTTCTTCTGCTTCTTCTGATTCACCCTCCAGACTTCAACTTCTCCTTCTCCTTCTTCTACTTCTTCTGATTCACCCTCCAGACTTCACCTTCTCCTTCTCCTTCTTCTACTTCTTCTGATTCACCCTCCAGTCTTCACCTTCTCCTTCTCCTTCTTCTGTTTCTTCTGCTTCACCCTCCAGACTTCACCTTCTCCTTCTCTTTCTTCTGCTTCTTCTGATTCACCCTCCAGACTTCACCTTCTCCTTCTCCTTCTTCTGATTCTTCTGATTCACCCTCCAGACTTCACCTTCTCCTTCTCCTTCTTCTGCTTCTTCTGATTCACCCTCCTGACTTCACCTTCTCCTTCTCCTTCTTCTACTTCTTCTGATTCACCCTCCTGACTTCACCTTCTCCTTCTCCTTCTTCTACTTCTTCTGATTCACCCTCCAGACTTCACCTTCTCCTTCTCCTTCTTCTGCTTCTTCTGATTCACCCTCCAGACTTCACCTTCTCATTCTCCTTCTTCTGCTTCTTCTGCTGCGCCCTCCAGACTTCACCTTCTCCTTCTCCTTCTTCTGCTTCTTCTGCTTCACACTCCAGACTTCACCTTCTCCTTCTCCTTCTTCTGCTTCTTCTGCTGCGCCCTCCAGGCTTCACCTTCTCCTTCTCCTTCTTCTGCTTCTTCTGATTCGCCCTCCAGACTTCACCTTCTCCTTCTCCTTCTTCTACTTCTTCTGATTCACCCTACAGACTTCACCTTCTCCTTCTCCTTCTTCTGCTTCTTCTGATTCACCCTCCAGACTTCACCTTCTCCTTCTCCTTATTCTGCTTCTTCGGTTTCACCCTCCAGACTTCACCTTCTCCTTCTCCTTCGTCTACTTCTTCTGATTCACCCTCCAGACTTCACCTTCTCCTTCTCCTTCTTCTACTTCTTCTGATTCACCCTACAGACTTCACCTTCTCCTTCTCCTTCTTCTACTTCTTCTGATTCAGCCTCCAGACTTCACCTTCTCCTTCTCCTTCTTCTACTTCTTCTGATTCACCCTCCAGACTTCATCTTCTCCTTCTCCTTCTTCTCCTTCTTCTGATTCACCCTCCAGACTTCACCTTCTCCTTCTCCTTCTTCTGCTTCTTCTGATTCACCCTCCAGACTTCACCTTCTCCTTCTCCTTCTTCTACTTCTTCTGATTCACCCTCCAGACTTCACCTTCTCCTTCTCCTTCTTCTACTTCTTCTGATTCACCCTCCAGTCTTCACCTTCTCCTTCTCCTTCTTCTGTTTCTTCTGCTTCACCCTCCAGACTTCACCTTCTCCTTCTCTTTCTTCTGCTTCTTCTGATTCACCCTCCAGACTTCACCTTCTCCTTCACCTTCTTCTGATTCTTCTGATTCACCCTCCAGACTTCACCTTCTCCTTCTCCTTCTTCTGCTTCTTCTGATTCACCCTCCAGACCTCACCTTCTCCTTCTCCTTCTTCTACTTCTTCTGATTCACCCTCCTGACTTCACCTTCTCCTTCTCCTTCATCTACTTCTTCTGCTTCACCCTCCAGACTTCACCTTCTCCTTCTCCTTCTTCTACTTCTTCTGATTCACCCTCCAGACTTCACCTTCTCCTTCTCCTTCTTCTACTTCTTCTGATTCACCCTCCAGACTTCACCTTCTCCTTCTCCTTCTTCTACTTCTTCTGATTCACCCTCCAGACTTCACCTTCTCCTTCTCCTTCTTCTGCTTCTGCTGATTCACCCTCCAGACTTCACCTTCTCCTTCTCCTTATTCTGCTTCTTCTGATTCACCCTCCAGACTTCACCTTCTCCTTCTCCTTCTTCTGCTTCTTCTGATTCACCCTCCAGACTTCACCTTCTCTTCTCCTTCTTCTGCTTCTTCTGATTCACCCTCCAGACTTCACCTTCTCCTTCTCCTTCTTCTACTTCTTCTGATTCACCCTCCAGACTTCACCTTCTCCTTCTCCTTCTTCTGCTTCTTCTGATTCACCCTCCAGACTTCACCTTCTCCTTCTCCTTCGTCTACTTCTTCTGATTCACCCTCCAGACTACACCTTCTCCTTCTCCTTCTTCTACTTCTTCTGATTCACCCTCCAGACTTCACCTTCTCCTTCTCCTTCTTCTGTTTCTTCTGATTCACCCTCCAGACTTAATCTTCTCCTTCTCCTTCTTCTACTTCTTCTGATTCACCCTCCAGACTTCACCTTCTCCTTCTCCTTCTTCTACTTCTTCTGATTCACCCTCCAGACTTCATCTTCTCCTTCTCCTTCTTCTGCTTCTCTGATTCACCCTCCAGACTTCACCTTCTCCTTCTCCTTCTTCTGCTTCTTCTGATTCACCCTCCAGACTTCACCTTCTCCTTCTCCTTCTTCTACTTCTTCTGATTCACCCTCCAGTCTTCACCTTCTCCTTCTCCTTCTTCTGTTTCTTCTGCTTCACCCTCCAGACTTCATCTTCTCCTTCTCCTTCTTCTCCTTCTCCTGATTCACCCTCCAGACTTCACCTTCTCCTTCTCCTTCTTCTACTTCTTCTGATTCACCCTACAGACTTCACCTTCTCCTTCTCCTTCTTCTGCTTCTTCTGATTCACCCTCCAGACTTCACCTTCTCCTTCTCCTTATTCTGCTTCTTCTGTTTCACCCTCCAGACTTCACCTTCTCCTTCTCCTTCTTCTGCTTCTTCTGATTCACCCTCCAGACTTCACCTTCTCCTTCTCCTTCTTCTGCTTCTTCTGATTCACCCTCCAGACTTCACCTTCTCCTTCTCCTTCGTCTACTTCTTCTGATTCACCCTTCAGACTACAACTTCTCCTTCTCCTTCTTCTACTTCTTCTGATTCACCCTCCAGACTTCACCTTCTCCTTCTCCTTCTTCTGTTTCTTCTGATTCACCCTCCAGACTTCACCTTCTCCTTCTCCTTCTTCTACTTCTTCTGATTCAGCCTCCAGACTTCACCTTCTCCTTCTCCTTCTTCTACTTCTTCTGATTCACCCTCCAGACTTCATCTTCTCCTTCTCCTTCTTCTCCTTCTTCTGATTCACCCTCCAGACTTCACCTTCTCCTTCTCCTTCTTCTGCTTCTTCTGATTCACCCTGCAGACTTCACCTTCTCCTTCTCCTTCTTCTACTTCTTCTGATTCACCCTCCAGACTTCACCTTCTCCTTCTCCTTCTTCTACTTCTTCTGATTCACCCTCCAGTCTTCACCTTCTCCTTCTCCTTCTTCTGTTTCTTCTGCTTCACCCTCCAGACTTCACCTTCTCCTTCTCTTTCTTCTGCTTCTTCTGATTCACCCTCCAGACTTCACCTTCTCCTTCTCCTTCTTCTGATTCTTCTGATTCACCCTCCAGACTTCACCTTCTCCTTCTCCTTCTTCTGCTTCTTCTGATTCCCCCTCCAGACCTCACCTTCTCCTTCTCCTTCTTCTACTTCTTCTGATTCACCCTCCTGACTTCACCTTCTCCTTCTCCTTCATCTACTTCTTCTGCTTCACCCTCCAGACTTCACCTTCTCCTTCTCCTTCTTCTACTTCTTCTGATTCACCCTCCAGACTTCACCTTCTCCTTCTCCTTCTTCTACTTCTTCTGATTCACCCTGCAGACTTCACCTTCTCCTTCTCCTTCTTCTACTTCTTCTGATTCACCCTCCAGACTTCAACTTCTCCTTCTCCTTATTCTGCTTCTTCTGATTCACCCTCCAGTCTTCACCTTCTCCTTCTCCTTCTTCTGCTTCTTCTGATTCACCCTCCAGACTTCACCTTCTCCTTCTCCTTCTTCTACTTCTTCTGATTCACCCTCCAGACTTTACCTTCTCCTTCTCCTTCTTCTGCTTCTTCTGATTCACCCTCCAGACTTCACCTTCTCCTTCTCCTTCGTCTACTTCTTCTGATTCACCCTCCAGACTACACCTTCTCCTTCTCCTTCTTCTACTTCTTCTGATTCACCCTCCAGACTTCACCTTCTCCTTCTCCTTCTTCTGTTTCTTCTGATTCACCCTCCAGACTTCATCTTCTCCTTCTCCTTCTTCTACTTCTTCTGATTCACCATCCAGACTTCACCTTCTCCTTCTCCTTCTTCTCCTTCTTCTGATTCACCCTCCAGACTTCATCTTCTCCTTCTCCTTCTTCTGCTTCTTCTGATTCACCCTCCAGACTTCACCTTCTCCTTCTCCTTCTTCTGCTTCTTCTGATTCACCCTCCAGACTTCAGCTTCTCCTTCTCCTTCTTCTACTTCTTCTGATTCACCCTCCAGACTTCACCTTCTCCTTCTCCTTCTTCTACTTCTTCTGATTCACCCTCCAGTCTTCACCTTCTCCTTCTCCTTCTTCTGTTTCTTCTGCTTCACCCTCCAGACTTCACCTTCTCCTTCTCTTTCTTCTGCTTCTTCTGATTCACCCTCCAGACTTCACCTTCTCCTTCTCCTTCTTCTGATTCTTCTGATTCACCCTCCAGACTTCACCTTCTCCTTCTCCTTCTTCTGCTTCTTCTGATTCACCCTCCTGACTTCACCTTCTCCTTCTCCTTCTTCTACTTCTTCTGATTCACCCTCCTGACTTCACCTTCTCCTCATCCTTCTTCTACTTCTTCTGCTTCACCCTCCAGACTTCACCTTCTCCTTCTCCTTCTTCTACTTCTGATTCACCCTCCAGACTTCACCTTCTCCTTCTCCTTCTTCTGCTTCTTCTGATTCACCCTCCAGACTTCACCTTCTCATTCTCCTTCTTCTGCTTCTTCTGCTGCGCCCTCCAGACTTCACCTTCACCTTCTCCTTCTTCTGCTTCTTCTGCTTCACACTCCAGACTTCACCTTCTCCTTCTCCTTCTTCTGCTTCTTCTGCTGCGCCCTTCAGGCTTCACCTTCTCCTTCTCCTTCTTCTGCTTCTTCTGCTTCACCGTCCTGACTTCACTTTCTCCTTCTCCTTCTTCTACTTCTTCTGCTACACCCCCCTGACTTCATCTGCTCCTTCTCCTTCTTCTGCTTATTCTGATTCACCCTCCTAAATTCACCTTCTCCTTCTCCTTCTTCTGCTTCTTCTGATTCACCCTCCTGACTTCACCTTCTCCTTCTCCTTCTTCTGCTTCTTCTGATTCACCCTCCAGACTTCACCTTCTCCTTCTCCTTCTTCTGCTTCTTCTGATTCACCCTCCAGACTTCACCTTCTCCTTCTCCTTCTTCTGCTTCTTCTGCTTCACCCTCCAGACTTCACCTTCTCCTTCTCCTTCTTCTGCTTCTTCTGCTTCACCCTCCTGACTTCACCTTCTCCTTCTCCTTCTTCTACTTATTCTGATTCACCCCCCAGACTTCACCTACTCCTTCTCCTTCTTCTGCTTCTTCTGCTTCACCCTCCAGACTTCACCTTCTCCTTCTCCTTCTTCTGCTTCTTCTGCTTCGCCCTCCAGACTTCACCTTCTCCTTCTCCTTCTTCTGCTTCTTCTGCTTCACTCTCCTGACTTCACCTTCTCCTTCTCCTTCTTCTACTTCTTCTGATTCACCCTCCAGACTTCACCCTCTCCTTCTCCTTCTTCTGCTTCTTCTGCTTCACCCTCCAGACTTCACCTTCTCTTTCTCCTTCTTCTGCTTCTTCTGCTGCGCCCTCCAGACTTCACCTTCTCCTTCTCCTTCTTCTGCTTCTTCTGATTCACCCTCCAGACTTCACCTTCTCCTTCTCCTTCTTCTACTTCTTCTGATCCACCCTCCTGACTTCACCTTCTCCTTCTCCTCCTTCTGCTTCTTCTGCTTCACCCTCCAGACTTCACCTTCTCCTTCTCCTTCTTCTGCTTCTTCTGCTTCACCCTCCAGACTTCACCTTCTCCTTCTCCTTCTTCTGCTTCTTCTGCTTCACCCTCCTGACTTCACCTTATCCTTCTCCTTCTTCTACTTCTTCTGATTCACCCTCCAGACTTCACCTACTCCTTCTCCTTCTTCTGCTTCTTCTGCTTCACCCTCCAGACTTCACCTTCTCCTTCTCCTTCTTCTGCTTCTTCTGCTTCGCCCTCCAGACTTCACCTTCTCCTTCTCCTTCTTCTGCTTCTTCTGCTTCACTCTCCTGACTTCACCTTCTCCTTCTCCTTCTTCTACTTCTTCTGATTCACCCTCCAGACTTCACCCTCTCCTTCTCCTTCTTCTGCTTCTTCTGCTTCACCCTCCAGACTTCACCTTCTCCTTCTCCTTCTTCTGCTTCTTCTGCTACACCGTCCTGACTTCACCTTCTCCTTCTCCTTCTTCTACTTCTTCTGCTTCACCCCCCTGACTTCACCTGCTCCTCTCCTTCTTCTGCTTCTTCTGATTCACGCTCCTAACTTCACCTTCTCCTTCTCCTTCTTCTGCTTCTTCTGATTCACGCTCCTGACTTCACCTTTTCCTTCTCCTTCTTCTGCTTCTTCTGATTCACCCTCCAGACTTCACCTTCTCCTTCTCCTTCTTCTGCTTCTTCTGATTCACCCTCCAGACTTCACCTTCTCCTTCTCCTTCTTCTGCTTCTTCTGATTCACCCTCCAGACCTCACCTTCTCCTTCTCCTTCTTCTACTTCTTCTGATTCACCCTCCAGACTTCATCTTCTCCTTCTCCTTCTTCTGCTTCTTCTGATTCACCCTCCAGACTTCACCTTCTCCTTCTCCTTCTTCTACTTCTTCTGATTCACCCTCCAGACTTCACCTTCTCCTTCTCCTTCTTCTACTTCGTCTGATTCACCCTCCAGACTTCACCTTCTCCTTCACCTTCTTCTACTTCTTCTGATTCACCCTCCAGTCTTCACCAACTCCTTCTCCTTCTTCTGTTTCTTCTGCTTCACCCTCCAGACTTCACCTTCTCCTTCTCTTTCTTCTGCTTCTTCTGATTCACCCTCCAGACTTCATCTTCTCCTTCTCCTTCTTCTGATTCTTCTGATTCACCCTCCAGACTTCACCTTCTCCTTCTCCTTCTTCTGCTTCTTCTGATTCACCCTCCTGAATTCACCTTCTCCTTCTCCTTCTTCTACTTCTTCTGCTTCACCCTCCAGACTTCACCTTCTCCTTCTCTTTCTTCTGCTTCTTCTGATTCACCCTCCAGACTTCATCTTCTCCTTCTCCTTCTTCTGATTCTTCTGATTCACCCTCCAGACTTCACCTGCTCCTTCTCCTTCTCCTGCTTCTTCTGATTCACCCTCCTAACTTCACCTTCTCCTTCTCCTTCTTCTGCTTCTTCTGATTCACGCTCCTGACTTCACCTTTTCCTTCTCCTTCTTCTGCTTCTTCTGATTCACCCTCCAGACTTCACCTTCTCCTTCTCCTTCTTCTGCTTCTTCTGATTCACCCTCCAGACTTCACCTTCTCCTTCTCCTTCTTCTGCTTCTTCTGATTCACCCTCCAGACTTCACCTTCTCCTTCTCCTTCTTCTACTTCTTCTGATTCACCCTCCAGACTTCACCTTCTCCTTCTCTTTCTTCTGCTTCTTCTGATTCTCCCTCCAGACTTCACCTTCTCCTATTCCTTCTTCTGATTCTTCTGATTCACCCTCCAGACATCACCTTCTCCTTCTCCTTCTTCTGCTTCTTCTGATTCACCCTCCTGACTTCACCTTCTCCTTCTCCTTCTTCTACTTCTTCTGATTCACCCTCCTGACTTCACCTTCTCCTTCTCCTTCTTCTACTTCTTCTGCTTCACCCTCCAGACTTCACCTTCTCCTTCTCCTTCTTCTACTTCTTCTGATTCACCCTCCAGACTTCACCTTCTCCTCCTCCTTCTTCTACTTCTTCTGATTCACCCTCCAGACTTCACCTTCTCCTTCTCCTTCTTCTACTTCTTCTGATTCATCCTCCAGACTTCACCTTCTCCTTCTCCTTCTTCTGCTTCTTCTGATTCACCCTCCAGACTTCACCTTCTCCTTCTCCTTATTCTGCTTCTTCTGATTCACCCTCCAGACTTCACCTTCTCCTTCTCCTTCTTCTGCTTCTTCTGATTCACCCTCCAGACTTCACCTTCTCCTTCTCCTTCTTCTGCTTCTTCTGATTCACCCTCCAGACTTCACCTTCTCCTTCTCCTTCGTCTACTTCTTCTGATTCACCCTCCAGACTACACCTTCTCCTTCTTCTTCTTCTACTTCTTCTGATTCACCCTCCAGACTTCACCTTCTCCTTCTCCTTCTTCTGCATCTTCTGATTCACCCTCCAGACTTCACCTTCTCCTTCTCCTTCTTCTGCTTCTTCTGATTCACCCTCCAGACTTCACCTTCTCCTTCTCCTTCTTCTACTTCTTCTGATTCACCCTCCAGACTTCACCTTCTCCTTCTCCTTCTTCTACTTCTTCTGATTCACCCTCCAGTCTTCACATTCTCCTTCTCCTTCTTCTGTTTCTTCTGCTTCAGCCTCCAGACTTCACCTTCTCCTTCTCTTTCTTCTGATTCTTCTGATTCACCCTCCAGACTTCACCTTCTCCTTCTCCTTCTTCTGATTCTTCTGATTCACCCTCCAGACTTCACCTTCTCCTTCTCCTTCTTCTGCTTCTTCTGATTCACCCTCCTGGCTTCACCTTCTCCTTCTCCTTCTTCTACTTCTTCTGATTCACCCTCCTGACTTCACCTTCTCCTTCTCCTTCTTCTCCTTCTTCTGCTTCACCCTCCAGACTTCACCTTCTCCTTCTCCTTCTTCTACCTCTTCTGATTCACCCTCCAGACTTCACCTTCTCCTTCTCCTTCTTCTGCTTCTTCTGATTCACCCTCCAGACTTCACCTTCTCCTTCTCCTTATTCTGCTTCTTCTGATTCACCCTCCAGACTTCACCTTCTCCTTCTCCTTCTTCTGCTTCTTCTGATTCACCCTCCAGACTTCACCTTCTCCTTCTCCTTCTTCTGCTTCTTCTGATTCACCCTCCAGACCTCACCTTCTCCTTCTCCTTCATCTACTTCTTCTGATTCACCCTCCAGACTACACCTTCTCCTTCTTCTTCTTCTACTTCTTCTGATTCACCCTCCAGACTTCACCTTCTCCTTCTCCTTCTTCTGCATCTTCTGATTCACCCTCCAGACTTCACCTTCTCCTTCTCCTTCTTATGCTTCTTCTGATTCACCCTCCAGACTTCACCTTCTCCTTCTCCTTCTTCTACTTCTTCTGATTCACCCTCCAGACTTCACCTTCTCCTTCTCCTTCTTCTACTTCTTCTGATTCACCCTCCAGTCTTCACATTCTCCTTCTCCTTCTTCTGTTTCTTCTGCTTCAGCCTCCAGACTTCACCTTCTCCTTCTCTTTCTTCTGATTCTTCTGATTCACCCTCCAGACTTCACCTTCTCCTTCTCCTTCTTCTGATTCTTCTGATTCACCCTCCAGACTTCACCTTCTCCTTCTCCTTCTTCTGCTTCTTCTGATTCACCCTCCTGGCTTCACCTTCTCCTTCTCCTTCTTCTACTTCTTCTGATTCACCCTCCTGACTTCACCTTCTCCTTCTCCTTCTTCTCCTTCTTCTGCTTCACCCTCCAGACTTCACCTTCTCCTTCTCCTTCTTCTACCTCTTCTGATTCACCCTCCAGACTTCACCTTCTCCTTCTCCTTCTTCTGCTTCTTCTGATTCACCCTCCAGACTTCACCTTCTCCTTCTCCTTATTCTGCTTCTTCTGATTCACCCTCCAGACTTCACCTTCTCCTTCTCCTTATTCTGCTTCTTCTGATTCAACCTCCAGACTTCACCTTCTCCTTCTCCTTCTTCTGCTTCTTCTGATTCACCCTCCAGACTTCACCTTCTCCTTCTCCTTCTTCTGTTTCTTCTGATTCGCCCTCCAGACTTCACCTTCTCCTTCTCCTTCTTCTGCTTCTTCTGATTCACCCTCCTGACTTCACCTTCTCCTTCTCCTTCTTCTACTTCTTCTGATTCACCCTCCTGACTTCACCTTCTCCTTCTCCTTCTTCTACTTCTTCTGCTTCACCCTCCAGACTTCACCTTCTCCTTCTCCTTCTTCTACTTCTTCTGATTCACCCTCCAGACTTCACCTTCTCCTTCTCCTTCTTCTGCTTCTTCTGATTCACCCTCCAGACTTCACCTTCTCCTTCTCCTTATTCTGCTTCTTCTGATTCACCCTCCAGACTTCACCTTCTCCTTCTCCTTCTTCTGCTTCTTCTGATTCACCCTCCAGACTTCACCTTCTCCTTCTCCTTCTTCTGCTTCTTCTGATTCACCCTCCAGACATCACCTTCTCCTTCTCCTTCTTCTGCTTCTTCTGATTCACCCTCCAGACTTCACCTTCTCCTTCTCCTTCTTCTACTTCTTCTGATTCACCCTCCAGACTTCACCTTCTCCTTCTCTTTCTTCTGCTTCTTCTGATTCACCCTCCAGACTTCACCTTCTCCTTCTCCTTCTTCTGCTTCTTCTGATTCACCCTCCAGACATCACCTTCTCCTTCTCCTTCTTCTGCTTCTTCTGATTCACCCTCCAGACTTCACCTTCTCCTTCTCCTTCTTCTACTTCTTCTGATTCACCCTCCAGACTTCACCTTCTCCTTCTCTTTCTTCTGCTTCTTCTGATTCACCCTCCAGACTTCACCTTCTCCTTCTCCTTCTTCTGATTCTTCTGATTCACCCTCCAGACTTCACCTTCTCCTTCTCCTTCTTCTACTTCTTCTGATTCACCCTCCTGACTTCACCTTCTCCTTCTCCTTCTTCTACTTCTTCTGCTTCACCCTCCAGACTTCACCTTCTCCTTCTCCTTCTTCTACTTCTTCTGATTCACCCTCCAGACTTCACCTTCTCCTTCTCCTTCTTCTACTTCTTCTGATTCACCCTACAGACTTCACCTTCTCCTTCTCCTTCTTCTGCTTCTTCTGATTCACCCTCCAGACTTCACCTTCTCCTTCTCCTTATTCTGCTTCTTCTGTTTCACCCTCCAGACTTCACCTTCTCCTTCTCCTTCTTCTACTTCTTCTGATTCACCCTCCAGACTTCACCTTCTCCTTCTCCTTTTTCTGCTTCTTCTGATTCACCCTCCAGAATTCACCTTCTCCTTCTCCTTCGTCTACTTCTTCTGATTGACCCTCCAGACTACAACATCTCCTTCTCCTTCTTCTACTTCTTCTGATTCACCCTCCAGACTTCACCTTCTCCTTCTCCTTCTTCTGTTTCTTCTGATTCACCCTCCAGACTTCATCTTCTCCTTCTCCTTCTTCTACTTCTTCTGATTCACCCTCCAGACTTCACCTTCTCCTTCTCCTTCTTCTACTTCTTCTGATTCACCCTCCAGACTTCATCTTCTCCTTCTCCTTCTTCTGCTTCTTCTGATTCACCCTCCAGACTTCACCTTCTCCTTCTCCTTCTTCTGCTTCTTCTGATTCACCCTCCAGACTTCAACTTCTCCTTCTCCTTCTTCTACTTCTTCTGATTCACCCTCCAGACTTCACCTTCTCCTTCTCCTTATTCTACTTCTTCTGATTCACCCTTCAGACTTCACCTTCCCCTTCTCCTTCTTCTGCTTCTTCTGATTCACCCTCCAGACTTCACCTTCTCCTTCTCCTTCTTCTGCTTCTTCTGATTCACCCTCCAGACCTCACCTTCTCCTTCTCCTTCATCTACTTCTTCTGATTCACCCTCCAGACTACACCTTCTCCTTCTTCTTCTTCTACTTCTTCTGATTCACCCTCCAGACTTCACCTTCTCCTTCTCCTTCTTCTGCATCTTCTGATTCACCCTCCAGACTTCACCTTCTCCTTCTCCTTCTTATGCTTCTTCTGATTCACCCTCCAGACTTCACCTTCTCCTTCTCCTTCTTCTACTTCTTCTGATTCACCCTCCAGACTTCACCTTCTCCTTCTCCTTCTTCTACTTCTTCTGATTCACCCTCCAGTCTTCACATTCTCCTTCTCCTTCTTCTGTTTCTTCTGCTTCAGCCTCCAGACTTCAACTTCTCCTTCTCTTTCTTCTGATTCTTCTGATTCACCCTCCAGACTTCACCTTCTCCTTCTCCTTCTTCTGATTCTTCTGATTCACCCTCCAGACTTCACCTTCTCCTTCTCCTTCTTCTGCTTCTTCTGATTCACCCTCCTGGCTTCACCTTCTCCTTCTCCTTCTTCTACTTCTTCTGATTCACCCTCCTGACTTCACCTTCTCCTTCTCCTTCTTCTCCTTCTTCTGCTTCACCCTCCAGACTTCACCTTCTCCTTCTCCTTCTTCTACCTCTTCTGATTCACCCTCCAGACTTCACCTTCTCCTTCTCCTTCTTCTTCTTCTTCTGATTCACCCTCCAGACTTCACCTTCTCCTTCTCCTTATTCTGCTTCTTCTGATTCACCCTCCAGACTTCACCTTCTCCTTCTCCTTATTCTGCTTCTTCTGATTCAACCTCCAGACTTCACCTTCTCCTTCTCCTTCTTCTGCTTCTTCTGATTCACCCTCCAGACTTCACCTTCTCCTTCTCCTTCTTCTGTTTCTTCTGATTCGCCCTCCAGACTTCACCTTCTCCTTCTCCTTCTTCTGCTTCTTCTGATTCACCCTCCTGACTTCACCTTCTCCTTCTCCTTCTTCTACTTCTTCTGATTCACCCTCCTGACTTCACCTTCTCCTTCTCCTTCTTCTACTTCTTCTGCTTCACCCTCCAGACTTCACCTTCTCCTTCTCCTTCTTCTACTTCTTCTGATTCACCCTCCAGACTTCACCTTCTCCTTCTCCTTCTTCTGCTTCTTCTGATTCACCCTCCAGACTTCACCTTCTCCTTCTCCTTATTCTGCTTCTTCTGATTCACCCTTCAGACTTCACCTTCTCCTTCTCCTTCTTCTGCTTCTTCTGATTCACCCTCCAGACTTCACCTTCTCCTTCTCCTTCTTCTGCTTCTTCTGATTCACCCTCCAGACATCACCTTCTCCTTCTCCTTCTTCTGCTTCTTCTGATTCACCCTCCAGACTTCACCTTCTCCTTCTCCTTCTTCTACTTCTTCTGATTCACCCTCCAGACTTCACCTTCTCCTTCTCTTTCTTCTGCTTCTTCTGATTCACCCTCCAGACTTCACCTTCTCCTTCTCCTTCTTCTGCTTCTTCTGATTCACCCTCCAGACATCACCTTCTCCTTCTCCTTCTTCTGCTTCTTCTGATTCACCCTCCAGACTTCACCTTCTCCTTCTCCTTCTTCTACTTCTTCTGATTCACCCTCCAGACTTCACCTTCTCCTTCTCTTTCTTCTGCTTCTTCTGATTCACCCTCCAGACTTCACCTTCTCCTTCTCCTTCTTCTGATTCTTCTGATTCACCCTCCAGACTTCACCTTCTCCTTCTCCTTCTTCTACTTCTTCTGATTCACCCTCCTGACTTCACCTTCTCCTTCTTCTACTTCTTCTGCTTCACCCTCCAGACTTCACCTTCTCCTTCTCCTTCTTCTACTTCTTCTGATTCACCCTCCAGACTTCACCTTCTCCTTCTCCTTCTTCTACTTCTTCTGATTCACCCTACAGACTTCACCTTCTCCTTCTCCTTCTTCTGCTTCTTCTGATTCACCCTCCAGACTTCACCTTCTCCTTCTCCTTATTCTGCTTCTTCTGTTTCACCCTCCAGACTTCACCTTCTCCTTCTCCTTCTTCTACTTCTTCTGATTCACCCTCCAGACTTCACCTTCTCCTTCTCCTTTTTCTGCTTCTTCTGATTCACCCTCCAGAATTCACCTTCTCCTTCTCCTTCGTCTACTTCTTCTGATTGACCCTCCAGACTACAACATCTCCTTCTCCTTCTTCTACTTCTTCTGATTCACCCTCCAGACTTCACCTTCTCCTTCTCCTTCTTCTGTTTCTTCTGATTCACCCTCCAGACTTCATCTTCTCCTTCTCCTTCTTCTACTTCTTCTGATTCACCCTCCAGACTTCACCTTCTCCTTCTCCTTCTTCTACTTCTTCTGATTCACCCTCCAGACTTCATCTTCTCCTTCTCCTTCTTCTGCTTCTTCTGATTCACCCTCCAGACTTCACCTTCTCCTTCTCCTTCTTCTGCTTCTTCTGATTCACCCTCCAGACTTCAACTTCTCCTTCTCCTTCTTCTACTTCTTCTGATTCACCCTCCAGACTTCACCTTCTCCTTCTCCTTATTCTACTTCTTCTGATTCACCCTTCAGACTTCACCTTCCCCTTCTCCTTCTTCTGCTTCTTCTGATTCACCCTCCAGACTTCACCTTCTCCTTCTCCTTATTCTGCTTCTTCTGTTTCACCCTCCAGACTTCACCTTCTCCTTCTCCTTCTTCTGCTTCTTCTGATTCACCCTCCAGACTTCACCTTCTCCTTCTCCTTCTTCTGCTTCTTCTGATTCACCCTCCAGACTTCACCTTCTCCTTCTCCCTCTTCTACTTCTTCTGATTCACCCTCCAGACTTCACCTTCTCCTTCTCCTTCTTCTGCTTCTTCTGATTCACCCTCCAGACTTCACCTTCTCCTACTCCTTCGTCTACTTCTTCTGATTCACCATCCAGACTACACCTTCTCCTTCTCCTTCTTCTACTTCTTCTGATTCACCCTCCAGACTTCACCTTCTCCTTCTCCTTCTTCTGTTTCTTCTGATTCACCCTCCAGACTTCACCTTCTCCTTCTCCTTCTTCTACTTCTTCTGATTCAGCCTCCAGACTTCACCTTCTCCTTCTCCTTCTTCTACTTCTTCTGATTCACCCTCCAGACTTCATCTTCTCCTTCTCCTTCTTCTGCTTCTTCTGATTCACCCTCCAGACTTCACCTTCTCCTTCTCCTTCTTCTGCTTCTTCTGATTCACCCTCCAGACATCACCTTCTCCTTCTCCTTCTTCTGCTTCTTCTGATTCACCCTCCAGACTTCACCTTCTCCTTCTCCTTCTTCTACTTCTTCTGATTCACCCTCCAGACTTCACCTTCTCCTTCTCTTTCTTCTGCTTCTTCTGATTCACCCTCCAGACTTCACCTTCTCCTTCTCCTTCTTCTGATTCTGCTGATTCACCCTCCAGACTTCACCTTCTCCTTCTCCTTCTTCTACTTCTTCTGATTCACCCTCCTGACTTCACCTTCTCCTTCTCCTTCTTCTACTTCTTCTGCTTCACCCTCCAGACTTCACCTTCTCCTTCTCCTTCTTCTACTTCTTCTGATTCACCCTCCAGACTTCACCTTCTCCTTCTCCTTCTTCTACTTCTTCTGATTCACCCTACAGACTTCACCTTCTCCTTCTCCTTCTTCTGCTTCTTCTGATTCACCCTCCAGACTTCACCTTCTCCTTCTCCTTATTCTGCTTCTTCTGTTTCACCCTCCAGACTTCACCTTCTCCTTCTCCTTCTTCTACTTCTTCTGATTCACCCTCCAGACTTCACCTTCTCCTTCTCCTTTTTCTGCTTCTTCTGATTCACCCTCCAGAATTCACCTTCTCCTTCTCCTTCGTCTACTTCTTCTGATTGACCCTCCAGACTACACCATCTCCTTCTCCTTCTTCTACTTCTTCTGATTCACCCTCCAGACTTCACCTTCTCCTTCTCCTTCTTCTGTTTCTTCTGATTCACCCTCCAGACTTCATCTTCTCCTTCTCCTTCTTCTACTTCTTCTGATTCACCCTCCAGACTTCACCTTCTCCTTCTCCTTCTTCTACTTCTTCTGATTCACCCTCCAGACTTCATCTTCTCCTTCTCCTTCTTCTGCTTCTTCTGATTCACCCTCCAGACTTCACCTTCTCCTTCTCCTTCTTCTGCTTCTTCTGATTCACCCTCCAGACTTCAACTTCTCCTTCTCCTTCTTCTACTTCTTCTGATTCACCCTCCAGACTTCACCTTCTCCTTCTCCTTCTTCTACTTCTTCTGATTCAGCCTTCAGACTTCACCTTCCCCTTCTCCTTCTTCTGCTTCTTCTGATTCACCCTCCAGACTTCACCTTCTCCTTCTCCTTATTCTGCTTCTTCTGTTTCACCCTCCAGACTTCACCTTCTCCTTCTCCTTCTTCTGCTTCTTCTGATTCACCCTCCAGACTTCACCTTCTCCTTCTCCTTCTTCTGCTTCTTCTGATTCACCCTCCAGACTTCACCTTCTCCTTCTCCCTCTTCTACTTCTTCTGATTCACCCTCCAGACTTCACCTTCTCCTTCTCCTTCTTCTGCTTCTTCTGATTCACCCTCCAGACTTCACCTTCTCCTATTCCTTCGTCTACTTCTTCTGATTCACCATCCAGACTATACCTTCTCCTTCTCCTTCTTCTACTTCTTCTGATTCACCCTCCAGACTTCACCTTCTCCTTCTCCTTCTTCTGTTTCTTCTGATTCACCCTCCAGACTTCACCTTCTCCTTCTCCTTCTTCTACTTCTTCTGATTCAGCCTCCAGACTTCACCTTCTCCTTCTCCTTCTTCTACTTCTTCTGATTCACCCTCCAGACTTCATCTTCTCCTTCTCCTTCTTCTGCTTCTTCTGATTCACCCTCCAGACTTCACCTTCTCCTTCTCCTTCTTCTGCTTCTTCTGATTCACCCTCCAGACTTCAACTTCTCCTTCTCCTTCTTCTACTTCTTCTGATTCACCCTCCAGACTTCACCTTCTCCTTCTCCTTCTTCTACTTCTTCTGATTCACCCTTCAGACTTCACCTTCCCCTTCTCCTTCTTCTGCTTCTTCTGATTCACCCTCCAGACTTCACCTTCTCCTTCTCCTTATTCTGCTTCTTCTGTTTCACCCTCCAGACTTCACCTTCTCCTTCTCCTTCTTCTGCTTCTTCTGATTCACCCTCCAGACTTCACCTTCTCCTTCTCCTTCTTCTGCTTCTTCTGATTCACCCTCCAGACTTCACCTTCTCCTTCTCCCTCTTCTACTTCTTCTGATTCACCCTCCAGACTTCACCTTCTCCTTCTCCTTCTTCTGCTTCTTCTGATTCACCCTCCAGACTTCACCTTCTCCTACTCCTTCGTCTACTTCTTCTGATTCACCATCCAGACTACACCTTCTCCTTCTCCTTCTTCTACTTCTTCTGATTCACCCTCCAGACTTCACCTTCTCCTTCTCCTTCTTCTGTTTCTTCTGATTCACCCTCCAGACTTCACCTTCTCCTTCTCCTTCTTCTACTTCTTCTGATTCAGCCTCCAGACTTCACCTTCTCCTTCTCCTTCTTCTACTTCTTCTGATTCACCCTCCAGACTTCATCTTCTCCTTCTCCTAATTCTCCTTCTTCTGATTCACCCTCCAGACTTCACCTTCTCCTTCTCCTTCTTCTGCTTCTTCTGATTCACCCTCCAGACTTCACCTTCTCCTTCTCCTTCTTCTACTTCTTCTGATTCACCCTCCAGACTTCACCTTCTCCTTCTCCTTCTTCTACTTCTTCTGATTCACCCTCCAGTCTTCACCTTCTCCTTCTCCTTCTTCTGTTTCTTCTGCTTCACCCTCCAGACTTCACCTTCTCCTTCTCTTTCTTCTGCTTCTTCTGATTCACCCTCCAGACTTCACCTTCTCCTTCTCCTTCTTCTGATTCTTCTGATTCCCCCTCCAGACTTCACCTTCTCCTTCTCCTTCTTCTGCTTCTTCTGATTCACCCTCCAGACCTCACTTTCTCCTTCTCCTTCTTCTACTTCTTCTAATTCACCCTCCTGACTTCACCTTCTCCTTCTCCTTCATCGACTTCTTCTGCTTCACCCTCCAGACTTCACCTTCTCCTTCTCCTTCTTCTACTTCTTCTGATTCACCCTCCAGACTTCACCTTCTCCTTCTCCTTCTTCTACTTCTTGTGATTCACCCTCCAGACTTCACCTTCTCCTTCTCCTTCTTCTACTTCTTCTGATTCACCCTCCAGACTTCACCTTCTCCTTCTCCTTCTTCTGCTTCTTCTGATTCACCCTCCAGACTTCACCTTCTCCTTCTCCTTATTCTGCTTCTTCTGATTCACCCTTCAGACTTCACCTTCTCCTTCTCCTTCTTTTGCTTCTTCTGATTCACCCTCCAGACTTCACCTTCTCCTTCTCCTTCTTCTGCTTCTTCTGATTCACCCTCCAGACTTCACCTTCTCCTTCTCCTTCTTCTACTTCTTCTGATTCACCCTCCAGACTTCACCTTCTCCTTCTCCTTCTTCTGCTTCTTCTGATTCACCCTCCAGACTTCACCTTCTCCTTCTCCTTCGTCTACTTCTTCTGATTCACCCTCCAGACTACACCTTCTCCTTCTCCTTCTTCTACTTCTTCTGATTCACCCTCCAGACTTCACCTTCTCCTTCTCCTTCTTCTGTTTCTTCTGATTCACCCTCCAGACTTCATCTTCTCCTTCTCCTTCTTCTACTTCTTCTGATTCACCCTCCAGACTTCACCTTCTCCTTCTCCTTCTTCTACTTCTTCTGATTCACCCTCCAGACTTCATCTTCTCCTTCTCCTTCTTCTGCTTCTTCTGATTCACCCTCCAGACTTCACCTTCTCCTTCTCCTTCTTCTGCTTCTTCTGATTCACCATCCAGACTTCAACTTCTCCTTCTCCTTCTTCTACTTCTTCTGATTCACCCTCCAGACTTCACCTTCTCCTTCTCCTTCTTCTACTTCTTCTGATTCACCCTCCAGTCTTCAACTTCTCCTTCTCCTTCTTCTGTTTCTTCTGCTTCACCCTCCAGACTTCACCTTCTCCTTCTCTTTCTTCTGCTTCTTCTGATTCACCCTCCAGACTTCACCTTCTCCTTCTCCTTCTTCTGATTCTTCTGATTCACCCTCCAGACTTCACCTTCTCCTTCTCCTTCTTCTGCTTCTTCTGATTCACCCTCCTGACTTCACCTTCTCCTTCTCCTTCTTCTACTTCTTCTGATTCACCCTCCTGACTTCACCTTCTCCTTCTCCTTCTTCTACTTCTTCTGCTTCACCCTCCAGACTTCACCTTCTCCTTCTCCTTCTTCTCCTTCTTCTGATTCATCCTCCAGACTTCACCTTCGCCTTCTCCTTCTTCTGCTTCTTCTGATTCACCCTCCAGACTTCACCTTCTCATTCTCCTTCTACTGCTTCTTCTGCTGCGCCCTCCAGACTTCACCTTCTCCTTCTCCTTCTTCTGCTTCTTCTGCTTCACACTCCAGACTTCACCTTCTCCTTCTCCTTCTTCTGCTTCTTCTGCTGCGCCCTCCAGGCTTCACCTTCTCCTTCTCCTTCTTCTGCTTCTTCTGCTTCACCGTCCTGACTTCACCTTCTCCTTCTCCTTCTTCCACTTCTTCTGCTACACCCCCCTGACTTCACCTGCTCCTTCTCCTTCTTCTGCTTCTTCTGATTCACCCTCCTAAATTCACCTTCTTCTTCTCCTTCTTCTGCTTCTTCTGATTCACCCTCCTGACTTCACCTTCTCCTTCTCCTTCTTCTGCTTCTTCTGATTCACCCTCCAGACTTCACCTTCTCCTTCTCCTTCTTGTGCTTCTTCTGATTTACCCTCCAGACTTCACCTTCTCCTTCTCCTTCTTCTGCTTCTTCTGATTCACCCTCCAGACCTCACCTTCTCCTTCTCCTTCTTCTACTTCTTCTGATTCACCCTCCAGACTTCATCTTCTCCTTCTCCTTCTTCTGCTTCTTCTGATTCACCCTCCAGACTTCACCTTCTCCTTCTCCTTCTTCTGCTTCTTCTGATTCACCCTCCAGACTTCACCTTCTCCTTCTCCTTCTTCTACTTCTTCTGATTCACCCTCCAGACTTCACCTTCTCCTTCTCCTTCTTCTACTTCTTCTGATTCACCCTCCAGTCTTCACCTTCTCCTTCTCCTTCTTCTGTTTCTTCTGCTTCACCCTCCAGACTTCACCTTCTCCTTCTCTTTCTTCTGCTTCTTCTGCTTCACCCTCCAGACTTCACCTTCTCCTTCTCCTTCTTCTGATTCTTCTGATTCACCCTCCAGACTTCACCTTCTCTATCTCCTTCTTCTGCTTCTTCTGATTCACCCTCCTGACTTCACCTTCTCCTTCTCCTTCTTCTACTTCTTCTGATTCACCCTCCTGACTTCACCTTCTCCTTCTCCTTCTTCTACTTCTTCTGCTTCACCCTCCAGACTTCACCTTCTCCTTCTCCTTCTTCTACTTCTTATGATTCACCCTCCAGACTTCACCTTCTCCTTCTCCTTCTTCTGCTTCTTCTGATTCACCCTCCAGACTTCACC
Source organism: Somniosus microcephalus (assembly GCF_052327205.1). Classification (NCBI taxonomy): domain Eukaryota; kingdom Metazoa; phylum Chordata; class Chondrichthyes; order Squaliformes; family Somniosidae; genus Somniosus; species Somniosus microcephalus. The sequence goes on from NW_028225475.1 coordinate 52,644, forward strand.
TTCTCCTTCTCCTTATTCTGCTTCTTCTGATTCACCCTCCAGACTTCACCTTCTCCTTCTCCTTCTTCTGCTTCTTCTGATTCACCCTCCAGACTTCACCTTCTCCTTCTCCTTCTTCTGCTTCTTCTGATTCACCCTCCAGACTTCACCTTCTCCTTCTCCTTCTTCTGCTTCTTCTGATTCACCCTCCAGACTTCACCTTCTCCTTCTCCTTCTTCTACTTCTTCTGATTCACCCTCCAGACTTCACCTTCTCCTTCTCCTTCTTCTACTTCTTCTGCTTCACCCTCCAGACTTCACCTTCTCCTTCTCCTTCTTCTACTTCTTCTGATTCACCCTCCAGACTTCACCTTCTCCTTCTCCTTCTTCTGCTTCTTCTGATTCACCCTCCAGACTTCACCTTCTCATTCTCCTTCTTCTGCTTCTTCTGCTGCGCCCTCCAGACTTCACCTTCTCCTTCTCCTTCTTCTGCTTCTTCTGCTTCACACTCCAGACTTCACCTTCTCCTTCTCCTTCTTCTGCTTCTTCTGCTGCGCCCTCCAGGCTTCACCTTCTCCTTCTTCTGCTTCTTCTGCTTCACCGTCCTGACTTCACCTTCTCCTTCTTCTACTTCTTCTGCTACACCCCCCTGACTTCACCTGCTCCTTCTCCTTCTTCTGCTTCTTCTGATTCACCCTCCTAACTTCACCTTCTCCTTCTCCTTCTTCTGCTTCTTCTGATTCACCCTCCTGACTTCACCTTCTCCTTCTCCTTCTTCTGCTTCTTCTGATTCACCCTCCAGACTTCACCTTCTCCTTCTCCTTCTTCTGCTTCTTCTGATTCACCCTCCAGACTTCACCTTCTCCTTCTCCTTCTTCTGATTCACCCTCCAGACCTCACCTTCTCCTTCTCCTTCTTCTACTTCTTCTGATTCACCCTCCAGACTTCATCTTCTCCTTCTCCTTCTTCTGCTTCTTCTGATTCACCCTCCAGACTTCACCTTCTCCTTCTTCTGCTTCTTCTGATTCACCCTCTAGACATCACCTTCTCCTTCTCCTTCTTCTACTTCTTCTGATTCACCCTCCAGACTTCACCTTCTCCTTCTCCTTCTTCTACTTCTTCTGATTCACCCTCCAGTCTTCACCTTCTCCTTCTCCTTCTTCTGTTTCTTCTGCTTCACCCTCCAGACTTCACCTCCTCCTTCTCTTTCTTCTGCTTCTTCTGCTTCACCCTCCAGACTTCACCTTCTCCTCCTCCTTCTTCTGATTCTTCTGATTCACCCTCCAGATTTCACCTTCTCTATCTCCTTCTTCTGCTTCTTCTGATTCACCCTCCTGACTTCACCTTCTCCTTCTCCTTCTTCTACTTCTTCTGATTCACCCTCCTGACTTCACCTTCTCCTTCTCCTTCTTCTACTTCTTCTGCTTCACCCTCCAGACTTCACCTTCTCCTTCTCCTTCTTCTACTTCTTCTGATTCACCCTCCAGACTTCACCTTCTTCTTCTCCTTCTTCTGCTTCTTCTGATTCACCCTCCAGACTTCACCTTCTCCTTCTCCTTATTCTGCTTCTTCTGATTCACCCTCCAGACTTCACCTTCTCCTTCTCCTTCTTCTGCTTCTTCTGATTCACCCTCCAGACTTCACCTTCTCCGTCTCCTTCTTCTGCTTCTTCTGATTCACCCTCCAGACTTCACCTTCTCCTTCTCCTTCTTCTGCTTCTTCTGATTCACCCTCCAGACTTCACCTTCTTCTTCTCCTTCTTCTACTTCTTCTGATTCACCCTCCAGACTTCACCTTCTCCTTCTCCTTCTTCTGCTTCTTCTGATTCACCCTCCTGACTTCACCTTCTCCTTCTCCTTCTTCTACATCTTCTGATTCACCCTCCTGACTTCACCTTCTCCTTCTCCTTCTTCTATTTCTTCTGCTTCACCATCCAGACTTCACCTTCTCCTTCTCCTTCTTCTGCTTCTTCTGATTCACCCTCCAGACTTCACCTTCTTCTTCTCCTTCTTCTACTTCTTCTGATTCACCCTCCAGACTTCACCTTCTCCTTCTCCTTCTTCTACTTCTTCTGATTCACCCTCCAGACTTCACCTTCTTCTTCTCCTTCTTCTGCTTCTTCTGATTCACCCTCCAGACTTCACCTTCTCCTTCTCCTTATTCTGCTTCTTCTAATTCACCCTCCAGACTTCACCTTCTCCTTCTCCTTCTTCTGCTTCTTCTGATTCACCCTCCAGACTTCACCTTCTCCTTCTCCTTCTTCTGCTTCTTCTGATTCACCCTCCAGACTTCACCTTCTCCTTCTCCTTCTTCTGCTTCTTCTGATTCACCCTCCAGACTTCACCTTCTTCTTCTCCTTCTTCTACTTCTTCTGATTCACCCTCCAGACTTCACCTTCTCCTTCTCCTTCTTCTGCTTCTTCTGATTCACCCTCCTGACTTCACCTTCTCCTTCTCCTTCTTCTACATCTTCTGATTCACCCTCCTGACTTCACCTTCTCCTTCTCCTTCTTCTATTTCTTCTGCTTCACCATCCAGACTTCACCTTCTCCTTCTCCTTCTTCTACTTCTTCAGATTCACCCTCCAGACTTCACCTTCTCCTTCTCCTTCTTCTACTTCTTCTGATTCACCCTCCAGACTTCACTTTCTCCTTCTCCTTCTTCTACTTCTTCTGATTCACCCTCCAGACTTCACCTCCTCCTTCTCCTTCTTCTGCTTCTTCTGATTCACCCTCCAGACTTCACCTTCTCCTTCTCCTTATTCTGCTGCTTCTGAATCACCCTCCAGACTTCACCTTCTCCTTCTCCTTCTTCTGCTTCTTCTGATTCACCCTCCAGACTTCATCTTCTCCTTCTCCTTCTTCTGCTTCTTCTGATTCACCCTCCAGACTTCACCTTCACCTTCTCCTTCTTCTACTTCTTCTGATTCACCCTCCAGACTTCACCTTCTCCATCTCCTTCTTCTGCTTCTTCTGATTCACCCTCCAGACTTCACCTTCTCCTTCTCCTTCGTCTACTTCTTCTGATTCACCCTCCAGACTTCACCTTCTCCTTCTCCTTCTTCTGCTTCTTCTGATTCACCCTCCAGACTTCACCTTCTCCTTCTCCTTCTTCTACTTCTTCTGATTCACCCTCCAGACTTCACCTTCTCCTTCTCTTTCTTCTGCTTCTTCTGATTCACCCTCCAGACTTCACCTTCTCCTTCTCCTTCTTCTGATTCTTCTGATTCACCCTCCAGACTTCGCCTTCTGCTTCTCCTTCTTCTGCTTCTTCTGATTCACCCTCCTGACTTCACCTTCTCCTTCTCCTTCTTCTACATCTTCTGATTCACCCTCCTGACTTCACCTTCTCCTTCTCCTTCTTCTACTTCTTCTGCTTCACCCTCCAGACTTCACCTTCTCCTTCTCCTTCTTCTACTTCTTCTGATTCACCCTCCAGACTTCACCTTCTCCTTCTCCTTCTTCTACTTCTTCTGATTCACCCTCCAGACTTCACCTTCTCCCTCTCCTTCTTCTACTTCTTCTGATTCACCCTCCAGACTTCACCTTCTCCTTCTCCTTCTTCTGCTTCTTCTGATTCACCCTCCAGACATCACCTTCTCCTTCTCCTTATTCTGCTTCTTCTGAATCACCCTCCAGACTTCACCTTCTCCTTCTCCTTCTTCTGCTTCTTCTGATTCACCCTCCAGACTTCACCTTCTCCTTCTCCTTCTTCTGCTTCTTCTGATTCACCCTCCAGACTTCACCTTCTCCTTCTCCTTCTTCTACTTCTTCTGATTCACCCTCCAGACTTCACCTTCTCCATCTCCTTCTTCTGCTTCTTCTGATTCACCCTCCAGACTTCACCTTCTCCTTCTCCTTCGTCTACTTCTTCTGATTCACCCTCCAGACTACACCTTCTCCTTCTCCTTCTTCTCCTTCTTCTGATTCACCCTCCAGACTTCACCTTCTCCTTCTCCTTCTTCTGTTTCTTCTGATTCACCCTCCAGACTTCACCTTCTCCTTCTCCTTCTTCTACTACTTCTGATTCACCCTCCAGACTTCACCTTCTCCTTCTCCTTCTTCTACTTCTTCTGATTCCCCCTCCAGACTTCATCTTCTCCTTCTCCTTCTTCTGCTTCTTCTGATTCACCCTCCAGACTTCACCTTCTCCTTCTCCTTCTTCTACTTCTTCTGATTCACCCTCCAGACTTCATCTTCTCCTTCTCCTTCTTCTGCTTCTTCTGATTCACCCTCCAGACTTCACCTTCTCCTTCTCCTTCTTCTACTTCTTCTGATTCACCCTCCAGACTTCACCTTCTCCTTCTCCTTCTTCTACTTCTTCTGATTCACCCTCCAGTCTTCACCTTCTCCTTCTCCTTCTTCTGTTTCTTCTGCTTCACCCTCCAGACTTCACCTTCTCCTTCTCTTTCTTCTGCTTCTTCTGATTCACCTTCCAGACTTCACCTTCTACTTCTCCTTCTTCTGATTCTTCTGATTCACCCTCCAGACTTCACCTTCTCCTTCTCCTTCTTCTGCTTCTTCTGATTCACCCTCCTGACTTCACCTTCTCCTTCTCCTTCTTCTACTTCTTCTGATTCACCCTCCTGACTTCACCTTCTCCTTCTCCTTCTTCTACTTCTTCTGCTTCACCCTCCAGACTTCACCTTCTCCTTCTCCTTCTTCTACTTCTTCTGATTCACCCTCCAGACTTTACCTTCTCCTTCTCCTTCTTCTGCTTCTTCTGATTCACCCTCCAGACTTCACCTTCTCCTTCTCCTTATTCTGCTTCTTCTGATTCACCCTCCAGACTTCACCTTCTCCTTCTCCTTATTCTGCTTCTTCTGATTCACCCTCCAGACTTCACCTTCTCCTTCTCCTTCCTTTGCTTCTTCTGATTCACCCTCCAGACTTCACCTTCTCCTTCTCCTTCTTCTGATTCTTCTGATTCACCCTCCAGACTTCACCTTCTCCTTCTCCATCTTCTGCTTCTTCTGATTCACCCTCCTGACTTCACCTTCTCCTTCTCCTTCTTCTACTTCTTCTGATTCACCCTCCTGACTTCACCTTCTCCTTCTCCATCTTCTACTTCTTCTGCTTCACCCTCCAGACTTCAACTTCTCCTTCTCCTTCTTCTACTTCTTCTGATTCACCCTCCAGACTTCACCTTCTCCTTCTCCTTCTTCTGCTTCTTCTGATTCACCCTCCAGACTTCACCTTCTCCTTCTCCTTCTTCTGCTTCTTCTGATTCATCCTCCAGACTTCACCTTCTCCTTCTCCTTCTTCTACTTCTTCTGATTCACCCTCCAGACTTCACCTTCTCCTTCTCCTTCTTCTGCTTCTTCTGATTCACCCTCCAGACTTCACCTTCTCCTTCTCCTTCGTCTACTTCTTCTGATTCACCCTCCAGACTACACCTTCTCCTTCTCCTTCTTCTACTTCTTCTGATTCACCCTCCAGACTTCACCTTCTCCTTCTCCTTCTTCTGTTTCTTCTGATTCACCCTCCAGACTTCATCTTCTCCTTCTCCTTCTTCTACTTCTTCTGATTCACCCTCCAGACTTCACCTTCTCCTTCTCCTTCTTCTACTTCTTCTGATTCACCCTCCAGACTTCATCTTCTCCTTCTCCTTCTTCTACTTCTTCTGATTCACCCTCCAGACTTCACCTTCTCCTTCTCCTTCTTCTGCTTCTTCTGATTCACCCTCCAGACTTCACCTTCTCCTTCTCCTTATTCTGCTTCTTCTGATTTACCCTCCAGACTTCAACTTCTCCTTCTCCTTCTTCTACTTCTTCTGATTCACCCTCCAGACTTCACCTTCTCCTTCTCCTTCGTCTACTTCTTCTGATTCACCCTCCAGACTACAACTTCTCCTTCTCCTTCTTCTACTTCTTCTGATTCACCCTCCAGACTTCACCTTCTCCTTCTCCTTCTTCTGTTTCTTCTGATTCACCCTCCAGACTTCATCTTCTCCTTCTCCTTCTTCTACTTCTTCTGATACACCCTCCAGACTTCACCTTCTCCTTCTCCTTCTTCTACTTCTTCTGATTCACCCTCCAGACTTCATCTTCTCCTTCTCCTTCTTCTACTTCTTCTGACTCACCCTCCAGACTTCACCTTCTCCTTCTCCTTCTTCTGCTTCTTCTGATTCACCCTCCAGACTTCACCTTCTCCTTCTCCTTATTCTGCTTCTTCTGATTCACCCTCCAGACTTCACCTTCTCCTTCTCCTTCTTCTGCTTCTTCTGATTCACCCTCCAGACTTCACCTTCTCCTTCTCCTTCTTCTGCTTCTTCTGATTCACCCTCCAGACTTCACCTTCTCCTTCTCCTTCTTCTACTTCTTCTGATTCACCCTCCAATCTTCACCTTCTCCTTCTCCTTCTTCTGCTTCTTCTGATTCACCCTCCAGACTTCACCTTCTCCTTCTCCTTCGTCTACTTCTTCTGATTCACCCTCCAGACTACACCTTCTCCTTCTCCTTCTTCTACTTCTTCTGATTCACCCTCCAGACTTCACCTTCTCCTTCTCCTTCTTCTGTTTCTTCTGATTCACCCTCCAGACTTCATCTTCTGCTTCTCCTTCTTCTACTTCTTCTGATTCACCCTCCAGACTTCACCTTCTCCTTCTCCTTCTTCTACTTCTTCTGATTCACCCTCCAGACTTCATCTTCTCCTTCTCCTTCTTCTGCTTCTTCTGATTCACCCTCCAGTCTTCACCTTCTCCTTCTCCTTCTTCTGTTTCTTCTGCTTCACCCTCCAGACTTCACCTTCTCCTTCTCTTTCTTCTGCTTCTTCTGATTCACCCTCCAGACTTCACCTTCTCCTTCTCCTTCTTCTGATTCTTCTGATTCACCCTCCAGACTTCACCTTCTCCTTCTCCTTCTTCTGCTTCTTCTGATTCACCCTCCTGACTTCACCTTCTCCTTCTCCTTCTTCTACTTCTTCTGATTCACCCTCCTGACTTCACCTTATCCTTCTCCTTCTTCTACTTCTTCTGCTTCACCCACCAGACTTCACCTTCTCCTTCTCCTTCTTCTACTTCTTCTTATTCACCCTCCAGACTTCACCTTCTCCTTCTCCTTCTTCTGCTTCTTCTGATTCACCCTCCAGACTTCACCTTCTCATTCTCCTTCTTCTGCTTCTTCTGCTGCGCCCTCCAGACTTCAGCTTCTCCTTCTCCTTCTTCTGCTTCTTCTGCTTCACACTCCAGACTTCACCTTCTCCTTCTTCTTCTGCTTCTTCTGCTGCGCCCTCCAGGCTTCACCTTCTCCTTCTCCTTCTTCTGCTTCTTCTGCTTCACCGTCCTGACTTCACCTTCTCCTTCTCCTTCTTCTACTTCTTCTGCTACACCCCCCTGACTTCACCTGCTCCTTCTCCTTCTTCTGCTTCTTCTGATTCACCCTCCTAACTACACCTTCTCCTTCTCCTTCTTCTGCTTCTTCTGATTCACCCTCCTGACTTCACCTTCTCCTTCTCCTTCTTCTGCTTCTTCTGATTCACCCTCCAGACTTCACCTTCTCCTTCTCCTTCTTCTGCTTGTGCTGATTCACCCTCCAGACTTCACCTTCTCCTTCTCCTTCTTCTGCTTCTTCTGATTCACCCTCCAGACCTCACCTTCTCCTTCTCCTTCTTCTACTTCTTCTGATTCACCCTCCAGACTTCATCTTCTCCTTCTCCTTCTTCTGCTTCTTCTGATTCACCCTCCAGACTTCACCTTCTCCTTCTCCTTCGTCTGCTTCTTCTGATTCACCCTCCAGACTTCACCTGCTCCTTCTCCTTCTTCTACTTCTTCTGATTCACCCTCCAGACTTCACCTTCTCCTTCTCCTTCTTCTACTTCTTCTGATTCACCCTCCAGTCTTCACCTTCTCCTTCTCCTTCTTCTGTTTCTTCTGCTTCACCCTCCAGACTTCACCTTCTCCTTCTCTTTCTTCTGCTTCTTCTGCTTCACCCTCCAGACTTCACCTTCTCCTTCTCCTTCTTCTGATTCTTCTGATTCACCCTCCAGACTTCACCTTCTCTATTTCCTTCTTCTGCTTCTTCTGATTCACCCTCCTGACTTCACCTTCTCCTTCTCCTTCTTCTACTTCTTCTGATTCACCCTCCTGACTTCACCTTCTCCTTCTCCTTCTTCTACTTCTTCTGCTTCACCCTCCAGACTTCACCTTCTCCTTCTCCTTCTTCTACTTCTTCTGATTCACCCTCCAGACTTCACCTTCTCCTTCTCCTTCTTCTGCTTCTTCTGATTCACCCTCCAGACTTCACCTTCTCCTTCTCCTTATTCTGCTTCTTCTGATTCACCCTCCAGACTTCACCTTCTCCTTCTCCTTCTTCTACTTCTTCTGATTCACCCTCCAGACTTCACCTTCTCCTTCTCCTTCTTCCACTTCTTCTGATTCACCCTCCAGACTTCACCTTCTCCTTCTCCTTCTTCTGCTTCTTCTGATTCACCCTCCAGACTTCACCTTCTCCTTCTCCTTCTTCTGCTTCTTCTGATTCACCCTCCAGACTTCACCTTCTCCTTCTTCTACTTCTTCTGATTCACCCTCCAGACTTCACCTTCTCCATCTCCTTCTTCTGCTTCTTCTGATTCACCCTCCAGACTTCACCTTCTCCTTCTCCTTCGTCTACTTCTTCTGATTCACCCTCCAGACTTCACCTTCTCCTTCTCCTTCTTCTGCTTCTTCTGATTCACCCTCCAGACTTCACCTTCTCCTTCTCCTTCTTCTACTTCTTCTGATTCACCCTCCAGTCTTCACCTTCTCCTTCTCCTTCTTCTGTTTCTTCTGCTTCACCCTCCAGACTTCACCTTCTCCTTCTCTTTCTTCTGCTTCTTCTGATTCACCCTCCAGACTTCACCTTCTCCTTCTCCTTCTTCTGATTCTTCTGATTCACCCTCCAGACTTCACCTTCTCCTTCTCCTTCTTCTGCTTCTTCTGATTCACCCTCCTGACTTCACCTTCTCCTTCTCCTTCTTCTACTTCTTCTGATTCACCCTCCTGACTTCACCTTCTCCTTCTCCTTCTTCTACTTCTTCTGCTTCACCCACCAGACTTCACCTTCTCCTTCTCCTTCTTCTACTTCTTCTGATTCACCCTCCAGACTTCACCTTCTCCTTCTCCTTCTTCTGCTTCTTCTGATTCACCCTCCAGACTTCACCTTCTCATTCTCCTTCTTCTGCTTCTTCTGCTGCGCCCTCCAGACTTCAGCTTCTCCTTCTCCTTCTTCTGCTTCTTCTGCTTCACACTCCAGACTTCACCTTCTCCTTCTCCTTCTTCTGCTTCTTCTGCTGCGCCCTCCAGGCTTCACCTTCTCCTTCTCCTTCTTCTGCTTCTTCTGCTTCACCGTCCTGACTTCACCTTCTCCTTCTCCTTCTTCTACTTCTTCTGCTACATCCCCCTGACTTCACCTGCTCCTTCGCCTTCTTCTGCTTCTTCTGATTCACCCTCCTAACTTCACCTTCTCCTTCTCCTTCTTCTGCTTCTTCTGATTCACCCTCCTGACTTCACCTTCTCCTTCTCCTTCTTCTGCTTCTTCTGATTCACCCTCCAGACTTCACCTTCTCCTTCTCCTTCTTCTGCTTGTGCTGATTCACCCTCCAGACTTCACCTTCTCCTTCTCCTTCTTCTGCTTCTTCTGATTCACCCTCCAGACCTCACCTTCTCCTTCTCCTTCTTCTACTTCTTCTGATTCACCCTCCAGACTTCATCTTCTCCTTCTCCTTCTTCTGCTTCTTCTGATTCACCCTCCAGACTTCACCTTCTCCTTCTCCTTCGTCTGCTTCTTCTGATTCACCCTCCAGACTTCACCTGCTCCTTCTCCTTCTTCTACTTCTTCTGATTCACCCTCCAGACTTCACCTTCTCCTTCTCCTTCTTCTACTTCTTCTGATTCACCCTCCAGTCTTCACCTTCTCCTTCTCCTTCTTCTGTTTCTTCTGCTTCACCCTCCAGACTTCACCTTCTCCTTCTCTTTCTTCTGCTTCTTCTGCTTCACCCTCCAGACTTCACCTTCTCCTTCTCCTTCTTCTGATTCTTCTGATTCACCCTCCAGACTTCACCTTCTCTATTTCCTTCTTCTGCTTCTTCTGATTCACCCTCCTGACTTCACCTTCTCCTTCTCCTTCTTCTACTTCTTCTGATTCACCCTCCTGACTTCACCTTCTCCTTCTCCTTCTTCTACTTCTTCTGCTTCACCCTCCAGACTTCACCTTCTTCTACTTCTTCTGATTCACCCTCCAGACTTCACCTTCTCCTTCTCCTTCTTCTGCTTCTTCTGATTCACCCTCCAGACTTCACCTTCTCCTTCTCCTTATTCTGCTTCTTCTGATTCACCCTCCAGACTTCACCTTCTCCTTCTCCTCTTCTGCTTCTTCTGATTCACCCTCCAGACTTCACCTTCACCTTCTCCTTCTTCTGCTTCTTCTGATTCACCCTCCAGACTTCACCTTCTCCTTCTCCTTCTTCTGCTTCTTCTGATTCACCCTCCAGACTTCACCTTCTCCTTCTCCTTCTTCTACTTCTTCTGATTCACCCTCCAGACTTCACCTTCTCCTTCTCCTTCTTCTGCTTCTTCTGATTCACCCTCCAGACTTCACCTTCTCCTTCTCCTTCTTCTACTTCTTCTGATTCACCCTCCAGACTTCACCTTCTCCTTCTCCTTCTTCCACTTCTTCTGATTCACCCTCCAGACTTCACCTTCTCCTTCTCCTTCTTCTGCTTCTTCCGATTCACCCTCCAGACTTCACCTTCTTATTCTCCTTCTTCTGCTTCTTCTGATTCACCCTCCAGACTTCACCTTCTCCTTCTTCTACTTCTTCTGATTCACCCTCCAGACTTCACCTTCTCCATCTCCTTCTTCTGCTTCTTCTGATTCACCCTCCAGACTTCACCTTCTCCTTCTCCTTCGTCTACTTCTTCTGATTCACCCTCCAGACTTCACCTTCTCCTTCTCCTTCTTCTGCTTCTTCTGATTCACCCTCCAGACTTCACCTTCTCCTTCTCCTTCTTCTACTTCTTCTGATTCACCCTCCAGACGTCACCTTCTCCTTCTCTTTCTTCTGCTTCTTCTGATTCACCCTCCAGACTTCACCTTCTCCTTCTTCTGATTCTTCTGATTCACCCTCCAGACTTCACCTTCTCCTTCTCCTTCTTCTGCTTCTTCTGATTCACCCTCCTGACTTCACCTTCTCCTTCTCCTTCTTCTACATCTTCTGATTCACCCTCCTGACTTCACCTTCTCCTTCTCCTTCTTCTACTTCTTCTGCTTCACCCTCCAGACTTCACCTTCTCCTTCTCCTTCTTCTACTTCTTCTGATTCACCCTCCAGACTTCACCTTCTCCTTCTCCTTCTTCTACTTCTTCTGATTCACCCTCCAGACTTCACCTTCTCCTTCTCCTTCTTCTACTTCTTCTGATTCACCCTCCAGACTTCACCTTCTCCTTCTCCTTCTTCTGCTTCTTCTGATTCACCCTCCAGACATCACCTTCTCCTTCTCCTTATTCTGCTTCTTCTGAATCACCCTCCAGAGTTCACCTTCTCCTTCTCCTTCTTCTGCTTCTTCTGATTCACCCTCCAGACTTCACCTTCTCCTTCTCCTTCTTCTGCTTCTTCTGATTCACCCTCCAGACTTCACCTTCTCCTTCTCCTTCTTCTACTTCTTCTGATTCACCCTCCAGACTTCACCTTCTCCATCTCCTTCTTCTGCTTCTTCTGATTCACCCTCCAGACTTCACCTTCTCCTTCTCCTTCGTCTACTTCTTCTGATTCACCCTCCAGACTACACCTTCTCCTTCTCCTTCTTCTACTTCTTCTGATTCACCCTCCAGACTTCACCTTCTCCTTCTCCTTCTTCTGTTTCTTCTGATTCACCCTCCAGACTTCACCTTCTCCTTCTCCTTCTTCTACTACTTCTGATTCACCCTCCAGACTTCACCTTCTCCTTCTCCTTCTTCTACTTCTTCTGATTCACCCTCCAGACTTCATCTTCTCCTTCTCCTTCTTCTGCTTCTTCTGATTCACCCTCCAGACTTCACCTTCTCCTTCTCCTTCTTCTGCTTCTTCTGATTCACCCTCCAGACTTCACCTTCTCCTTCTCCTTCTTCTACTTCTTCTGATTCACCCTCCAGACTACAACTTCTCCTTCTCTTTCTTCTACTTCTTCTGATTCACCCTCCAGACTTCACCTTCTCCTTCTCCTTCTTCTGTTTCTTCTGATTCACCCTCCAGACTTCATCTTCTCCTTCTCCTTCTTCTACTTCTTCTGATTCACCCTCCAGACTTCACCTTCTCCTTCTCCTTCTTCTACTTCTTCTGATTCACCCTCCAGACTTCATCTACTCCTTCTCCTTCTTCTGCTTCTTCTGCTTCACCCTCCAGACTTCACCTTCTCCTTCTCTTTCTTCTGCTTCTTCTGATTCACCCTCCAGACTTCACCTTCTCCTTCTCCTTCTTCTGATTCTTCTGATTCACCCTCCAGACTTCACCTTCTCCTTCTCCTTCTTCTACTTCTTCTGATTCACCCTCCAGACTTCACCTTCTCCTTCTCTTTCTTCTGCTTCTTCTGATTCACCCTCCAGACTTCACCTTCTCCTTCTTCTGATTCTTCTGATTCACCCTCCAGACTTCACCTTCTCCTTCTCCTTCTTCTGCTTCTTCTGATTCACCCTCCTGACTTCACCTTCTCCTTCTCCTTCTTCTACATCTTCTGATTCACCCTCCTGACTTCACCTTCTCCTTCTCCTTCTTCTACTTCTTCTGCTTCACCCTCCAGACTTCACCTTCTCCTTCTCCTTCTTCTACTTCTTCTGATTCACCCTCCAGACTTCACCTTCTCCTTCTCCTTCTTCTACTTCTTCTGATTCACCCTCCAGACTTCACCTTCTCCTTCTCCTTCTTCTACTTCTTCTGATTCACCCTCCAGACTTCACCTTCTCCTTCTCCTTCTTCTGCTTCTTCTGATTCACCCTCCAGACATCACCTTCTCCTTCTCCTTATTCTGCTTCTTCTGAATCACCCTCCAGACTTCACCTTCTCCTTCTCCTTCTTCTGCTTCTTCTGATTCACCCTCCAGACTTCACCTTCTCCTTCTCCTTCTTCTGCTTCTTCTGATTCACCCTCCAGACTTCACCTTCTCCTTCTCCTTCTTCTACTTCTTCTGATTCACCCTCCAGACTTCACCTTCTCCATCTCCTTCTTCTGCTTCTTCTGATTCACCCTCCAGACTTCACCTTCTCCTTCTCCTTCGTCTACTTCTTCTGATTCACCCTCCAGACTACACCTTCTCCTTCTCCTTCTTCTACTTCTTCTGATTCACCCTCCAGACTTCACCTTCTCCTTCTCCTTCTTCTGCTTCTTCTGATTCACCCTCCAGACTTCACCTTCTCCTTCTCCTTCTTCTACTTCTTCTGATTCACCCTCCAGACTTCACCTTCTCCATCTCCTTCTTCTGCTTCTTCTGATTCACCCTCCAGACTTCACCTTCTCCTTCTCCTTCGTCTACTTCTTCTGATTCACCCTCCAGACTACACCTTCTCCTTCTCCTTCTTCTACTTCTTCTGATTCACCCTCCAGACTTCACCTTCTCCTTCTCCTTCTTCTGTTTCTTCTGATTCACCCTCCAGACTACACCTTCTCCTTCTCCTTCGTCTACTTCTTCTGATTCACCCTCCAGACTACACCTTCTCCTTCTCCTTCTTCTACTTCTTCTGATTCACCCTCCAGACTTCACCTTCTCCTTCTCCTTCTTCTGTTTCTTCTGATTCACCCTCCAGACTTCACCTTCTCCTTCTCCTTCTTCTGCTTCTTCTGATTCACCCTCCAGACCTCACCTTCTCCTTCTCCTTCTTCTACTTCTTCTGATTCACCCTCCAGACTTCATCTTCTCCTTCTCCTTCTTCTGCTTCTTCTGATTCACCCTCCAGACTTCACCTTCTCCTTCTCCTTCTTCTGCTTCTTCTGATTCACCCTCCAGACTTCACCTTCTCCTTCTCCTTCTTCTACTTCTTCTGATTCACCCTCCAGACTACACCTTCTCCTTCTCCTTCTTCTACTTCTTCTGATTCACCCTCCAGACTTCACCTTCTCCTTCTCCTTCTTCTGTTTCTTCTGATTCACCCTCCAGACTTCATCTTCTCCTTCTCCTTCTTCTACTTCTTCTGATTCACCCTCCAGACTTCACCTTCTCCTTCTCCTTCTTCTACTTCTTCTGATTCACCCTCCAGACTTCATCTACTCCTTCTCCTTCTTCTGCTTCTTCTGCTTCACCCTCCAGACTTCACCTTCTCCTTCTCTTTCTTCTGCTTCTTCTGATTCACCCTCAAGACTTCACCTTCTCCTTCTCCTTCTTCTGATTCTTCTGATTCACCCTCCAGACTTCACCTTCTCCTTCTCCTTCTTCTGCTTCTTCTGATTCACCCTCCTGACTTCACCTTCTCCTTCTCCTTCTTCTACTTCTTCTGATTCACCCTCCTGACTTCACCTTCTCCTTCTCCTTCTTCTACTTCTTCTGCTTCACCCTCCAGACTTCAGCTTCTCCTTCTCCTTCTTCTACTTCTTCTGATTCACCCTCCAGACTTCACCTTCTCCTTCTACTTCTTCTGCTTCTTCTGATTCACCCTCCAGACTTCACCTTCTCATTCTCCTTCTTCTGCTTCTTCTGCTGCGCCCTCCAGACTTCACCTTCTCCTTCTCCTTCTTCTGCTTCTTCTGCTTCACACTCCAGACTTCACCTTCTCCTTCTCCTTCTTCTGCTTCTTCTGCTGCGCCCTCCAGGCTTCACCTTCTCCTTCTCCTTCTTCTGCTTCTTCTGCTTCACCGTCCTGACTTCACCTTCTCCTTCTCCTTCTTCTACTTCTTCTGCTACACCCCCCTGACTTCACCTGCTCCTTCTCCTTCTTCTGCTTCTTCTGATTCACCCTCCTAACTTCACCTTCTCCTTTTCCTTCTTCTGCTTCTTCTGATTCACCCTCCTGACTTCACCTTCTCCTTCTCCTTCTTCTGCTTCTTCTGATTCACCCTCCAGACTTCACCTTCTCCTTCTCCTTCTTCTGCTTCTGCTGATTCACCCTCCAGACTTCACCTTCTCCTTCTCCTTCTTCTGCTTCTTCTGATTCTCCCTCCAGACCTCACCTTCTCCTTCTCCTTCTTCTACTTCTTCTGATTCGCCCTCCAGACTTCATCTTCTCCTTCTCCTTCTTCTGCTTCTTCTGATTCACCCTCCAGACTTCACCTTCTCCTTCTCCTTCGTCTGCTTCTTCTGATTCACCCTCCAGACTTCACCTTCTCCTTCTCCTTCTTCTACTTCTTCTGATTCACCCTCCAGACTTCACCTTCTCCTTCTCCTTCTTCTACTTCTTCTGATTCACCCTCCAGTCTTCACCTTCTCCTTCTCCTTCTTCTGTTTCTTCTGCTTCACCCTCCAGACTTCACCTTCTCCTTCTCTTTCTTCTGCTTCTTCTGCTTCACCCTCCAGACTTCACCTTCTCCTTCTCCTTCTTCTGATTCTTCTGTTTCACCCTCCAGACTTCACCTTCTCTATTTCCTTCTTCTGCTTCTTCTGATTCACCCTCCTGACTTCACCTTCTCCTTCTCCTTCTTCTACTTCTTCTGCTTCACCCTCCAGACTTCTCCTTCTCCTTCTCCTTCTTCTACTTCTTCTGATTCACCCTCCAGACTTCACCTTCTCCTTCTCCTTCTTCTGCTTCTTCTGATTCACCCTCCAGACTTCACCTTCTCCTTCTCCTTATTCTGCTTCTTCTGATTCACCCTCCAGACTTCACCTTCTCCTTCTCCTTCTTCTGCTTCTTCTGATTCACCCTCCAGACTTCACCTTCTCCTTCTCCTTCTTCTGCTTCTTCTGATTCACCCTCCAGACTTCACCTTCTCCTTCTCCTTCTTCTACTTCTTCTGATACACCCTCCAGACTTCACCTTCTCCTTCTCCTTCTTCTGCTTCTTCTGATTCACCCTCCTGACTTCACCTTCTCCTTCTCCTTCTTCTACATCTTCTGATTCACCCTCCTGACTTCACCTTCTCCTTCTCCTTCTTCTACTTCTTCTGCTTCACCCTCCAGACTTCACCTTCTCCTTCTCCTTCTTCTACTTCTTCTGATTCACCCTCCAGACTTCACCTTCTCCTTCTCCTTCTTCTACTTCTTCTGATTCACCCTCCAGACTTCACCTTCTCCTTCTCCTTCTTCCACTTCTTCTGATTCACCCTCCAGACTTCACCTTCTCCTTCTTCTTCTTCTGCTTGTTCTGATTCACCCTCCAGACTTCACCTTCCCCTTCTCCTTATTCTGCTTCTTCTGAATCACCCTCCAGACTTCACCTTCTCCTTCTCCTTCTTCTGCTTCTTCTGATTCACCCTCCAGACTTCACCTTCTCCTTCTCCTTCTTCTGCTTCTTCTGATTCACCCTCCAGACTTAACCTTCTCCTTCTTCTACTTCTTCTGATTCGCCCTCCAGACTTCACCTTCTCCATCTCCTTCTTCTGCTTCTTCTGATTCACCCTCCAGACTTCACCT
Source organism: Somniosus microcephalus (assembly GCF_052327205.1). NCBI lineage: Eukaryota > Metazoa > Chordata > Chondrichthyes > Squaliformes > Somniosidae > Somniosus > Somniosus microcephalus. The sequence continues at coordinate 69,122 of NW_028225475.1, forward strand.
TCTCCTTCTCCTTCGTCTACTTCTTCTGATTCACCCTCCAGACTTCACCTTCTCCTTCTCCTTCTTCTGCTTCTTCTGATTCACCCTCCAGAATTCACCTTCTCCTTCTCCTTCTTCTGATTCTTCTGATTCACCCTCCAGACTTCACCTTCTCCTTCTCCTTCTTCTGCTTCTTCTGATTCACCCTCCTGACTTCACCTTCTCCTTCTCCTTCTTCTACTTCTTCTGATTCACCCTCCTGACTTCACCTTCTCCTTCTCCTTCTTCTACTTCTTCTGCTTCACCCTCCAGACTTCACCTTCTCCTTCTCCTTCTTCTACTTCTTCTGATTCACCCTCCAGACTTTACCTTCTCCTTCTCCTTCTTCTGCTTCTTCTGATTCACCCTCCAGACTTCACCTTCTCCTTCTCCTTATTCTGCTTCTTCTGATTCACCCTCCAGACTTCACCTTCTCCTTCTCCTTATTCTGCTTCTTCTGATTCACCCTCCAGACTTCACCTTCTCCTTCTCCTTCCTTTGCTTCTTCTGATTCACCCTCCAGACTTCACCTTCTCCTTCTCCTTCTTCTGATTCTTCTGTTTCACCCTCCAGACTTCACCTTCTCCTTCTCCATCTTCTGCTTCTTCTGATTCACCCTCCTGACTTCACCTTCTCCTTCTCCTTCTTCTACTTCTTCTGATTCACCCTCCTGACTTCACCTTCTCCTTCTCCATCTTCTACATCTTCTGCTTCACCCTCCAGACTTCAACTTCTCCTTCTCCTTCTTCTACTTCTTCTGATTCACCCTCCAGACTTCACCTTCTCCTTCTCCTTCTTCTGCTTCTTCTGATTCACCCTCCAGACTACACCTTCTCCTTCTCCTTCTTCTACTTCTTCTGATTCACCCTCCAGACTTCACCTTCTCCTTCTCCTTCTTCTGTTTCTTCTGATTCACCCTCCAGACTTCATCTTCTCCTTCTCCTTCTTCTACTTCTTCTGATTCACCCTCCAGACTTCACCTTCTCCTTCTCCTTCTTCTACTTCTTCTGATTCACCCTCCATACTTCATCTTCTCCTTCTCCTTCTTCTACTTCTTCTGATTCACCCTCCAGACTTCACCATCTCCTTCTCCTTCTTCTGCTTCTTCTGATTCACCCTCCAGACTTCACCTTCTCCTTCTCCTTATTCTGCTTCTTCTGATTTACCCTCCAGACTTCACCTTCTCCTTCTCCTTCTTCTACTTCTTCTGATTCACCCTCCAGACTTCAGCTTCTCCTTCTCCTTCGTCTACTTCTTCTGATTCACCCTCCAGACTACACCTTCTCCTTCTCCTTCTTCTACTTCTTCTGATTCACCCTCCAGACTTCACCTTCACCTTTTCCTTCTTCTGTTTCTTCTGATTCACCCTCCAGACTTCATCTTCTCCTTCTCCTTCTTCTACTTCTTCTGATTCACCCTCCAGACTTCACCTTCTCCTTCTCCTTCTTCTACTTCTTCTGATTCACCCTCCAGACTTCATCTTCTCCTTCTCCTTCTTCTACTTCTTCTGACTCACCCTCCAGACTTCACCTTCTCCTTCTCCTTCTTCTGCTTCTTCTGATTCACCCTCCAGACTTCACCTTCTCCTTCTCCTTATTCTGCTTCATCTGATTCACCCTCCAGACTTCACCTTCTCCTTCTCCTTCTTCTGCTTCTTCTGATTCACCCTCCAGACTTCACCTTCTCCTTCTCCTTCTTCTGCTTCTTCTGATTCACCCTCCAGACTTCACCTTCTCCTTCTCCTTCTTCTACTTCTTCTGATTCACCCTCCAATCTTCACCTTCTCCTTCTCCTTCTTCTGCTTCTTCTGATTCACCCTCCAGACTTCACCTTCTCCTTCTCCTTCGTCTACTTCTTCTGATTCACCCTCCAGACTACACCTTCTCCTTCTCCTTCTTCTACTTCTTCTGATTCACCCTCCAGACTTCACCTTCTCCTTCTCCTTCTTCTGTTTCTTCTGATTCACCCTCCAGACTTCATCTTCTGCTTCTCCTTCTTCTACTTCTTCTGATTCACCCTCCAGACTTCACCTTCTCCTTCTCCTTCTTCTGCTTCTTCTGATTCACCCTCCAGACTTCACCTTCTCCTTCTCCTTCTTCTACTTCTTCTGATTCACCCTCCAATCTTCACCTTCTCCTTCTCCTTCTTCTGCTTCTTCTGATTCACCCTCCAGACTTCACCTTCTCCTTCTCCTTCGTCTACTTCTTCTGATTCACCCTCCAGACTACACCTTCTCCTTCTCCTTCTTCTACTTCTTCTGATTCACCCTCCTGACTTCACCTTCTCCTTCTCCTTCTTCTGCTTCTTCTGATTCACCCTCCAGACTTCACCTTCTCCTTCTCCTTCTTCTGCTTCTTCTGATTCACCCTCCAGACTTCACCTTCTCCTTCTCCTTCTTCTGCTTCTTCGGATTCACCCTCCAGACCTCACCTTCTCCTTCTCCTTCTTCTACTTCTTCTGATTCGCCCTCCAGACTTCATCTTCTCCTTCTCCTTCTTCTGCTTCTTCTGATTCACCCTCCAGACTTCACCTTCTCCTTCTCCTTCGTCTGCTTCTTCTGATTCACCCTCCAGACTTCACCTTCTCCTTCTCCTTCTTCTACTTCTTCTGATTCACCCTCCAGACTTCACCTTCTCCTTCTCCTTCTTCTACTTCTTCTGATTCACCCTCCAGTCTTCACCTTCTCCTTCTCCTTCTTCTGTTTCTTCTGCTTCACCCTCCAGACTTCACCTTCTCCTTCTCTTTCTTCTGCTTCTTCTGCTTCACCCTCCAGACTTCACCTTCTCCTTCTCCTTCTTCTGATTCTTCTGTTTCACCCTCCAGACTTCACCTTCTCTATTTCCTTCTTCTGCTTCTTCTGATTCACCCTCCTGACTTCACCTTCTCCTTCTCCTTCTTCTACTTCTTCTGCTTCACCCTCCAGACTTCTCCTTCTCCTTCTCCTTCTTCTACTTCTTCTGATTCACCCTCCAGACTTCACCTTCTCCTTCTCCTTCTTCTGCTTCTTCTGATTCACCCTCCAGACTTCACCTTCTCCTTCTCCTTATTCTGCTTCTTCTGATTCACCCTCCAGACTTCACCTTCTCCTTCTCCTTCTTCTGCTTCTTCTGATTCACCCTCCAGACTTCACCTTCTCCTTCTCCTTCTTCTGCTTCTTCTGATTCACCCTCCAGACTTCACCTTCTCCTTCTCCTTCTTCCTCTTCTTCTGATTCACCCTCCAGACTTCACCTTCTCCTTCTCCTTCTTCTACTTCTTCTGATACACCCTCCAGACTTCACCTTCTCCTTCTCCTTCTTCTGCTTCTTCTGATTCACCCTCCTGACTTCACCTTCTCCTTCTCCTTCTTCTACATCTTCTGATTCACCCTCCTGACTTCACCTTCTCCTTCTCCTTCTTCTACTTCTTCTGCTTCACCCTCCAGACTTCACCTTCTCCTTCTCCTTCTTCTACTTCTTCTGATTCACCCTCCAGACTTCACCTTCTCCTTCTCCTTCTTCTACTTCTTCTGATTCACCCTCCAGACTTCACCTTCTCCTTCTCCTTCTTCCACTTCTTCTGATTCACCCTCCAGACTTCACCTTCTCCTTCTTCTTCTTCTGCTTGTTCTGATTCACCCTCCAGACTTCACCTTCTCCTTCTCCTTATTCTGCTTCTTCTGTATCACCCTCCAGACTTCACCTTCTCCTTCTCCTTCTTCTGCTTCTTCTGATTCACCCTCCAGACTTCACCTTCTCCTTCTCCTTCTTCTGCTTCTTCTGATTCACCCTCCAGACTTCACCTTCTCCTTCTTCTACTTCTTCTGATTCGCCCTCCAGACTTCACCTTCTCCATCTCCTTCTTCTGCTTCTTCTGATTCACCCTCCAGACTTCACCTTCTCCTTCTCCTTCGTCTACTTCTTCTGATTCACCCTCCAGACTTCACCTTCTCCTTCTCCTTCTTCTGCTTCTTCTGATTCACCCTCCAGAATTCACCTTCTCCTTCTCCTTCTTCTGATTCTTCTGATTCACCCTCCAGACTTCACCTTCTCCTTCTCCTTCTTCTGCTTCTTCTGATTCACCCTCCTGACTTCACCTTCTCCTTCTCCTTCTTCTACTTCTTCTGATTCACCCTCCTGACTTCACCTTCTCCTTCTCCTTCTTCTACTTCTTCTGCTTCACCCTCCAGACTTCACCTTCTCCTTCTCCTTCTTCTACTTCTTCTGATTCACCCTCCAGACTTTACCTTCTCCTTCTCCTTCTTCTGCTTCTTCTGATTCACCCTCCAGACTTCACCTTCTCCTTCTCCTTATTCTGCTTCTTCTGATTCACCCTCCAGACTTCACCTTCTCCTTCTCCTTATTCTGCTTCTTCTGATTCACCCTCCAGACTTCACCTTCTCCTTCTCCTTCCTTTGATTCTTCTGATTCACCCTCCAGACTTCACCTTCTCCTTCTCCTTCTTCTGATTCTTCTGATTCAGCCTCCAGACTTCACCTTCTCCTTCTCCATCTTCTGCTTCTTCTGATTCACCCTCCTGACTTCACCTTCTCCTTCTCCTTCTTCTACTTCTTCTGATTCACCCTCCTGACTTCACCTTCTCCTTCTCCATCTTCTACATCTTCTGCTTCACCCTCCAGACTTCAACTTCTCCTTCTCCTTCTTCTACTTCTTCTGATTCACCCTCCAGACTTCACCTTCTCCTTCTCCTTCTTCTGCTTCTTCTGATTCACCCTCCAGACTTCACCTTCTCCTTCTCCTTCTTCTGCTTCTTCTGATTCACCCTCCAGACTTCACCTTCTCCTTCTCCTTCTTCTACTTCTTCTGATTCACCCTCCAATCTTCACCTTCTCCTTCTCCTTCTTCTGCTTCTTCTGATTCACCCTCCAGACTTCACCTTCTCCTTCTCCTTCGTCTACTTCTTCTGATTCACCCTCCAGACTACACCTTCTCCTTCTCCTTCTTCTACTTCTTCTGATTCACCCTCCAGACTTCACCTTCTCCTTCTCCTTCTTCTGTTTCTTCTGATTCACCCTCCAGACTTCATCTTCTCCTTCTCCTTCTTCTACTTCTTCTGATTCACCCTCCAGACTTCACCTTCTCCTTCTCCTTCTTCTACTTCTTCTGATTCACCCTCCAGACTTCATCTTCTCCTTCTCCTTCTTCTACTTCTTCTGATTCACCCTCCAGACTTCACCTTCTCCTTCTCCTTCTTCTGCTTCTTCTGATTCACCCTCCAGACTTCACCTTCTCCTTCTCCTTATTCTGCTTCTTCTGATTTACCCTCCAGACTTCACCTTCTCCTTCTCCTTCTTCTACTTCTTCTGATTCACCCTCCAGACTTCACCTTCTCCTTCTCCTTCGTCTACTTCTTCTGATTCACCCTCCAGACTACACCTTCTCCTTCTCCTTCTTCTACTTCTTCTGATTCACCCTCCAGACTTCACCTTCTCCTTTTCCTTCTTCTGTTTCTTCTGATTCACCCTCCAGACTTCATCTTCTCCTTCTCCTTCTTCTACTTCTTCTGATTCACCCTCCAGACTTCACCTTCTCCTTCTCCTTCTTCTACTTCTTCTGATTCACCCTCCAGACTTCATCTTCTCCTTCTCCTTCTTCTACTTCTTCTGACTCACCCTCCAGACTTCACCTTCTCCTTCTCCTTCTTCTGCTTCTTCTGATTCACCCTCCAGACTTCACCTTCTCCTTCTCCTTATTCTGCTTCTTCTGATTCACCCTCCAGACTTCACCTTCTCCTTCTCCTTCTTCTGCTTCTTCTGATTCACCCTCCAGACTTCACCTTCTCCTTCTCCTTCTTCTGCTTCTTCTGATTCACCCTCCAGACTTCACCTTCTCCTTCTCCTTCTTCTACTTCTTCTGATTCACCCTCCAATCTTCACCTTCTCCTTCTCCTTCTTCTGCTTCTTCTGATTCACCCTCCAGACTTCACCTTCTCCTTCTCCTTCGTCTACTTCTTCTGATTCACCCTCCAGACTACACCTTCTCCTTCTCCTTCTTCTACTTCTTCTGATTCACCCTCCAGACTTCACCTTCTCCTTCTCCTTCTTCTGTTTCTTCTGATTCACCCTCCAGACTTCATCTTCTGCTTCTCCTTCTTCTACTTCTTCTGATTCACCCTCCAGACTTCACCTTCTCCTTCTCCTTCTTCTACTTCTGCTGATTCACCCTCCAGACTTCATCTTCTCCTTCTCCTTCTTCTGCTTCTTCTGATTCACCCTCCAGACTTCACCTTCTCCTTCTCCTTCTTCTGCTTCTTCTGATTCACCCTCCAGACTTCAACTTCTCCTTCTCCTTCTTCTACTTCTTCTGATTCACCCTCCAGACTTCACCTTCTCCTTCTCCTTCTTCTACTTCTTCTGATTCACCCTCCAGTCTTCACCTTCTCCTTCTCCTTCTTCTGTTTCTTCTGCTTCACCCTCCAGACTTCACCTTCTCCTTCTCTTTCTTCTGCTTCTTCTGATTCACCCTCCAGACTTCACCTTCTCCTTCTCCTTCTTCTGATTCTTCTGATTCACCCTCCAGACTTCACCTTCTCCTTCTCCTTCTTCTGCTTCTTCTGATTCACCCTCCTGACTTCACCTTCTCCTTCTCCTTCTTCTACTTCTTCTGATTCACCCTCCTGACTTCACCTTCTCCTTCTCCTTCTTCTACTTCTTCTGCTTCACCCACCAGACTTCACCTTCTCCTTCTCCTTCTTCTACTTCTTCTGATTCACCCTCCAGACTTCACCTTCTCCTTCTCCTTCTTCTGCTTCTTCTGATTCACCCTCCAGACTTCACCTTCTCATTCTCCTTCTTCTGCTTCTTCTGCTGCGCCCTCCAGACTTCAGCTTCTCCTTCTCCTTCTTCTGCTTCTTCTGCTTCACACTCCAGACTTCACCTTCTCCTTCTCCTTCTTCTGCTTCTTCTGCTGCGCCCTCCAGGCTTCACCTTCTCCTTCTCCTTCTTCTGCTTCTTCTGATTCACCCTCCAGACTTCACCTTCTCCTTCTCCTTCTTCTGCTTCTTCTGATTCACCCTCCAGACTTCAACTTCTCCTTCTCCTTCTTCTACTTCTTCTGATTCACCCTCCAGACTTCACCTTCTCCTTCTCCTTCTTCTACTTCTTCTGATTCACCCTCCAGTCTTCACCTGCTCCTTCTCCTTCTTCTGCTTCTTCTGATTCACCCTCCTAACTTCACCTTCTCCTTCTCCTTCTTCTGCTTCTTCTGATTCACCCTCCTGACTTCACCTTCTCCTTCTCCTTCTTCTGCTTCTTCTGATTCACCCTCCAGACTTCACCTTCTCCTTCTCCTTCTTCTGCTTGTGCTGATTCACCCTCCAGACTTCACCTTCTCCTTCTCCTTCTTCTGCTTCTTCTGATTCACCCTCCAGACCTCACCTTCTCCTTCTCCTTCTTCTACTTCTTCTGATTCACCCTCCAGACTTCATCTTCTCCTTCTCCTTCTTCTGCTTCTTCTGATTCACCCTCCAGACTTCACCTTCTCCTTCTCCTTCGTCTGCTTCTTCTGATTCACCCTCCAGACTTCACCTGCTCCTTCTCCTTCTTCTACTTCTTCTGATTCACCCTCCAGACTTCACCTTCTCCTTCTCCTTCTTCTACTTCTTCTGATTCACCCTCCAGTCTTCACCTTCTCCTTCTCCTTCTTCTGTTTCTTCTGCTTCACCCTCCAGACTTCACCTTCTCCTTCTCTTTCTTCTGCTTCTTCTGCTTCACCCTCCAGACTTCACCTTCTCCTTCTCCTTCTTCTGATTCTTCTGATTCACCCTCCAGACTTCACCTTCTCTATTTCCTTCTTCTGCTTCTTCTGATTCACCCTCCTGACTTCACCTTCTCCTTCTCCTTCTTCTACTTCTTCTGATTCACCCTCCTGACTTCACCTTCTCCTTCTCCTTCTTCTACTTCTTCTGCTTCACCCTCCAGACTTCACCTTCTCCTTCTGCTTCTTCTACTTCTTCTGATTCACCCTCCAGACTTCACCTTCTCCTTCTCCTTCTTCTGCTTCTTCTGATTCACCCTCCAGACTTCACCTTCTCCTTCTCCTTATTCTGCTTCTTCTGATTCACCCTCCAGACTTCACCTTCTCCTTCTCCTTCTTCTGCTTCTTCTGATTCACCCTCCAGACTTCACCTTCACCTTCTCCTTCTTCTGCTTCTTCTGATTCACCCTCCAGACTTCACCTTCTCCTTCTCCTTCTTCTGCTTCTTCTGATTCACCCTCCAGACTTCACCTTCTCCTTCTCCTTCTTCTACTTCTTCTGATTCACCCTCCAGACTTCACCTTCTCCTTCTCCTTCTTCTGCTTCTTCTGATTCACCCTCCAGACTTCACCTTCTCCTTCTCCTTCTTCTACTTCTTCTGATTCACCCTCCAGACTTCACCTTCTCCTTCTCCTTCTTCCACTTCTTCTGATTCACCCTCCAGACTTCACCTTCTCCTTCTCCTTCTTCTGCTTCTTCTGATTCACCCTCCAGACTTCACCTTCTCCTTCTCCTTCTTCTGCTTCTTCTGATTCACCCTCCAGACTTCACCTTCTCCTTCTTCTACTTCTTCTGATTCACCCTACAGACTTCACCTTCTCCATCTCCTTCTTCTGCTTCTTCTGATTCACCCTCCAGACTTCACCTTCTCCTTCTCCTTCGTCTACTTCTTCTGATTCACCCTCCAGACTTCACCTTCTCCTTCTCCTTCTTCTGCTTCTTCTGATTCACCCTCCAGACTTCACCTTCTCCTTCTCCTTCTTCTACTTCTTCTGATTCACCCTCCAGTCTTCACCTTCTCCTTCTCCTTCTTCTGTTTCTTCTGCTTCACCCTCCAGACTTCACCTTCTCCTTCTCTTTCTTCTGCTTCTTCTGATTCACCCTCCAGACTTCACCTTCTCCTTCTCCTTCTTCTGATTCTTCTGATTCACCCTCCAGACTTCACCTTCTCCTTCTCCTTCTTCTGCTTCTTCTGATTCACCCTCCTGACTTCACCTTCTCCTTCTCCTTCTTCTACTTCTTCTGATTCACCCTCCTGACTTCACCTTCTCCTTCTCCTTCTTCTACTTCTTCTGCTTCACCCACCAGACTTCACCTTCTCCTTCTCCTTCTTCTACTTCTTCTGATTCACCCTCCAGACTTCACCTTCTCCTTCTCCTTCTTCTGCTTCTTCTGATTCACCCTCCAGACTTCACCTTCTCATTCTCCTTCTTCTGCTTCTTCTGCTGCGCCCTCCAGACTTCAGCTTCTCCTTCTCCTTCTTCTGCTTCTTCTGCTTCACACTCCAGACTTCACCTTCTCCTTCTCCTTCTTCTGCTTCTTCTGCTGCGCCCTCCAGGCTTCACCTTCTCCTTCTCCTTCTTCTGCTTCTTCTGCTTCACCGTCCTGACTTCACCTTCTCCTTCTCCTTCTTCTACTTCTTCTGCTACACCCCCCTGACTTCACCTGCTCCTTCTCCTTCTTCTGCTTCTTCTGATTCACCCTCCTAACTTCACCTTCTCCTTCTCCTTCTTCTGCTTCTTCTGACTCACCCTCCTGACTTCACCTTCTCCTTCTCCTTCTTCTGCTTCTTCTGATTCACCCTCCAGACTTCACCTTCTCCTTCTCCTTCTTCTGCTTGTGCTGATTCACCCTCCAGACTTCACCTTCTCCTTCTCCTTCTTCTGCTTCTTCTGATTCACCCTCCAGACCTCACCTTCTCCTTCTCCTTCTTCTACTTCTTCTGATTCACCCTCCAGACTTCATCTTCTCCTTCTCCTTCTTCTGCTTCTTCTGATTCACCCTCCAGACTTCACCTACTCCTTCTCCTTCGTCTGCTTCTTCTGATTCACCCTCCAGACTTCACCTGCTCCTTCTCCTTCTTCTACTTCTTCTGATTCACCCTCCAGACTTCACCTTCTCCTTCTCCTTCTTCTACTTCTTCTGATTCACCCTCCAGTCTTCACCTTCTCCTTCTCCTTCTTCTGTTTCTTCTGCTTCACCCTCCAGACTTCACCTTCTCCTTCTCTTTCTTCTGCTTCTTCTGCTTCACCCTCCAGACTTCACCTTCTCCTTCTCCTTCTTCTGATTCTTCTGATTCACCCTCCAGACTTCACCTTCTCTATTTCCTTCTTCTGCTTCTTCTGATTCACCCTCCTGACTTCACCTTCTCCTTCTCCTTCTTCTACTTCTTCTGATTCACCCTCCTGACTTCACCTTCTCCTTCTCCTTCTTCTACTTCTTCTGCTTCACCCTCCAGACTTCACCTTCTCCTTCTCCTTCTTCTACTTCTTCTGATTCACCCTCCAGACTTCACCTTCTCCTTCTCCTTCTTCTGCTTCTTCTGATTCACCCTCCAGACTTCACCTTCTCCTTCTCCTTATTCTGCTTCTTCTGATTCACCCTCCAGACTTCACCTTCTCCTTCTCCTTCTTCTGCTTCTTCTGATTCACCCTCCAGACTTCACCTTCACCTTCTCCTTCTTCTGCTTCTTCTGATTCACCCTCCAGACTTCACCTTCTCCTTCTCCTTCTTCTGCTTCTTCTGATTCACCCTCCAGACTTCACCTTCTCCTTCTCCTTCTTCTACTTCTTCTGATTCACCCTCCAGACTTCACCTTCTCCTTCTCCTTCTTCTGCTTCTTCTGATTCACCCTCCAGACTTCACCTTCTCCTTCTCCTTCTTCTACTTCTTCTGATTCACCCTCCAGACTTCACCTTCTCCTTCTCCTTCTTCCACTTCTTCTGATTCACCCTCCAGACTTCACCTTCTCCTTCTCCTTCTTCTGCTTCTTCTGATTCAACCTCCAGACTTCACCTTCTCCTTCTCCTTCTTCTGCTTCTTCTGATTCACCCTCCAGACTTCACCTTCTCCTTCTTCTACTTCTTCTGATTCACCCTCCAGACTTCACCTTCTCCATCTCCTTCTTCTGCTTCTTCTGATTCACCCTCCAGACTTCACCTTCTCCTTCTCCTTCGTCTACTTCTTCTGATTCACCCTCCAGACTTCACCTTCTCCTTCTCCTTCTTCTGCTTCTTCTGATTCACCCTCCAGACTTCACCTTCTCCTTCTCCTTCTTCTACTTCTTCTGATTCACCCTCCAGACTTCACCTTCTCCTTCTCTTTCTTCTGCTTCTTCTGATTCACCCTCCAGACTTCACCTTCTCCTTCTTCTGATTCTTCTGATTCACCCTCCAGACTTCACCTTCTCCTTCTCCTTCTTCTGCTTCTTCTGATTCACCCTCCTGACTTCACCTTCTCCTTCTCCTTCTTCTACATCTTCTGATTCACCCTCCTGACTTCACCTTCTCCTTCTCCTTCTTCTACTTCTTCTGCTTCACCCTCCAGACTTCACCTTCTCCTTCTCCTTCTTCTACTTCTTCTGATTCACCCTCCAGACTTCACCTTCTCCTTCTCCTTCTTCTACTTCTTCTGATTCACCCTCCAGACTTCACCTTCTCCTTCTCCTTCTTCTACTTCTTCTGATTCACCCTCCAGACTTCACCTTCTCCTTCTCCTTCTTCTGCTTCTTCTGATTCACCCTCCAGACATCACCTTCTCCTTCTCCTTATTCTGCTTCTTCTGAATCACCCTCCAGACTTCACCTTCTCCTTCTCCTTCTTCTGCTTCTTCTGATTCACCCTCCAGACTTCACCTTCTCCTTCTCCTTCTTCTGCTTCTTCTGATTCACCCTCCAGACTTCACCTTCTCCTTCTCCTTCTTCTACTTCTTCTGATTCACCCTCCAGACTTCACCTTCTCCATCTCCTTCTTCTGCTTCTTCTGATTCACCCTCCAGACTTCACCTTCTCCTTCTCCTTCGTCTACTTCTTCTGATTCACCCTCCAGACTACACCTTCTCCTTCTCCTTCTTCTACTTCTTCTGATTCACCCTCCAGACTTCACCTTCTCCTTCTCCTTCTTCTGTTTCTTCTGATTCACCCTCCAGACTTCACCTTCTCCTTCTCCTTCTTCTACTGCTTCTGATTCACCCTCCAGACTTCACCTTCTCCTTCTCCTTCTTCTACTTCTTCTGATTCACCCTCCAGACTTCATCTTCTCCTTCTCCTTCTTCTGCTTCTTCTGATTCACCCTCCAGACTTCACCTTCTCCTTCTCCTTCTTCTGCTTCTTCTGATTCACCCTCCAGACTTCACCTTCTCCTTCTCCTTCTTCTACTTCTTCTGATTCACCCTCCAGACTACACCTTCTCCTTCTCTTTCTTCTACTTCTTCTGATTCACCCTCCAGACTTCACCTTCTCCTTCTCCTTCTTCTGTTTCTTCTGATTCACCCTCCAGACTTCATCTTCTCCTTCTCCTTCTTCTACTTCTTCTGATTCACCCTCCAGACTTCACCTTCTCCTTCTCCTTCTTCTACTTCTTCTGATTCACCCTCCAGACTTCATCTACTCCTTCTCCTTCTTCTGCTTCTTCTGCTTCACCCTCCAGACTTCACCTTCTCCTTCTCTTTCTTCTGCTTCTTCTGATTCACCCTCCAGACTTCACCTTCTCCTTCTCCTTCTTCTGATTCTTCTGATTCACCCTCCAGACTTCACCTTCTCCTTCTCCTTCTTCTACTTCTTCTGATTCACCCTCCAGACTTCACCTTCTCCTTCTCTTTCTTCTGCTTCTTCTGATTCACCCTCCAGACTTCACCTTCTCCTTCTTCTGATTCTTCTGATTCACCCTCCAGACTTCACCTTCTCCTTCTCCTTCTTCTGCTTCTTCTGATTCACCCTCCTGACTTCACCTTCTCCTTCTCCTTCTTCTACGTCTTCTGATTCACCCTCCTGACTTCACCTTCTCCTTCTCCTTCTTCTACTTCTTCTGCTTCACCCTCCAGACTTCACCTTCTCCTTCTCCTTCTTCTACTTCTTCTGATTCACCCTCCAGACTTCACCTTCTCCTTCTCCTTCTTCTACTTCTTCTGATTCACCCTCCAGACTTCACCTTCTCCTTCTCCTTCTTCTACTTCTTCTGATTCACCCTCCAGACTTCACCTTCTCCTTCTCCTTCTTCTGCTTCTTCTGATTCACCCTCCAGACATCACCTTCTCCTTCTCCTTATTCTGCTTCTTCTGAATCACCCTCCAGACTTCACCTTCTCCTTCTCCTTCTTCTGCTTCTTCTGATTCACCCTCCAGACTTCACCTTCTCCTTCTCCTTCTTCTGCTTCTTCTGATTCACCCTCCAGACTTCACCTTCTCCTTCTCCTTCTTCTACTTCTTCTGATTCACCCTCCAGACTTCACCTTCTCCATCTCCTTCTTCTGCTTCTTCTGATTCACCCTCCAGACTTCACCTTCTCCTTCTCCTTCGTCTACTTCTTCTGATTCACCCTCCAGACTACACCTTCTCCTTCTCCTTCTTCTACTTCTTCTGATTCACCCTCCAGACTTCACCTTCTCCTTCTCCTTCTTCTGTTTCTTCTGATTCACCCTCCAGACTTCACCTTCTCCTTCTCCTTCTTCTACTACTTCTGATTCACCCTCCAGACTTCACCTTCTCCTTCTCCTTCTTCTACTTCTTCTGATTCACCCTCCAGACTTCATCTTCTCCTTCTCCTTCTTCTGCTTCTTCTGATTCACCCTCCAGACTTCACCTTCTCCTTCTCCTTCTTCTGCTTCTTCTGATTCACCCTCCAGACTTCACCTTCTCCTTCTCCTTCTTCTACTTCTTCTGATTCACCCTCCAGACTACACCTTCTCCTTCTCCTTCTTCTACTTCTTCTGATTCACCCTCCAGACTTCACCTTCTCCTTCTCCTTCTTCTGCTTCTTCTGATTCACCCTCCAGACTTCACCTTCTCCTTCTCCTTCTTCTGCTTCTTCTGATTCACCCTCCAGACTTCATCTTCTCCTTCTCCTTCTTCTACTTCTTCTGATTCACCCTCCAGACTTCACCTTCTCCTTCTCCTTCTTCTACTTCTTCTGATTCACCCTCCAGACTTCATCTACTCCTTCTCCTTCTTCTGCTTCTTCTGCTTCACCCTCCAGACTTCACCTTCTCCTTCTCTTTCTTCTGCTTCTTCTGATTCACCCTCCAGACTTCACCTTCTCCTTCTCCTTCTTCTGATTCTTCTGATTCACCCTCCAGACTTCACCTTCTCCTTGTCCTTCTTCTGCTTCTTCTGATTCACCCTCCTGACTTCACCTTCTCCTTCTCCTTCTTCTACTTCTTCTGATTCACCCTCCTGACTTCACCTTCTCCTTCTCCTTCTTCTACTTCTTCTGCTTCACCCTCCAGACTTCAGCTTCTCCTTCTCCTTCTTCTACTTCTTCTGATTCACCCTCCAGACTTCACCTTCTCCTTCTCCTTCTTCTGCTTCTTCTGATTCACCCTCCAGACTTCACCTTCTCATTCTCCTTCTTCTGCTTCTTCTGCTGCGCCCTCCAGACTTCACCTTCTCCTTCTCCTTCTTCTGCTTCTTCTGCTTCACACTCCAGACTTCACCTTCTCCTTCTCCTTCTTCTGCTTCTTCTGCTGCGCCCTCCAGGCTTCACCTTCTCCTTCTCCTTCTTCTGCTTCTTCTGCTTCACCGTCCTGACTTCACCTTCTCCTTCTCCTTCTTCTACTTCTTCTGCTACACCCCCCTGACTTCACCTGCTCCTTCTCCTTCTTCTGCTTCTTCTGATTCACCCTCCTAACTTCACCTTCTCCTTCTCCTTCTTCTGCTTCTTCTGATTCACCCTCCTGACTTCACCTTCTCCTTCTCCTTCTTCTGCTTCTTCTGATTCACCCTCCAGACTTCACCTTCTCCTTCTCCTTCTTCTGCTTCTTCTGATTCACCCTCCAGACTTCACCTTCTCCTTCTCCTTCTTCTGCTTCTTCTGATTCACCCTCCAGACCTCACCTTCTCCTTCTCCTTCTTCTACTTCTTCTGATTCGCCCTCCAGACTTCATCTTCTCCTTCTCCTTCTTCTGCTTCTTCTGATTCACCCTCCAGACTTCACCTTCTCCTTCTCCTTCGTCTGCTTCTTCTGATTCACCCTCCAGACTTCACCTTCTCCTTCTCCTTCTTCTACTTCTTCTGATTCACCCTCCAGACTTCACCTTCTCCTTCTCCTTCTTCTACTTCTTCTGATTCACCCTCCAGTCTTCACCTTCTCCTTCTCCTTCTTCTGTTTCTTCCGCTTCACCCTCCAGACTTCACCTTCTCCTTCTCTTTCTTCTGCTTCTTCTGCTTCACCCTCCAGACTTCACCTTCTCCTTCTCCTTCTTCTGATTCTTCTGATTCATCCTCCAGACTTCACCTTCTCTATTTCCTTCTTCTGCTTCTTCTGATTCACCCTCCTGACTTCACCTTCTCCTTCTCCTTCTTCTACTTCTTCTGATTCACCCTCCTGACTTCACCTTCTCCTTCTCCTTCTTCTACTTCTTCTGCTTCACCCTCCAGACTTCTCCTTCTCCTTCTCCTTCTTCTACTTCTTCTGATTCACCCTCCAGACTTCACCTTCTCCTTCTCCTTCTTCTGCTTCTTCTGATTCACCCTCCAGACTTCACCTTCTCCTTCTCCTTATTCTGCTTCTTCTGATTCACCCTCCAGACTTCACCTTCTCCTTCTCCTTCTTCTGCTTCTTCTGATTCACCCTCCAGACTTCACCTTCTCCTTCTCCTTCTTCTGCTTCTTCTGATTCACCCTCCAGACTTCACCTTCTCCTTCTCCTTCTTCTGCTTCTTCTGATTCACCCTCCAGACTTCACCTTCTCCTTCTCCTTCTTCTACTTCTTCTGATACACCCTCCAGACTTCACCTTCTCCTTCTCCTTCTTCTGCTTCTTCTGATTCACCCTCCTGACTTCACCTTCTCCTTCTCCTTCTTCTACATCTTCTGATTCACCCTCCTGACTTCACCTTCTCCTTCTACTTCTTCTGCTTCACCCTCCAGACTTCACCTTCTCCTTCTCCTTCTTCTACTTCTTCTGATTCACCCTCCAGACTTCACCTTCTCCTTCTCCTTCTTCTACTTCTTCTGATTCACCCTCCAGACTTCACCTTCTCCTTCTCCTTCTTCCACTTCTTCTGATTCACCCTCCAGACTTCACCTTCTCCTTCTTCTTCTTCTGCTTCTTCTGCTTCACCCTCCAGACTTCACCTTCTCCTTCTCCTTATTCTGCTTCTTCTGAATCACCCTCCAGACTTCACCTTCTCCTTCTCCTTCTTCTGCTTCTTCTGATTCACCCTCCAGACTTCACCTTCTCCTTCTCCTTCTTCTGCTTCTTCTGAATCACCCTCCAGACTTCACCTTCTCCTTCTTCTACTTCTTCTGATTCGCCCTCCAGACTTCACCTTCTCCATCTCCTTCTTCTGCTTCTTCTGATTCACCCTCCAGACTTCAACTTCTCCTTCTCCTTCGTCTACTTCTTCTGATTCACCCTCCAGACTTCACCTTCTCCTTCTCCTTCTTCTGCTTCTTCTGATTCACCCTCCAGAATTCACCTTCTCCTTCTCCTTCTTCGACTTCTTCTGATTCACCCTCCAGACTTCACCTTCTCCTTCTCTTTCTTCTGCTTCTTCTGATTCACCCTCCAGACTTCACCTTCTCCTTCTCCTTCTTCTGATTCTTCTGATTCACCCTCCAGACTTCACCTTCTCCTTCTCCTTCTTCTGCTTCTTCTGATTCACCCTCCTGACTTCACCTTCTCCTTCTCCTTCTTCTACATCTTCTGATTCACCCTCCTGACTTCACCTTCTCCTTCTCCTTCTTCTACTTCTTCTGCTTCACCCTCCAGACTTCACCTTCTCCTTCTCCTTCTTCTACTTCTTCTGATTCACCCTCCACACTTCACCTTCTCCTTCTCCTTCTTCTACTTCTTCTGATTCACCCTCCAGACTTCACCTTCTCCTTCTCCTTCTTCTACTTCTTCTGATTCACCCTCCAGACTTCACCTTCTCCTTCTCCTTCTTCTGCTTCTTCTGATTCACCCTCCAGACATCACCTTCTCCTTCTCCTTATTCTGCTACTTCTGAATCACCCTCCAGACTTCACCTTCTCCTTCTCCTTCTTCTGCTTCTTCTGATTCACCCTCCAGACTTCACCTTCTCCTTCTCCTTCTTCTGCTTCTTCTGATTCACCCTCCAGACTTCACCTTCTCCTTCTCCTTCTTCTACTTCTTCTGATTCACCCTCCAGACTTCACCTTCTCCATCTCCTTCTTCTGCTTCTTCTGATTCACCCTCCAGACTTCACCTTCTCCTTCTCCTTCTTCTACTTCTTCTGATTCACCCTCCAGACTTCACCTTCTCCTTCTCCTTCTTCTGTTTCTTCTGATTCACCCTCCAGACTTCACCTTCTCCTTCTCCTTCTTCTACTACTTCTGATTCACCCTCCAGACTTCACCTTCTCCTTCTCCTTCTTCTACTTCTTCTGATTCACCATCCAGACTTCATCTTCTCCTTCTCCTTCTTCTACTTCTTCTGATTCACCCTCCAGACTTCACCTTCTCCTTCTCCTTCTTCTGTTTCTTCTGATTCACCCTCCAGACTTCACCTTCTCCTTCTCCTTCTTCTACTACTTCTGATTCACCCTCCAGACTTCACCTTCTCCT
Source organism: Somniosus microcephalus (assembly GCF_052327205.1). Lineage (NCBI taxonomy): Eukaryota > Metazoa > Chordata > Chondrichthyes > Squaliformes > Somniosidae > Somniosus > Somniosus microcephalus. The sequence goes on from NW_028225475.1 coordinate 86,633, forward strand.
TCTCCTTCTTCTACTTCTTCTGATTCACCATCCAGACTTCATCTTCTCCTTCTCCTTCTTCTGCTTCTTCTGATTCACCCTCCAGACTTCACCTTCTCCTTCTCCTTCTTCTGCTTCTTCTGATTCACCCTCCAGACTTCACCTTCTCCTTCTCCTTCTTCTACTTCTTCTGATTCACCCTCCAGACTTCACCTTCTCCTTCTCCTTCTTCTACTTCTTCTGATTAACCCTCCAGTCTTCACCTTCTCCTTCTCCTTCTTCAGTTTCTTCTGCTTCACCCTCCAGACTTCACCTTCTCCTTCTCTTTCTTCTGCTTCTTCTGATTCACCCTCCAGACTTCACCTTCTCCTTCTCCTTCTTCTGATTCTTCTGATTCACCCTCCAGACTTCACCTTCTCCTTCTCCTTCTTCTGCTTCTTCTGATTCACCCTCCTGACTTCACCTTCTCCTTCTCCTTCTTCTACTTCTTCTGATTCACCCTCCTGACTTCACCTTCTCCTTCTCCTTCTTCTACTTCTTCTGCTTCACCCTCCAGACTTCACCTTCTCCTTCTCCTTCTTCTACTTCTTCTGATTCACCCTCCAGACTTCACCTTCTCCTTCTCCTTCTTCTGCTTCTTCTGATTCACCCTCCAGACTTCACCTTCTCCTTCTCCTTATTCTGCTTCTTCTGATTCACCCTCCAGACTTCACCTTCTCCTTCTCCTTATTCTGCTTCTTCTGATTCACCCTCCAGACTTCACCTTCTCCTTCTCCTTCCTTTGCTTCTTCTGATTCACCCTCCAGACTTCACCTTCTCCTTCTCCTTCTTCTGATTCTTCTGATTCACCCTCCAGACTTCACCTTCTCCTTCTCCATCTTCTGCTTCTTCTGATTCACCCTCCTGACTTCACCTTCTCCTTCTCCTTCTTCTACTTCTTCTGATTCACCCTCCTGACTTCACCTTCTCCTTCTCCATCTTCTACTTCTTCTGCTTCACCCTCCAGACTTCACCTTCTCCTTCTCCTTCTTCTACTTCTTCTGATTCACCCTCCAGACTTCATCTTCTCCTTCTCCTTCTTCTGCTTCTTCTGATTCACCCTCCAGACTTCACCTTCTCCTTCTCCTTCTTCTGCTTCTTCTGATTCACCCTCCAGACTTCAACTTCTCCTTCTCCTTCTTCTACTTCTTCTGATTCACCCTCCAGACTTCACCTTCTCCTTCTCCTTCTTCTATTTCTTCCGATTCACCTTCCAGACTTCATCTTCTCCTTCTCCTTCTTCTGCTTCTTCTGATTCACCCTCCAGACTTCACCTTCTCCTTCTCCTTCTTCTGCTTCTTCTGATTCACCCTCCAGACTTCACTTTCTCCTTCTCCTTCTTCTACTTCTTCTGATTCACCCTCCAGACTTCACCTTCTCCTTCTCCTTCTTCTACTTCTTCTGATTCACCCTCCAGTCTTCACCTTCTCCTTCTCCTTCTTCTGTTTCTTCTGCTTCACCCTCCAGACTTCACCTTCTCCTTCTCTTTCTTCTGCTTCTTCTGATTCACCCTCCAGACTTCACCTTCTCCTTCTCCTTCTTCTGATTCTTCTGATTCACCCTCCAGACTTCATCTTCTCCTTCTCCTTCTTCTGCTTCTTCTGATTCACCCTCCTGACTTCACCTTCTCCTTCTCCTTCTTCTACTTCTTCTGCTTCACCCTCCAGACTTCACCTTCTCCTTCTCCTTCTTCTACTTCTTCTGATTCACCCTCCAGACTTCACTTTCTCCTTCTCCTTCTTCTGCTTCTTCTGATTCACCCTCCAGACTTCACCTTCTCCTTCTCCTTATTCTGCTTCTTCTGATTCACCCTCCAGACTTCACCTTCTCCTTCTCCTTATTCTGCTTCTTCTGATTCACCCTCCAGACTTCACCTTCTCCTTCTCCTTCCTCTGCTTCTTGTGATTCACCCTCCAGACTTCACCTTCTGCTTCTGCTTCTTCTGATTCTTCTGATTCTCCCTCCAGACTTCACCTTCTCCTTCTCCATCTTCTGCTTCTTCTGATTCACCCTCCTGTCTTCACCTTCTCCTTCTCCTTCTTCTACTTCTTCTGATTCACCCTCCTGACTTCACCTTCTCCTTCTCCATCTTCTACTTCTTCTGCTTCACCCTCCAGACTTCAACTTCTCCTTCTCCTTCTTCTAATTCTTCTGATTCACCCTCCAGACTTCACCTTCTTCTTCTCCTTCTTCTGCTTCTTCTGATTCACCCTCCAGACTTCACCTTCTCCTTCTCCTTCTTCTGCTTCTTCTGATTCACCCTCCAGACTTCACCTTCTCCTTCTCCTTCTTCTACTTCATCTGATTCACCCTCCAGACTTCACCTTCTCCTTCTCCTTCTTCTGCTTCTTCTGATTCACCCTCCAGACTTCACCTTCTCCTTCTCCTTCGTCTACTTCTTCTGATTCACCCTCCAGACTACACCTTCTCCTTCTCCTTCTTCTACTTCTTCTGATTCACCCTCCAGACTTCACCTTCTCCTTCTCCTTCTTCTCTTTCTTCTGATTCACCCTCCAGACTTCATCTTCTCCTTCTCCTTCTTCTACTTCTTCTGATTCACCCTCCAGACTTTACCTTCTCCTTCTCCTTCTTCTACTTCTTCTGATTCACCCTCCAGACTTCATCTTCTCCTTCTCCTTCTTCTGCTTCTTCTGATTCACCCTCCAGACTTCACCTTCTCCTTCTCCTTCTTCTGCTTCTTCTGATTCACCCTCCAGACTTCAACTTCTCCTTCTCCTTCTTCTACTTCTTCTGATTCACCCTCCAGACTTCACCTTCTCCTTCTCCTTCTTCTACTTCTTCTGATTCACCCTCCAGTCTTCACCTTCTCCTTCTCCTTCTTCTGTTTCTTCTGCTTCACCCTCCAGACTTCACCTTCTCCTTCTCTTTCTTCTGCTTCTTCTGATTCACCCTCCAGACTTCACCTTCTCCTTCTCCTTCTTCTGATTCTTCTGATTCACCCTCCAGACTTCACCTTCTCCTTCTCCTTCTTCTGCTTCTTCTGATTCACCCTCCTGACTTCACCTTCTCCTTCTCCTTCTTCTACTTCTTCTGATTCAACCTCCTGACTTCACCTTCTCCTTCTCCTTCTTCTACTTCTTCTGCTTCACCCTCCAGACTTCACCTTCTCCTTCTCCTTCTTCTACTTCTTCTGATTCACCCTCCAGACTTCACCTTCTCCTTCTCCTTCTTCTGCTTCTTCTGATTCACCCTCCAGACTTCACCTTCTCATTCTCCTTCTTCTGCTTCTTCTGCTGCGCCCTCCAGACTTCACCTTCTCCTTCTCCTTCTTCTGCTTCTTCTGCTTCACACTCCAGACTTTACCTTCTCCTTCTCCTTCTTCTGCTTCTTCTGCTGCGCCCTCCAGGCTTCACCTTCTCCTTCTCCTTCTTCTGCTTCTTCTGCTTCACCGTCCTGACTTCACCTTCTCCTTCTCCTTCTTCTACTTCTTCTGCTACACCCCCCTGACTTCACCTGCTCCTTCTCCTTCTTCTGCTTCTTCTGATTCACCCTCCTAACTTCACCTTCTCCTTCTCCTTCTTCTGCTTCTTCTGATTCACCCTCCTGACTTCACCTTCTCCTTCTCCTTCTTCTGCTTCTTCTGATTCACCCTCCAGACTTCACCTTCTCCTTCTCCTTCTTCTGCTTCTTCTGATTCACCCTCCAGACTTCACCTTCTCCTTCTCCTTCTTCTGCTTCTTCTGATTCACCCTCCAGACCTCACCTTCTCCTTCTCCTTCTTCTACTTCTTCTGATTCACCCTCCAGACTTCATCTTCTCCTTCTCCTTATTCTGCTTCTTCTGATTCACCCTCCAGACTTCACCTTCTCCTTCTCCTTCTTCTGCTTCTTCTGATTCACCCTCCAGACTTCACCTTCTCCTTCTCCTTCTTCTACTTCTTCTGATTCACCCTCCAGACTTCACCTTCTCCTTCTCCTTCTTCTACTTCTTCTGATTCACCCTCCAGTCTTCACCTTCTCCTTCTCCTTCTTCTGTTTCTTCTGCTTCACCCTCCAGACTTCACCTTCTCCTTCTCTTTCTTCTGCTTCTTCTGCTTCACCCTCCAGACTTCACCTTCTCCTTCTCCTTCTTCTGATTCTTCTGATTCACCCTCCAGACTTCACCTTCTCTATCTCCTTCTTCTGCTTCTTCTGATTCACCCTCCTGACTTCACCTTCTCCTTCTCCTTCTTCTACTTCTTCTGATTCACCCTCCAGACTTCACCTTCTCCTTCTCCTTCTTCTGTTTCTTCTGATTCACCCTCCAGACTTCATCTTCTCCTTCTCCTTCTTCTACTTCTTCTGATTCACCCTCCAGACTTCACCTTCTCCTTCTCCTTCTTCTACTTCTTCTGATTCATCCTCCAGACTTCATCTTCTCCTTCTCCTTCTTCTGCTTCTTCTGATTCACCCTCCAGACTTCACCTTCTCCTTCTCCTTCTTCTGCTTCTTCTGATTCACCCTCCAGACTTCAACTTCTCCTTCTCCTTCTTCTACTTCTTCTGATTCACCCTCCAGACTTCACCTTCTCCTTCTCCTTCTTCTACTTCTTCCGATTCACCCTCCAGACTTCATCTTCTCCTTCTCCTTCTTCTGCTTCTTCTGATTCACCCTCCAGACTTCACTTTCTCCTTCTCCTTCTTCTGCTTCTTCTGATTCACCCTCCAGACTTCACCTTCAACTTCTCCTTCTTCTACTTCTTCTGATTCACCCTCCAGACTTCACCTTCTCCTTCTCCTTCTTCTACTTCTTCTGATTCACCCTCCAGTCTTCACCTTCTCCTTCTCCTTCTTCTGTTTCTTCTGCTTCACCCTCCAGACTTCACCTTCTCCTTCTCTTTCTTCTGCTTCTTCTGATTCACCCTCCAGACTTCACCTTCTCCTTCTCCTTCTTCTGATTCTTCTGATTCACCCTCCAGACTTCACCTTCTCCTTCTCCTTCTTCTGCTTCTTCTGATTCACCCTCCTGACTTCACCTTCTCCTTCTCCTTCTTCTACTTCTTCTGATTCACCCTCCTGACTTCACCTTCTCCTTCTCCTTCTTCTACTTCTTCTGCTTCACCCTCCAGACTTCACCTTCTCCTTCTCCTTCTTCTACTTCTTCTGATTCACCCTCCAGACTTCACCTTCTCCTTCTCCTTCTTCTGCTTCTTCTGATTCACCCTCCAGACTTCACCTTCTCCGTCTCCTTATTCTGCTTCTTCTGATTCACCCTCCAGACTTCACCTTCTCCTTCTCCTTATTCTGCTTCTTCTGATTCACCCTCCAGACTTCACCTTCTCCTTCTCCTTCCTCTGCTTCTTCTGATTCACCCTCCAGACTTCACCTTCTCCTTCTCCTTCTTCTGATTCTTCTGATTCACCCTCCAGACTTCACCTTCTCCTTCTCCATCTTCTGCTTCTTCTGATTCACCCTCCTGACTTCACCTTCTCCTTCTCCTTCTTCTACTTCTGATTCACCCTCCTGACTTCACCTTCTCCTTCTCCATCTTCTACTTCTTCTGCTTCACCCTCCAGACTTCAACTTCTCCTTCTCCTTCTTCTACTTCTTCTGATTCACCCTCCAGACTTCACCTTCTCCTTCTCCTTCTTCTGCTTCTTCTGATTCACCCTCCAGACTTCACCTTCTCCTTCTCCTTCTTCTGCTTCTTCTGATTCACCCTCCAGACTTCACCTTCTCCTTCTCCTTCTTCTACTTCTTCTGATTCACCCTCCAGACTTCACCTTCTCCTTCTCCTTCTTCTGCTTCTTCTGATTCACCCTCCAGACTTCACCTTCTCCTTCTCCTTCGTCTACTTCTTCTGATTCACCCTCCAGACTACACCTTCTCCTTCTCCTTCTTCTACTTCTTCTGATTCACCCTCCAGACTTCACCTTCTCCTTCTCCTTCTTCTAATTCTTCTGATTCACCCTCCAGACTTCATCTTCTCCTTCTCCTTCTTCTACTTCTTCTGATTCACCCTCCAGACTTCACCTTCTCCTTCTCCTTCTTCTACTTCTTCTGATTCACCCTCCAGACTTCATCTTCTCCTTCTCCTTCTTCTGCTTCTTCTGATTCACCCTCCAGACTTCACCTTCTCCTTCTCCTTCTTCTGCTTCTTCTGATTCACCCTCCAGACTTCAACTTCTCCTTCTCCTTCTTCTACTTCTTCTGATTCACCCTCCAGACTTCACCTTCTCCTTCTCCTTCTTCTACTTCTTCTGATTCACCCTCCAGTCTTCACCTTCTCCTTCTCCTTCTTCTGTTTCTTCTGCTTCACCCTCCAGACTTCACCTTCTCCTTCTCTTTCTTCTGCTTCTTCTGATTCACCCTCCAGACTTCACCTTCTCCTTCTCCTTCTTCTGATTCTTCTGATTCACCCTCCAGACTTCACCTTCTCCTTCTCCTTCTTCTGCTTCTTCTGATTCACCCTCCTGACTTCACCTTCTCCTTCTCCTTCTTCTACTTCTTCTGATTCACCCTCCTGACTTCACCTTCTCCTTCTCCTTCTTCTACTTCTTCTGCTTCACCCTCCAGACTTCACCTTCTCCTTCTCCTTCTTCTACTTCTTCTGATTCACCCTCCAGTCTTCACCTTCTCCTTCTCCTTCTTCTGTTTCTTCTGCTTCACCCTCCAGACTTCACCTTCTCCTTCTCTTTCTTCTGCTTCTTCTGCTTCACCCTCCAGACTTCACCTTCTCCTTCTCCTTCTTCTGATTCTTCTGATTCACCCTCCAGACTTCACCTTCTCTATCTCCTTCTTCTGCTTCTTCTGATTCACCCTCCTGACTTCACCTTCTCCTTCTCCTTCTTCTACTTCTTCTGATTCACCCTCCAGACTTCACCTTCTCCTTCTCCTTCTTCTGTTTCTTCTGATTCACCCTCCAGACTTCATCTTCTCCTTCTCCTTCTTCTACTTCTTCTGATTCACCCTCCAGACTTCACCTTCTCCTTCTCCTTCTTCTACTTCTTCTGATTCATCCTCCAGACTTCATCTTCTCCTTCTCCTTCTTTTGCTTCTTCTGATTCACCCTCCAGACTTCACCTTCTCCTTCTCCTTCTTCTGCTTCTTCTGATTCACCCTCCAGACTTCAACTTCTCCTTCTCCTTCTTCTACTTCTTCTGATTCACCCTCCAGACTTCACCTTCTCCTTCTCCTTCTTCTACTTCTTCCGATTCACCCTCCAGACTTCATCTTCTCCTTCTCCTTCTTCTGTTTCTTCTGCTTCACCCTCCAGACTTCACCTTCTCCTTCTCTTTCTTCTGCTTCTTCTGATTCACCCTCCAGACTTCACCTTCTCCTTCTCCTTCTTCTGATTCTTCTGATTCACCCTCCAGACTTCACCTTCTCCTTCTCCTTCTTCTGCTTCTTCTGATTCACCCTCCTGACTTCACCTTCTCCTTCTCCTTCTTCTACTTCTTCTGATTCACCCTCCTGACTTCACCTTCTCCTTCTCCTTCTTCTACTTCTTCTGCTTCACCCTCCAGACTTCACCTTCTCCTTCTCCTTCTTCTACTTCTTCTGATTCACCCTCCAGACTTCACCTTCTCCTTCTCCTTCTTCTGCTTCTTCTGATTCACCCTCCAGACTTCACCTTCTCCGTCTCCTTATTCTGCTTCTTCTGATTCACCCTCCAGACTTCACCTTCTCCTTCTCCTTATTCTGCTTCTTCTGATTCACCCTCCAGACATCACCTTCTCCTTCTCCTTCCTCTGCTTCTTCTGATTCACCCTCCAGACTTCACCTTCTCCTTCTCCTTATTCTGCTTCTTCTGATTCACCCTCCAGACTTCACCTTCTCCTTCTCCTTCCTCTGCTTCTTCTGATTCACCCTCCAGACTTCACCTTCTCCTTCTCCTTCTTCTGATTCTTCTGATTCACCCTCCAGACTTCACCTTCTCCTTCTCCATCTTCTGCTTCTTCTGATTCACCCTCCTGACTTCACCTTCTCCTTCTCCTTCTTCTACTTCTGATTCACCCTCCTGACTTCACCTTCTCCTTCTCCATCTTCTACTTCTTCTGCTTCACCCTCCAGACTTCAACTTCTCCTTCTCCTTCTTCTACTTCTTCTGATTCACCCTCCAGACTTCACCTTCTCCTTCTCCTTCTTCTGCTTCTTCTGATTCACCCTCCAGACTTCACCTTCTCCTTCTCCTTCTTCTGCTTCTTCTGATTCACCCTCCAGACTTCACCTTCTCCTTCTCCTTCTTCTACTTCTTCTGATTCACCCTCCAGACTTCACCTTCTCCTTCTCTTTCTTCTGCTTCTTCTGATTCACCCTCCAGACTTCACCTTCTCCTTCTTCTGATTCTTCTGATTCACCCTCCAGACTTCACCTTCTCCTTCTCCTTCTTCTGCTTCTTCTGATTCACCCTCCTGACTTCACCTTCTCCTTCTCCTTCTTCTACATCTTCTGATTCACCCTCCTGACTTCACCTTCTCCTTCTCCTTCTTCTACTTCTTCTGCTTCACCCTCCAGACTTCACCTTCTCCTTCTCCTTCTTCTACTTCTTCTGATTCACCCTCCAGACTTCACCTTCTCCTTCTCCTTCTTCTACTTCTTCTGATTCACCCTCCAGACTTCACCTTCTCCTTCTCCTTCTTCTACTTCTTCTGATTCACCCTCCAGACTTCACCTTCTCCTTCTCCTTCTTCTGCTTCTTCTGATTCACCCTCCAGACATCACCTTCTCCTTCTCCTTATTCTGCTTCTTCTGAATCACCCTCCAGACTTCACCTTCTCCTTCTCCTTCTTCTGCTTCTTCTGATTCACCCTCCAGACTTCACCTTCTCCTTCTCCTTCTTCTGCTTCTTCTGATTCACCCTCCAGACTTCACCTTCTCCTTCTCCTTCTTCTACTTCTTCTGATTCACCCTCCAGACTTCACCTTCTCCATCTCCTTCTTCTGCTTCTTCTGATTCACCCTCCAGACTTCACCTTCTCCTTCTCCTTCGTCTACTTCTTCTGATTCACCCTCCAGACTACACCTTCTCCTTCTCCTTCTTCTACTTCTTCTGATTCACCCTCCAGACTTCACCTTCTCCTTCTCCTTCTTCTGTTTCTTCTGATTCACCCTCCAGACTTCACCTTCTCCTTCTCCTTCTTCTACTGCTTCTGATTCACCCTCCAGACTTCACCTTCTCCTTCTCCTTCTTCTACTTCTTCTGATTCACCCTCCAGACTTCATCTTCTCCTTCTCCTTCTTCTGCTTCTTCTGATTCACCCTCCAGACTTCACCTTCTCCTTCTCCTTCTTCTGCTTCTTCTGATTCACCCTCCAGACTTCACCTTCTCCTTCTCCTTCTTCTACTTCTTCTGATTCACCCTCCAGACTACACCTTCTCCTTCTCTTTCTTCTACTTCTTCTGATTCACCCTCCAGACTTCACCTTCTCCTTCTCCTTCTTCTGTTTCTTCTGATTCACCCTCCAGACTTCATCTTCTCCTTCTCCTTCTTCTACTTCTTCTGATTCACCCTCCAGACTTCACCTTCTCCTTCTCCTTCTTCTACTTCTTCTGATTCACCCCACCCTCCAGACTTCACCTTCTCCTTCTCCTTCTTCTGCTTCTTCTGATTCACCCTCCAGACTTCAACTTCTCCTTCTCCTTCTTCTACTTCTTCTGATTCACCCTCCAGACTTCACCTTCTCCTTCTCCTTCTTCTACTTCTTCCGATTCACCCTCCAGACTTCATCTTCTCCTTCTCCTTCTTCTGTTTCTTCTGCTTCACCCTCCAGACTTCACCTTCTCCTTCTCTTTCTTCTGCTTCTTCTGATTCACCCTCCAGACTTCACCTTCTCCTTCTCCTTCTTCTGATTCTTCTGATTCACCCTCCAGACTTCACCTTCTCCTTCTCCTTCTTCTGCTTCTTCTGATTCACCCTCCTGACTTCACCTTCTCCTTCTCCTTCTTCTACTTCTTCTGATTCACCCTCCTGACTTCACCTTCTCCTTCTCCTTCTTCTACTTCTTCTGCTTCACCCTCCAGACTTCACCTTCTCCTTCTCCTTCTTCTACTTCTTCTGATTCACCCTCCAGACTTCACCTTCTCCTTCTCCTTCTTCTGCTTCTTCTGATTCACCCTCCAGACTTCACCTTCTCCGTCTCCTTATTCTGCTTCTTCTGATTCACCCTCCAGACTTCACCTTCTCCTTCTCCTTATTCTGCTTCTTCTGATTCACCCTCCAGACATCACCTTCTCCTTCTCCTTCCTCTGCTTCTTCTGATTCACCCTCCAGACTTCACCTTCTCCTTCTCCTTCTTCTGATTCTTCTGATTCACCCTCCAGACTTCACCTTCTCCTTCTCCATCTTCTGCTTCTTCTGATTCACCCTCCTGACTTCACCTTCTCCTTCTCCTTCTTCTACTTCTGATTCACCCTCCTGACTTCACCTTCTCCTTCTCCATCTTCTACTTCTTCTGCTTCACCCTCCAGACTTCAACTTCTCCTTCTCCTTCTTCTACTTCTTCTGATTCACCCTCCAGACTTCACCTTCTCCTTCTCCTTCTTCTGCTTCTTCTGATTCACCCTCCAGACTTCACCTTCTCCTTCCCCTTCTTCTGCTTCTTCTGATTCACCCTCCAGACTTCACCTTCTCCTTCTCCTTCTTCTACTTCTTCTGATTCACCCTCCAGACTTCACCTTCTCCTTCTCCTTCTTCTGCTTCTTCTGATTCACCCTCCAGACTTCACCTTCTCCTTCTCCTTCGTCTACTTCTTCTGATTCACCCTCCAGACTACACCTTCTCCTTCTCCTTCTTCTACTTCTTCTGATTCACCCTCCAGACTTCACCTTCTCCTTCTCCTTCTTCTAATTCTTCTGATTCACCCTCCAGACTTCATCTTCTCCTTCTCCTTCTTCTACTTCTTCTGATTCACCCTCCAGACTTCACCTTCTCCTTCTCCTTCTTCTACTTCTTCTGATTCACCCTCCAGACTTCATCTTCTCCTTCTCCTTCTTCTGCTTCTTCTGATTCACCCTCCAGACTTCACCTTCTCCTTCTCCTTCTTCTGCTTCTTCTGATTCACCCTCCAGACTTCAACTTCTCCTTCTCCTTCTTCTACTTCTTCTGATTCACCCTCCAGACTTCACCTTCTCCTTCTCCTTCTTCTACTTCTTCTGATTCACCCTCAGTCTTCACCTTCTCCTTCTCCTTCTTCTGTTTCTTCTGCTTCACCCTCCAGACTTCACCTTCTCCTTCTCTTTCTTCTGCTTCTTCTGATTCACCCTCCAGACTTCACCTTCTCCTTCTCCTTCTTCTGATTCTTCTGATTCACCCTCCAGACTTCACCTTCTCCTTCTCCTTTTTCTGCTTCTTCTGATTCACCCTCCTGACTTCACCTTCTCCTTCTCCTTCTTCTACTTCTTCTGATTCACCCTCCTGACTTCACCTTCTCCTTCTCCTTCTTCTACTTCTTCTGCTTCACCCTCCAGACTTCACCTTCTCCTTCTCCTTCTTCTACTTCTTCTGATTCACCCTCCAGACTTCACTTTCTCCTTCTCCTTCTTCTGCTTCTTCTGATTCACCCTCCAGACTTCACCTTCTCATTCTCCTTCTTCTGCTTCTTCTGCTGCGCCCTCCAGACTTCACCTTCTCCTTCTCCTTCTTCTGCTTCTTCTGCTTCACACTCCAGACTTCACCTTCTCCTTCTCCTTCTTCTGCTTCTTCTGCTGCGCCCTCCAGGCTTCACCTTCTCCTTCTCCTTCTTCTGCTTCTTCTGCTTCACCGTCCTGACTTCACCTTCTCCTTCTCCTTCTTCTACTTCTTCTGCTACACCCCCCTGACTTCACCTGCTCCTTCTCCTTTTTCTGCTTCTTCTGATTCACCCTCCTAACTTCACCTTCTCCTTCTCCTTCTTCTGCTTCTTCTGATTCACCCTCCTGACTTCACCTTCTCCTTCTCCTTCTTCTGCTTCTTCTGATTCACCCTCCAGACTTCACCTTCTCCTTCTCCTTCTTCTGCTTCTTCTGATTCACCCTCCAGACTTCACCTTCTCCTTCTCCTTCTTCTGCTTCTTCTGATTCACCCTCCAGACCTCACCTTCTCCTTCTCCTTCTTCTACTTCTTCTGATTCACCCTCCAGACTTCATCTTCTCCTTCTCCTTCTTCTGCTTCTTCTGATTCACCCTCCAGACTTCACCTTCTCCTTCTCCTTCTTCTGCTTCTTCTGATTCACCCTCCAGACTTCACCTTCTCCTTCTCCTTCTTCTACTTCTTCTGATTCACCCTCCAGACTTCACCTTCTCCTTCTCCTTCTTCTACTTCTTCTGATTCACCCTCCAGTCTTCACCTTCTCCTTCTCCTTCTTCTGTTTCTTCTGCTTCACCCTCCAGACTTCACCTTCTCCTTCTCTTTCTTCTGCTTCTTCTGCTTCACCCTCCAGACTTCACCTTCTCCTTCTCCTTCTTCTAATTCTTCTGATTCACCCTCCAGACTTCACCTTCTCTATCTCCTTCTTCTGCTTCTTCTGATTCACCCTCCTGACTTCACCTTCTCCTTCTCCTTCTTCTACTTCTTCTGATTCACCCTCCAGACTTCACCTTCTCCTTCTCCTTCTTCTGTTTCTTCTGATTCACCCTCCAGACTTCATCTTCTCCTTCTCCTTCTTCTACTTCTTCCGATTCACCCTCCAGACTTCACCTTCTCCTTCTCCTTCTTCTACTTCTTCTGATTCACCCTCCAGATTCATCTTCTCCTTCTCCTTCTTCTGCTTCTTCTGATTCACCCTCCAGACTGCACCTTCTCCTTCTCCTTCTTCTGCTTCTCTGATTCACCCTCCAGACTTCAACTTCTCCTTCTCCTTCTTCTACTTCTTCTGATTCAGCCTCCAGACTTCACCTTCTCCTTCTCCTTCTTCTACTTCTTCCGATTCACCCTCCAGACTTCATCTTCTCCTTCTCCTTCTTCTGCTTCTTCTGATTCACCCTCCAGACTTCAACTTCTCCTTCTCCTTCTTCTGCTTCTTCTGATTCACCCTCCAGACTTCACCTTCTCCTTCTCCTTCTTCTACTTCTTCTGATTCACCCTCCAGACTTCACCTTCTCGTTCTCCTTCTTCTACTTCTTCTGATTCACCCTCCAGTCTTCACCTTCTCCTTCTCCTTCTTCTGTTTCTTCTGCTTCACCCTCCAGACTTCACCTTCTCCTTCTCTTTCTTCTGCTTCTTCTGATTCACCCTCCAGACTTCACCTTCTCCTTCTCCTTCTTCTGATTCTTCTGATTCACCCTCCAGACTTCACCTTCTCCTTCTCCTTCTTCTGCTTCTTCTGATTCACCCTCCTGACTTCACCTTCTCCTTCTCCTTCTTCTACTTCTTCTGATTCACCCTCCTGACTTCACCTTCTCCTTCTCCTTCTTCTACTTCTTCTGCTTCACCCTCCAGACTTCACCTTCTCCTTCTCCTTCTTCTACTTCTTCTGATTCACCCTCCAGACTTCACCTTCTCCTTCTCCTTCTTCTGCTTCTTCTGATTCACCCTCCAGACTTCGCCTTCTCCGTCTCCTTATTCTGCTTCTTCTGATTCACCCTCCAGACTTCACCTTCTCCTTCTCCTTATTCTGCTTCTTCTGATTCACCCTCCAGACTTCACCTTCTCCTTCTCCTTCCTCTGCTTCTTCTGATTCACCCTCCAGACTTCACCTTCTCCTTCTCCTTCTTCTGATTCTTCTGATTCACCCTCCAGACTTCACCTTCTCCTTCTCCATCTTCTGCTTCTTCTGATTCACCCTCCTGACTTCACCTTCTCCTTCTCCTTCTTCTACTTCTGATTCACCCTCCTGACTTCACCTTCTCCTTCTTCATCTTCTACTTCTTCTGCTTCACCCTCCAGACTTCAACTTCTCCTTCTCCTTCTTCTACTTCTTCTGATTCACCCACCAGACTTCACCTTCTCCTTCTCCTTCTTCTGCTTCTTCTGATTCACCCTCCAGACTTCACCTTCTCCTTCTCCTTCTTCTGCTTCTTCTGATTCACCCTCCAGACTTCACCTTCTCCTTCTCCTTCTTCTACTTCTTCTGATTCACCCTCCAGACTTCACCTTCTCCTTCTCCTTCTTCTGCTTCTTCTGATTCACCCTCCAGACTTCACCTTCTCCTTCTCCTTCGTCTACTTCTTCTGATTCACCCTCCAGACTACACCTTCTCCTTCTCCTTCTTCTACTTCTTCTGATTCACCCTCCAGACTTCACCTTCTCCTTCTCCTTCTTCTAATTCTTCTGATTCACCCTCCAGACTTCATCTTCTCCTTCTCCTTCTTCTACTTCTTCTGATTCACCCTCCAGACTTCACCTTCTCCTTCTCCTTCTTCTACTTCTTCTGATTCACCCTCCAGACTTCACCTTCTCCTTCTCCTTCTTCTACTTCTTCTGATTCACCCTCCAGTCTTCACCTTCTCCTTCTCCTTCTTCTGTTTCTTCTGCTTCACCCTCCAGACTTCACCTTCTCCTTCTCTTTCTTCTGCTTCTTCTGATTCACCCTCCAGACTTCACCTTCTCCTTCTCCTTCTTCTGATTCTTCTGATTCACCCTCCAGACTTCACCTTCTCCTTCTCCTTCTTCTGCTTCTTCTGATTCACCCTCCTGACTTCACCTTCTCCTTCTCCTTCTTCTACTTCTTCTGATTCACCCTCCTGACTTCACCTTCTCCTTCTCCTTCTTCTACTTCTTCTGCTTCACCCTCCAGACTTCACCTTCTCCTTCTCCTTCTTCTACTTCTTCTGATTCACCCTCCAGACTTCACTTTCTCCTTCTCCTTCTTCTGCTTCTTCTGATTCACCCTCCAGACTTCACCTTCTCATTCTCCTTCTTCTGCTTCTTCTGCTGCGCCCTCCAGACTTCACCTTCTCCTTCTCCTTCTTCTGCTTCTTCTGCTTCACACTCCAGACTTCACCTTCTCCTTCTCCTTCTTCTGCTTCTTCTGCTGCGCCCTCCAGGCTTCACCTTCTCCTTCTCCTTCTTCTGCTTCTTCTGCTTCACCGTCCTGACTTCACCTTCTCCTTCTCCTTCTTCTACTTCTTCTGCTACACCCCCCTGACTTCACCTGCTCCTTCTCCTTTTTCTGCTTCTTCTGATTCACCCTCCTAACTTCACCTTCTCCTTCTCCTTCTTCTGCTTCTTCTGATTCACCCTCCTGACTTCACCTTCTCCTTCTCCTTCTTCTGCTTCTTCTGATTCACCCTCCAGACTTCACCTTCTCCTTCTCCTTCTTCTGCTTCTTCTGATTCACCCTCCAGACTTCACCTTCTCCTTCTCCTTCTTCTGCTTCTTCTGATTCACCCTCCAGACCTCACCTTCTCCTTCTCCTTCTTCTACTTCTTCTGATTCACCCTCCAGACTTCATCTTCTCCTTCTCCTTCTTCTGCTTCTTCTGATTCACCCTCCAGACTTCACCTTCTCCTTCTCCTTCTTCTGCTTCTTCTGATTCACCCTCCAGACTTCACCTTCTCCTTCTCCTTCTTCTACTTCTTCTGATTCACCCTCCAGACTTCACCTTCTCCTTCTCCTTCTTCTACTTCTTCTGATTCACCCTCCAGTCTTCACCTTCTCCTTCTCCTTCTTCTGTTTCTTCTGCTTCACCCTCCAGACTTCACCTTCTCCTTCTCTTTCTTCTGCTTCTTCTGCTTCACCCTCCAGACTTCACCTTCTCCTTCTCCTTCTTCTAATTCTTCTGATTCACCCTCCAGACTTCACCTTCTCTATCTCCTTCTTCTGCTTCTTCTGATTCACCCTCCTGACTTCACCTTCTCCTTCTCCTTCTTCTACTTCTTCTGATTCACCCTCCAGACTTCACCTTCTCCTTCTCCTTCTTCTGTTTCTTCTGATTCACCCTCCAGACTTCATCTTCTCCTTCTCCTTCTTCTACTTCTTCTGATTCACCCTCCAGACTTCACCTTCTCCTTCTCCTTCTTCTACTTCTTCTGATTCACCCTCCAGATTCATCTTCTCCTTCTCCTTCTTCTGCTTCTTCTGATTCACCCTCCAGACTTCACCTTCTCCTTCTCCTTCTTCTGCTTCTTCTGATTCACCCTCCAGACTTCAACTTCTCCTTCTCCTTCTTCTACTTCTTCTGATTCACCCTCCAGACTTCACCTTCTCCTTCTCCTTCTTCTACTTCTTCCGATTCACCCTCCAGACTTCATCTTCTCCTTCTCCTTCTTCTGCTTCTTCTGATTCACCCTCCAGACTTCACCTTCTCCTTCTCCTTCTTCTGCTTCTTCTGATTCACCCTCCAGACTTCACCTTCTCCTTCTCCTTCTTCTACTTCTTCTGATTCACCCTCCAGACTTCACCTTCTCGTTCTCCTTCTTCTACTTCTTCTGATTCACCCTCCAGTCTTCACCTTCTCCTTCTCCTTCTTCTGTTTCTTCTGCTTCACCCTCCAGACTTCACCTTCTCCTTCTCTTTCTTCTGCTTCTTCTGATTCACCCTCCAGACTTCACCTTCTCCTTCTCCTTCTTCTGATTCTTCTGATTCACCCTCCAGACTTCACCTTCTCCTTCTCCTTCTTCTGCTTCTTCTGATTCACCCTCCAGACTTCACCTTCTCCTTCTCCTTCTTCTGCTTCTTCTGATTCACCCTCCAGACCTCACCTTCTCCTTCTCCTTCTTCTACTTCTTCTGATTCACCCTCCAGACTTCATCTTCTCCTTCTCCTTCTTCTGCTTCTTCTGATTCACCCTCCAGACTTCACCTTCTCCTTCTCCTTCTTCTGCTTCTTCTGATTCACCCTCCAGACTTCACCTTCTCCTTCTCCTTCTTCTACTTCTTCTGATTCACCCTCCAGACTTCACCTTCTCCTTCTCCTTCTTCTACTTCTT
This sequence comes from Somniosus microcephalus, assembly GCF_052327205.1. Classification (NCBI taxonomy): domain Eukaryota; kingdom Metazoa; phylum Chordata; class Chondrichthyes; order Squaliformes; family Somniosidae; genus Somniosus; species Somniosus microcephalus. The sequence continues at coordinate 103,435 of NW_028225475.1, forward strand.
CTGATTCACCCTCCAGTCTTCACCTTCTCCTTCTCCTTCTTCTGTTTCTTCTGCTTCACCCTCCAGACTTCACCTTCTCCTTCTCTTTCTTCTGCTTCTTCTGCTTCACCCTCCAGACTTCACCTTCTCCTTCTCCTTCTTCTAATTCTTCTGATTCACCCTCCAGACTTCACCTTCTCTATCTCCTTCTTCTGCTTCTTCTGATTCACCCTCCTGACTTCACCTTCTCCTTCTCCTTCTTCTACTTCTTCTGATTCACCCTCCAGACTTCACCTTCTCCTTCTCCTTCTTCTGTTTCTTCTGATTCACCCTCCAGACTTCATCTTCTCCTTCTCCTTCTTCTACTTCTTCTGATTCACCCTCCAGACTTCACCTTCTCCTTCTCCTTCTTCTACTTCTTCTGATTCACCCTCCAGATTCATCTTCTCCTTCTCCTTCTTCTGCTTCTTCTGATTCACCCTCCAGACTTCACCTTCTCCTTCTCCTTCTTCTGCTTCTTCTGATTCACCCTCCAGACTTCAACTTCTCCTTCTCCTTCTTCTACTTCTTCTGATTCACCCTCCAGACTTCACCTTCTCCTTCTCCTTCTTCTACTTCTTCCGATTCACCCTCCAGACTTCATCTTCTCCTTCTCCTTCTTCTGCTTCTTCTGATTCACCCTCCAGACTTCACCTTCTCCTTCTCCTTCTTCTGCTTCTTCTGATTCACCCTCCAGACTTCACCTTCTCCTTCTCCTTCTTCTACTTCTTCTGATTCACCCTCCAGACTTCACCTTCTCGTTCTCCTTCTTCTACTTCTTCTGATTCACCCTCCAGTCTTCACCTTCTCCTTCTCCTTCTTCTGTTTCTTCTGCTTCACCCTCCAGACTTCACCTTCTCCTTCTCTTTCTTCTGCTTCTTCTGATTCACCCTCCAGACTTCACCTTCTCCTTCTCCTTCTTCTGATTCTTCTGATTCACCCTCCAGACTTCACCTTCTCCTTCTCCTTCTTCTGCTTCTTCTGATTCACCCCCTGACTTCACCTTCTCCTTCTCCTTCTTCTACTTCTTCTGATTCACCCTCCTGACTTCACCTTCTCCTTCTCCTTCTTCTACTTCTTCTGCTTCACCCTCCAGACTTCACCTTCTCCTTCTCCTTCTTCTACTTCTTCTGATTCACCCTCCAGACTTCACCTTCTCCTTCTCCTTCTTCTGCTTCTTCTGATTCACCCTCCAGACTTCGCCTTCTCCGTCTCCTTATTCTGCTTCTTCTGATTCACCCTCCAGACTTCACCTTCTCCTTCTCCTTATTCTGCTTCTTCTGATTCACCCTCCAGACTTCACCTTCTCCTTCTCCTTCCTCTGCTTCTTCTGATTCACCCTCCAGACTTCACCTTCTCCTTCTCCTTCTTCTGATTCTTCTGATTCACCCTCCAGACTTCACCTTCTCCTTCTCCATCTTCTGCTTCTTCTGATTCACCCTCCTGACTTCACCTTCTCCTTCTCCTTCTTCTACTTCTGATTCACCCTCCTGACTTCACCTTCTCCTTCTCCATCTTCTACTTCTTCTGCTTCACCCTCCAGACTTCAACTTCTCCTTCTCCTTCTTCTACTTCTTCTGATTCACCCACCAGACTTCACCTTCTCCTTCTCCTTCTTCTGCTTCTTCTGATTCACCCTCCAGACTTCACCTTCTCCTTCTCCTTCTTCTGCTTCTTCTGATTCACCCTCCAGACTTCACCTTCTCCTTCTCCTTCTTCTACTTCTTCTGATTCACCCTCCAGACTTCACCTTCTCCTTCTCCTTCTTCTGCTTCTTCTGATTCACCCTCCAGACTTCACCTTCTCCTTCTCCTTCGTCTACTTCTTCTGATTCACCCTCCAGACTACACCTTCTCCTTCTCCTTCTTCTACTTCTTCTGATTCACCCTCCAGACTTCACCTTCTCCTTCTCCTTCTTCTAATTCTTCTGATTCACCCTCCAGACTTCATCTTCTCCTTCTCCTTCTTCTACTTCTTCTGATTCACCCTCCAGACTTCACCTTCTCCTTCTCCTTCTTCTACTTCTTCTGATTCACCCTCCAGACTTCATCTTCTCCTTCTCCTTCTTCTGCTTCTTCTGATTCACCCTCCAGACTTCACCTTCTCCTTCTCCTTCTTCTGCTTCTTCTGATTCACCCTCCAGACTTCAACTTCTCCTTCTCCTTCTTCTACTTCTTCTGATTCACCCTCCAGACTTCACCTTCTCCTTCTCCTTCTTCTACTTCTTCTGATTCACCCTCCAGTCTTCACCTTCTCCTTCTCCTTCTTCTGTTTCTTCTGCTTCACCCTCCAGACTTCACCTTCTCCTTCTCTTTCTTCTGCTTCTTCTGATTCACCCTCCAGACTTCACCTTCTCCTTCTCCTTCTTCTGATTCTTCTGATTCACCCTCCAGACTTCACCTTCTCCTTCTCCTTCTTCTGCTTCTTCTGATTCACCCTCCTGACTTCACCTTCTCCTTCTCCTTCTTCTACTTCTTCTGATTCACCCTCCTGACTTCACCTTCTCCTTCTCCTTCTTCTACTTCTTCTGCTACACCCTCCAGATTTCACCTTCTCCTTCTCCTTCTTCTACTTCTTCTGATTCACCCTCCAGACTTCACTTTCTCCTTCTCCGTCTTCTGCTTCTTCTGATTCACCCTCCAGACTTCACCTTCTCATTCTCCTTCTTCTGCTTCTTCTGCTGCGCCCTCCAGACTTCACCTTCTCCTTCTCCTTCTTCTGCTTCTTCTGCTTCTTCTGCTTCACACTCCAGACTTCACCTTCTCCTTCTCCTTCTTCTGCTTCTTCTGCTGCGCCCTCCAGGCTTCACCTTCTCCTTCTCCTTCTTCTGCTTCTTCTGCTTCACCGTCCTGACTTCACCTTCTCCTTCTCCTTCTTCTACTTCTTCTGCTACACCCCCCTGACTTCACCTGCTCCTTCTCCTTTTTCTGCTTCTTCTGATTCACCCTCCTAACTTCACCTTCTCCTTCTTCTGCTTCTTCTGATTCACCCTCCTGACTTCACCTTCTCCTTCTCCTTCTTCTGCTTCTTCTGATTCACCCTCCAGACTTCACCTTCTCCTTCTCCTTCTTCTGCTTCTTCTGATTCACCCTCCAGACTTCACCTTCTCCTTCTCCTTCTTCTGCTTCTTCTGATTCACCCTCCAGACCTCACCTTTTCCTTCTCCTTCTTCTACTTCTTCTGATTCACCCTCCAGACTTCATCTTCTCCTTCTCCTTCTTCTGCTTCTTCTGATTCACCCTCCAGACTTCACCTTCTCCTTCTCCTTCTTCTGCTTCTTCTGATTCACCCTCCAGACTTCACCTTCTCCTTCTCCTTCTTCTACTTCTTCTGATTCACCCTCCAGACTTCACCTTCTCCTTCTCCTTCTTCTACTTCTTCTGATTCACCCTCCAGTCTTCACCTTCTCCTTCTCCTTCTTCTGTTTCTTCTGCTTCACCCTCCAGACTTCACCTTCTCCTTCTCTTTCTTCTGCTTCTTCTGCTTCACCCTCCAGACTTCACCTTCTCCTTCTCCTTCTTCTGATTCTTCTGATTCACCCTCCAGACTTCACCTTCTCTATCTCCTTCTTCTGCTTCTTCTGATTCACCCTCCTGACTTCACCTTCTCCTTCTCCTTCTTCTACTTCTTCTGATTCACCCTCCTGACTTCACCTTCTCCTTCTCCTTCTTCTACTTCTTCTGCTTCACCCTCCGGACTTCACCTTCTCCTTCTCCTTATTCTGCTTCTTCTGATTCACCCTCCAGACTTCACCTTCTCCTTCTCCTTCTTCTGCTTCTTCTGATTCACCCTCCAGACTTCACCTTCTCCTTCTCCTTCTTCTGCTTCTTCTGATTCACCCTCCAGACTTCACCTTCTCCTTCTCCTTCTTCTACTTCTTCTGATTCACCCTCCTGACTTCACCTTCTCCTTCTCCTTCTTCTACATCTTCTGATTCACCCTCCTGACTTCACCTTCTCCTTCTCCTTCTTCTACTTCTTCTGCTTCACCCTCCAGACTTCACCTTCTCCTTCTCCTTCTTCTACTTCTTCTGATTCACCCTCCAAACTTCACCTTCTCCTTCTCCTTCTTCTACTTCTTCTGATTCACCCTCCAGACTTCACCTTCTCCTTCTCCTTCTTCTACTTCTTCTGATTCACCCTCCAGACTTCACCTTCTCCTTCTCCTTCTTCTGCTTCTTCTGATTCACCCTCCAGACTTCACCTTCTCCTTCTCCTTGTTCTGCTTCTTCTGAATCACCCTCCAGACTTCACCTTCTCCTTCTCCTTCTTCTGCTTCTTCTGATTCACCCTCCAGACTTCACCTTCTCCTTCTCCTTCTTCTGCTTCTTCTGATTCACCCTCCAGACTTCACCTTCTCCTTCTCCTTCTTCTACTTCTTCTGATTCACCCTCCAGACTTCACCTTCTCCATCTCCTTCTTCTGCTTCTTCTGATTCACCCTCCAGACTTCACCTTCTCCTTCTCCTTCGTCTACTTCTTCTGATTCACCCTCCAGACTTCACCTTCTCCTTCTCCTTCTTCTGCTTCTTCTGATTCACCCTCCAGACTTCACCTTCTCCTTCTCCATCTTCTACTTCTTCTGATTCACCCTCCAGACTTCACCTTCTCCTTCTCTTTCTTCTGCTTCTTCTGATTCACCCTCCAGACTTCACCTTCTCCTTCTCCTTCTTCTGATTCTTCTGATTCACCCTCCAGACTTCACCTTCTCCTTCTCCTTCTTCTGCTTCTTCTGATTCACCCTCCTGACTTCACCTTCTCCTTCTCCTTCTTCTACATCTTCTGATTCACCCTCCTGACTTCACCTTCTCCTTCTCCTTCTTCTACTTCTTCTGCTTCACCCTCCAGACTTCACCTTCTCCTTCTCCTTCTACTACGTCTTCTGATTCACCCTCCAGACTTCACCTTCTCCTTCTCCTTCTTCTACTTCTTCTGATTCACCCTCCAGACTTCACCTTCTCCTTCTCCTTCTTCTACTTCTTCTGATTCACCCTCCAGACTTCACCTTCTCCTTCTCCTTCTTCTGCTTCTTCTGATTCACCCTCCAGACTTCACCTTCTCCTTCTCCTTATTCTGCTTCTTCTGAATCACCCTCCAGACTTCACCTTCTCCTTCTCCTTCTTCTGCTTCTTCTGATTCACCCTCCAGACTTCACCTTCTCCTTCTCCTTCTTCTGCTTCTTCTGATTCACCCTCCAGACTTCACCTTCTCCTTCTCCTTCTTCTACTTCTTCTGATTCACCCTCCAGACTTCACCTTCTCCATCTCCTTCTTCTGCTTCATCTGATTCACCCTCCAGACTTCACCTTCTCCTTCTCCTTCGTCTACTTCTTCTGATTCACCCTCCAGACTACACCTTCTCCTTCTCCTTCTTCTACTTCTTCTGATTCACCCTCCAGACTTCACCTTCTCCTTCTTCTTCTGTTTCTTCTGATACACCCTCCAGACTTCACCTTCTCCTTCTCCTTCTTCCAGTACTTCTGATTCACCCTCCAGACTTCACCTTCTCCTTCTCCTTCTTCTACTTCTTCTGATTCACCCTCCAGACTTCATCTTCTCCTTCTCCTTCTTCTGCTTCTTCTGATTCACCCTCCAGACTTCACCTTCTCCTTCTCCTTCTTCTGCTTCTTCTGATTCACCCTCCAGACTTCACCTTCTCCTTCTCCTTCTTCTACTTCTTCTGATTCACCCTCCAGACTTCACCTTCTCCTTCTCCTTCTTCTACTTCTTCTGATTCACCCTCCAGTCTTCACCTTCTCCTTCTCCTTCTTCTGTTTCTTCTGCTTCACCCTCCAGACTTCACCTTCTCCTTCTCTTTCTTCTGCTTCTTCTGATTCACCCTCCAGACTTCACCTTCTCCTTCTCCTTCTTCTGATTCTTCTGATTCATCCTCCAGACCTCACCTTCTCCTTCTCCTTCTTCTGCTTCTTCTGATTCACCCTCCTGACTTCACCTTCTCCTTCTCCTTCTTCTACTTCTTCTGATTCACCCACCTGACTTCACCTTCTCCTTCTCCTTTTTCTACTTCTTCTGCTTCACCCTCCAGACTTCACCTTCTCCTTCTCCTTCTTCTACTTCTTCTGATTCACCCTCCAGACTTCACCTTCTCCTTCTCCTTCTTCTGCTTCTTCTGATTCACCCTCCAGACTTCACCTTCTCCTTCTCCTTATTCTGCTTCTTCTGATTCACCCTCCAGACTTCACCTTCTCCTTCTCCTTATTCTGCTTCTTCTGATTCACCCTCCAGACTTCACCTTCTCCTTCTCCATCTTCTAATTCTTCTGCTTCACCCTCCAGACTTCAACTTCTCCTTCTCCTTCTTCTACTTCTTCTGATTCACCCTCCAGACTTCACCTTCTCCTTCTCCTTCTTCTGCTTCTTCTGATTCACCCTCCAGACTTCACCTTCTCCTTCTCCTTATTCTGCTTCTTCTGATTCACCCTCCAGACTTCACCTTCTCCTTCTCCTTCTTCTGCTTCTTCTGATTCACCCTGCAGACTTCACCTTCTCCTTCTCCTTCTTCTGCTTCTTCTGATTCACCCTCCAGACTTCACCTTCTCCTTCTCCTTCTTCTGCTTCTTCTGATTCACCCTCCAGACTTCACCTTCTCCTTCTCCTTCTTCTACTTCTTCTGATTCACCCTCCAGACTTCACCTTCTCCTTCTCTTTCTTCTGCTTCTTCTGATTCACCCTCCAGACTTCACCTTCTCCTTCTCCTTCTTCTGATTCTTCTGATTCACCCTCCAGACTTCACCTTCTCCTTCTCCTTCTTCTGCTTCTTCTGATTCACCCTCCTGACTTCACCTTCTCCTTCTCCTTCTTCCACTTCTTCTGATTCACCATCCTGACTTCACCTTCTCCTTCTCCTTCTTCTACTTCTTCTGCTTCACCCTCCAGACTTCACCTTCTCCTTCTCCTTCTTCTACTTCTTCTGATTCACCCTCCAGACTTGATCTTCTCCTTTTCCTTCTTCTACTTCTTCTGATTCACCCTCCAGACTTCACCTTCTCCTTCTCCTTCTTCTGCTTCTTCTGCTTCACCGTCCTGACTTCACCTTCTCCTTCTCCTTCTTCTACTTATTCTGCTTCATCCCCCTGACATCACCTGCTCCTTCTCCTTCTTCTGCTTCTTCTGATTCACCCTCCAGACTTCACCTTCTCCTTCTCCTTATTCTGCTTCTTCTGATTCACCCTCCAGACTTCACCTTCTCCTTCTCCTTCTTCTGCTTCTTCTGATTCACCCTGCAGACTTCACCTTCTCCTTCTCCTTCTTCTGCTTCTTCTGATTCACCCTCCAGACTTCACCTTCTCCTTCTCCTTCTTCTGCTTCTTCTGATTCACCCTCCAGACTTCACCTTCTCCTTCTCCTTCTTCTACTTCTTCTGATTCACCCTCCAGACTTCACCTTCTCCTTCTCCTTCTTCTGCTTCTTCTGATTCACCCTCCTGACTTCACCTTCTCCTTCTCCTTCTTCCACTTCTTCTGATTCACCATCCTGACTTCACCATCTCCTTCTCCTTCTTCTACTTCTTCTGCTTCACCCTCCAGACTTCACCTTCTCCTTCTCCTTCTTCTACTTCTTCTGATTCACCCTCCAGACTTGACCTTCTCCTTTTCCTTCTTCTACTTCTTCTGATTCACCCTCCAGACTTCACCTTCTCCTTCTCCTTCTTCTGCTTCTTCTGCTTCACCGTCCTGACTTCACCTTCTCCTTCTCCTTCTTCTACTTATTCTGCTTCATCCCCCTGACATCACCTGCTCCTTCTCCTTCTTCTGCTTCCTCTGATTCACCCTCCTAACTTCACCTTCTCCTTCTCCTTCTTCTGTTTCTTCTGATTCACCCTCCTGACTTCACCTTCTCCTTCTCCTTCTTCTGCTTCTTCTGATTCACCCTCCAGACTTCACCTTCTCCTTCTCCTTCTTCTGCTTCTTCTGATTCACCCTCCAGACTTCACCTTCTCCTTCTCCTTCTTCTGCTTCTTCTGATTCACCCTCCAGACTACACCTTCTCCTTCTCCTTCTTCTACTTCTTCTGATTCACCCTCCAGACTTCACCTTCTCCTTCTCCTTCTTCTGTTTCTTCTGATTCACCCTCCAGACTTCACCTTCTCCTTCTCCTTCTTCTGCTTCTTCTGATTCACCCTCCAGACTTCACCTTCTCCTTCTCCTTCTTCTGCTTCTTCTGATTCACCCTCCAGACCTCACCTTCTCCTTCTCCTTCTTCTACTTCTTCTGATTCACCCTCCAGACTTCATCTTCTCCTTCTCCTTCTTCTGCTTCTTCTGATTCACCCTCCAGACTTCACCTTCTCCTTCTCCTTCTTCTGCTTTTTCTGATTCACCCTCCAGACTTCACCTTCTCCTTCTCCTTCTTCTACTTCTTATGATTCACCCTCCAGACTTCACCTTCTCCTTCTCCTTCTTCTACTTCTTCTGATTCACCCTCAAGTCTTCACCTTCTCCTTCTTCTGTTTCTTCTGCTTCACCCTCCAGACTTCATCTTCTCCTTCTCTTTCTTCTGCTTCTTCTGATTCACCCTCCAGACTTCACCTTCTCCTTCTCCTTCTTCTGATTCTTCTGATTCACCCTACAGACTTCACCTTCACCTTCTCCTTCTTCTGCTTCTTCTGATTCACCCTCCTGATTTCACCTTCTCCTTCTCCTTCTTCTCCTTCTTCTGATTCACCCTCCTGACTTCACCTTCTCCTTCTCCTTCTTCTGCTTCACCCTCCAGACTTCACCTTCTCCTTCTCCTTCTTCTACTTCTTCTGATTCACCCTCCAGACTTCACCTTCTCCTTCTCCTTCTTCTGCTTCTTCTGATTCACCCTCCAGACTTCACCTTCTCCTTCTCCTTATTCTGCTTCTTCTCATTCACCCTCCAGACTTCACCTTCTCCTTCTCCTTCTTCTGCTTCTTCTGATTCACCCTCCAGACTTCACCATCTCCTTCTACTTCTTCTGCTTCTTCTGATTCACCGTCCAGACTTCACCTTCTCCTTCTCCTTCCTCTGCTTCTTCTGATTCACCCTCCAGACTTCACCTTCTCCTTCTCCTTCTTCTACTTCTTCTGATTCACCCTCCAGACTTCACCTTCTCCTTCTCCTTCTTCTGCTTCTTCTGATTCACCCTCCAGACTTCACCATCTCCTTCTACTTCTTCTGCTTCTTCTGATTCACCGTCCAGACTTCACCTTCTCCTTCTCCTTCCTCTGCTTCTTCTGATTCACCCTCCAGACTTCACCTTCTCCTTCTCCTTCTTCTACTTCTTCTGATTCACCCTCCAGACTTCACCATCTCCTTCTCTTTCTTCTGCTTCTTCTGATTCACCCTCCAGACTTCACCTTCTCCTTCTCCTTCTTCTGATTCTTCTGATTCACCCTCCAGACTTCACCTTCTCCTTCTCCTTCTTCTGCTTCTGCTGATTCACCCTCCTGACTTCACCTTCTCCTTCTCCTTCTTCTACTTCTTCTGATTCACCCTCCTGACTTCACCTTCTCCTTCTCCTTCTTCTACTTCTTCTGCTTCACCCTCCAGACTTCACCTTCTGCTTCTCCTTCTTCTGCTTCTTCTGATTCACCCTCCAGACTTCACCTTCTCCTTCTCCTTATTCTGCATCTTCTGATTCACCCTCCAGACTTCTCCTTCTCCTTCTCCTTCTTCTGCTTCTTCTGATTCACCCTCCAGACTTCACCTTCTCCTTCTCCTTCTTCTGCTTCTTCTGATTCACCCTCCATACTTCACCTTCTCCTTCTCCTTCTTCTACTTCTTCTGATTCACCCTCCAGACTTCATCTTCTCCTTCTCCTTCTTCTGCTTCTTCTGATTCACCCTCCAGACTTCACCTTCTCCTTCTCCTTATTCTGCTTCTTCTGATTCACCCTCCAGACTTCACCTTCTCCTTCTCCTTATTCTGCTTCTTCTGATTCACCCTCCAGACTTCACCTTCTCCTTCTCCTTCTTCTGCTTCTTCTGATTCACCCTCCTGACTTCACCTTCTCCTTCTCCTTCTTCTACTTCTTCTGATTCACCCTCCTGACTTCACCTTCTCCTTCTCCTTCTTCTACTTCTTCTGCTTCACCCTCCAGACTTCACCTTCTCCTTCTCCTTCTTCTACTTCTTCTGATTCACCCTCCAGACTTCACCTTCTCCTTCTCCTTCTTCTGCTTCTTCTGATTCACCCTCTATACTTCACCTTCACTTCTCCTTATTCTGCTTCTTCTGATTCACCCTCCAGACTTCAACTTCTCCTTCTCCTTCTTCTGCTTCTTCTGATTCACCCTCCAGACTTCACCTTCTCCTTCTCCTTCTTCTGCTTCTTCTGATTCACCCTCCAGACTTCACCTTCTCCTTCTCCTTCTTCTGCTTCTTCTGATTCACCCTCCAGACTTCACCTTCTCCTTCTCCTTCTTCTACTTCTTCTGATTCACCCTCCAGACTTCACCTTCTCCTTCTCTTTCTTCTGCTTCTTCTGATTCACCCTCCAGATTTCATCTTCTCCTTCTCCTTCTTCTGCTTCTTCTGATTCACCCTCCAGACTTCACCTTCTCCTTCTCCTTCTTCTGCTTCTTCTCATTCACCCTCCAGACTTCACCTTCTCCTTCTCCTTCTTCTGCTTCTTCTGTTTCACCCTCCAGACTTCACCTTCTCCTTCTCCTTCTTTTATTCTTCTGATTCACCCTCCAGACCTCACCTTCTCCTTCTCCTTCTTCTACTTCTTCTGATTCACCCTCCAGATTTCATCTTCTCCTTCTCCTTCTTCTGCTTCTTCTGATTCACCCTCCAGACTTCACCTTCTCCTTCTCCTTCTTCTGCTTCTTCTGATTCACCCTCCTGACTTCACCTTCTCCTTCTCCTTCTTCTACTTCTTCTGATTCACCCTCCAGACTTCACCTTCTCCTTCTCTTTCTTCTGCTTCTTCTGATTCACCCTCCAGACTTCACCTTCTCCTTCTCCTTCTTCTGATTCTTCTGATTCACCCTCCAGACTTCTCCTTCTCCTTCTCCTTCTTCTGCTTCTTCTGATCCACCCTCCTGACTTCACCTTCTCCTTCTTCTTCGTCTACTTCTTCTGATTCACCCTCCTGACTTCACCTTCTCCTTCTCCTTCTTCTACTTCTTCTGCTTCACCCTCCAGACTTCACCTTCTCCTTCTCCTTCTTCTACTTCTTCTGATTCACCCTCCAGACTTGACCTTCTCCTTCTCCTTCTTCTACTTATTCTGATTCACCCTCCAGACTGCACCTTCTCCTTCTCCTTCTTCTGCTTCTTCTGCTTCACCGTCCTGACTTCACCTTCTCCTTCTCCTTCTTCTACTTCTTCTGCTTCATCCCGCTGACATCACCTGCTCCTTCTCCTTCTTCTGCTTCTTCTGATTCACCCTCCTAACTTCACCTTCTCCTTCTCCTTCTTCTGCTTCTTCTGATTCACCCTCCTGACTTCACCTTCTCCTTCTCCTTCTTCTGCTTCTTCTGATTCACCCTCCAGACTTCACCTTCTCCTTCTCCTTCTTCTGCTTCTTCTGATTCACCCTCCAGACTTCACCTTCTCCTTCTCCTTCTTCTGATTCTTCTGATTCACCCTCCAGACTTCACCTTCTCCTTCTCCTTCTTCTGCTTCTTCTGATTCACCCTCCTGACTTCACCTTCTCCTTCTCCTTCTTCTACTTCTTCCGATTCACCCTCCTGACTTCACCTTCTCCTTCTCCTTCTTCTACTTCTTCTGCTTCACCCTCCAGACTTCACCTTCTCCTTCTCCTTCTTCTGCTTCTTCTGATTCACCCTCCAGACTTCACCTTCTCCTTCTCCTTCTTCTGCTTCTTCTGATTCACCCTCCAGACTTCACCTTCTCCTTCTCCTTCTTCTGATTCTTCTGATTCACCCTCCAGACTTCACCTTCTCCTTCTCCTTCTTCTGCTTCTTCTGATTCACCCTCCTGACTTCACCTTCTCCTTCTCCTTCTTCTACTTCTTCTGATTCACCCTCCTGACTTCACCTTCTCCTTCTCCTTCTTCTACTTCTTCTGCTTCACCATCCAGACTTCACCTTCTCCGTCTCCTTCTTCTGCTTCTTCTGATTCACCCTCCAGACTTCTCCTTCTCCTTCTCCTTCTTCTGCTTCTTCTGATTCACCCTCCAGACTTCACCTTCTCCTTCTCCTTCTTCTGCTTCTTCTGATTCACCCTCCAGACTTCACCTTCTCCTTCTCCTTCTTCTGCTTCTTCTGATTCACCCTCCAGACTTCACCTTCTCCTTCTCCTTCTACTTCTTCTGATTCACCCTCCAGACTTCACCTTCTCCTTCTCTTTCTTCTGCTTCTTCTGATTCACCCTCCAGATTTCATCTTCTCCTTCTCCTTCTTCTGCTTCTTCTGATTCACCCTCCAGACTTCACCTTCTCCTTCTCCTTCTTCTGCTTCTTCTGATACACCCTCCAGACTTCACCTTCTCCTTCTCCTTCTTCTGCTTCATCTGTTTCACCCTCCAGACTTCACCTTCTCCTTCTCCTTCTTCTAATTCTTCTGATTCACCCTCCAGACCTCACCTTCTCCTTCTCCTTCTTCTACTTCTTCTGATTCACCCTCCAGATTTCATCTTCTCCTTCTCCTTCTTCTGCTTCTTCTGATTCACCCTCCAGACTTCACCTTCTCCTTCTCCTTCTTCTGCTTCTTCTGATTCACCCTCCTGACTTCACCTTCTCCTTCTCCTTCTTCTACTTCTTCTGATTCACCCTCCAGTCTTCACCTTCTCCTTCTCTTTCTTCTGCTTCTTCTGATTCACCCTCCAGACTTCACCTTCTCCTTCTCCTTCTTCTGATTCTTCTGATTCACCCTCCAGACTTCACCTTCTCCTTCTCCTTCTTCTGCTTCTTCTGATTCACCCTCCTGACTTCACCTTCTCCTTCTTCTTCTTCTACTTCTTCTGATTCACCCTCCTGACTTCACCTTCTCCTTCTCCTTCTTCTACTTCTTCTGCTTCACCCTCCAGACTTCACCTTCTCCTTCTCCTTCTTCTACTTCTTCTGATTCACCCTCCAGACTTGACCTTCTCCTTCTCCTTCTTCTACTTATTCTGATTCACCCTCCAGACTTCACCTTCTCCTTCTCCTTCTTCTGCTTCTTCTGCTTCACCGTCCTGACTTCACCTTCTCCTTCTCCTTCTTCTACTTCTTCTGCTTCATCCCGCTGACATCACCTGCTCCTTCTCCTTCTTCTGCTTCTTCTGATTCACCCTCCTAACTTCACCTTCTCCTTCTCCTTCTTCTGCTGCTTCTGATTCACCCTCCTGACTTCACCTTCTCCTTCTCCTTCTTCTGCTTCTTCTGATTCACCCTCCAGACTTCACCTTCTCCTTCTCCTTCTTCTGCTTCTTCTGATTCACCCTCCAGACTTCACCTTCTCCTTCTCCTTCTTCTGATTCTTCTGATTCACCCTCCAGACTTCACCTTCTCCTTCTCCTTCTTCTGCTTCTTCTGATTCACCCTCCTGACTTCACCTTCTCCTTCTCCTTCTTCTACTTCTTCTGATTCACCCTCCTGACTTCACCTTCTCCTTCTCCTTCTTCTACTTCTTCTGCTTCACCCTCCAGACTTCACCTTCTCCTTCTCCTTCTTCTGCTTCTTCTGATTCACCCTCCAGACTTCTCCTTCTCCTTCTCCTTCTTCTGCTTCTTCTGATTCACCCTCCAGACTTCACCTTCTCCTTCTCCTTCTTCTGCTTCTTCTGGTTCACCCTCCAGACTTCACCTTCTCCTTCTCCTTCTTCTACTTCTTCTGATTCACCCTCCAGACTTCACCTTCTCCTTCTCCTTCTTCTGCTTCTTCTGATTCACCCTCCAGACTTCTCCTTCTCCTTCTCCTTCGTCTACTTCTTCTGATTCACCCTCCAGACTACACCTTCTCCTTCTCCTTCTTCTACTTCTTCTGATTCACCCTCCAGACTTCACCTTCTCCTTCTCCTTCTTCTGTTTCTTCTGATTCACCGTCCAGACTTCACCTTCTCCTTCTCCTTCTTCTACTACTTCTGATTCACCCTCCAGACTTCACCTTCTCCTTCTCCTTCTTCTACTTCTTCTGATTCACCCTCCAGACTTCATCTTCTCCTTCTCCTTCTTCTGCTTCTTCTGATTCACCCTCCAGACTTCACCTTCTCCTTCTCCTTCTTCTGCTTCATCTGATTCACCCTCCAGACTTCACCTTCTCCTTCTCCTTCTTCTACTTCTTCTGATTCACCCTCCAGACTTCACCTTCTCCTTCTCCTTCTTCTACTTCTTCTGATTCACCCTCCAGTCTTCACCTTCTCCTTCTCCTTCTTCTGTTTCTTCTGCTTCACCCTCCAGACTTCACCTTCTCCTTCTCTTTCTTCTGCTTCTTCTGATTCACCCTCCAGACTTCACCTTCTCCTTCTCCTTCTTCTGATTCTTCTGATTCATCCTCCAGACTTCACCTTCTCCTTCTCCTTCTTCTTCTTCTTCTGATTCACCCTCCTGACTTCACCTTCTCCTTCTCCTTCTTCTACTTCTTCTGCTTCACCCACCAGGCTTCACCTTCTCCTTCTCCTTCTTCTACTTCTTCTGATTCACCCTCCAGACTTCATCTTCTCCTTCTCCTTCTTCTGCTTCTTCTGATTCACCCTCCAGACTTCACCTTCTCCTTCTCCTTATTCTGCTTCTTCTGATTCACCCTCCAGACTTCACCTTCTCCTTCTCCTTATTCTGCTTCTTCTGATTCACCCTCCAGACTTCACCTTCTCCTTCTCCTTCCTTTGCTTCTTCTGATTCACCCTCCAGACTTCACCTTCTCCTTCTCCTTATTCTGCTTCTTCTGATTCACCCTCCAGACTTCACCTTCTCCTTCTCCTTATTCTGATTCTTCTGATTCACCCTCCAGACTTCACCTTCTCCTTCTCCTTCTTCTGCTTCTTCTGATTCACCCTCCTGACTTCACCTTCTCCTTCTCCTTCTTCTACTTCTTCTGATTCACCCTCCTGACTTCACCTTCTCCTTCTCCTTCTTCTACTTCTTCTGCTTCACCCTCCAGACTTCACCTTCTCCTTCTCCTTCTTCTACTTCTTCTGATTCACCCTCCAGACTTCACCTTCTCCTTCTCCTTCTTCTGCTTCTTCTGATTCACCCTCCAGACTTCACCTTCTCCTTCTCCTTATTCTGCTTCTTCTGATTCACGCTCCAGACTTCACCTTCTCCTTCTCCTTCTTCTGCTTCTTCTGATTCACACTCCAGACTTCACCTTCTCCTTCTCCTTCTTCTACTTCTTCTGATTCACCCTCCAGACTTCACCTTCTCCTTCTCTTTCTTCTGCTTCTTCTGATTCACCCTCCAGACTTCACCTTCTCCTTCTCCTTCTTCTGATTCTTCTGATTCACCCTCCAGACTTCACCTTCTTCTTCTCCTTCTTCTGCTTCTTCTGATTCACCCTCCTGACTTCACCTTCTCCTTCTCCTTCTTCTACTTCTTCTGATTCACCCTCCTGACTTCACCTTCTCCTTCTCCTTCTTCTACTTCTTCTGCTTCACCCTCCAGACTTCACCTTCTCCTTCTCCTTCTTCTACTTCTTCTGATTCACCCTCCAGACTTGACCTTCTCCTTCTCCTTCTTCTACTTCTTCTGATTCACCCTCCAGACTTCACCTTCTCCTTCTCCTTCTTCTGCTTCTTCTGCTTCACCGTCCTGACTTCACCTTCTCCTTCTCCTTCTTCTACTTCTTCTGCTTCATCCCCCTGACATCACCTGCTCCTTCTCCTTCTTCTGCTTCTTCTGATTCACCCTCCTAACTTCACCTTCTCCTTCTCCTTCTTCTGCTTCTTCTGATTCACCCTCCTGACTTCACCTTCTCCTTCTTCTGCTTCTTCTGATTCACCCTCCAGACTTCACCTTCTCCTTCTCCTTCTTCTGCTTCTTCTGATTCACCCTCCAGACTTCACCTTCTCCTTCTCCTTCTTCTGCTTCTTCTGATTCACCCTCCAGACTTCACCTTCTCCTTCTCCTTCTTCTACTTCTTCTGATTCACCCTCCAGACTTCACCTTCTCCTTCTCCTTCTTCTGCTTCTTCTGATTCACCCTCCAGTCTTCACCTTCTCCTTCTCCTTCTTCTGTTTCTTCTCCTTCACCCTCCAGACTTCACCTTCTCCTTCTCTTTCTTCTGCTTCTTCTGATTCACCCTCCAGACTTCACCTTCTCCTTCTCCTTCTTCTGATTCTTCTGATTCACCCTCCAGACTTCACCTTCTCCTTCTCCTTCTTCTGCTTCTTCTGATTCACCCTCCTGACTTCACCTTCTCCTTCTCCTTCTTCTACTTCTTCTGATTCACCCTCCTGACTTCACCTTCTCCTTCTCCTTCTTCTACTTCTTCTGCTTCACCCTCCAGACTTCACCTTCTCCTTCTCCTTCTTCTACTTCTTCTGATTCACCCTTCAGACTTCACCTTCTCCTTCTCCTTTTTCTGCTTCTTCTGATTCACCCTCCAGACTTCACCTTCTCCTTCTCCTTATTCTGCTTCTTCTGATTCACCCTCCAGACTTCACCTTCTCCTTCTCCTTCTTCTGCTTCTTCTGATTCACCCTCCAGACTTCACCTTCTCCTTCTCCTTCTTCTGCTTCTTCTGATTCACCCTCCAGACTTCACCTTCTCCTTCTCCTTCGTCTACTTCTTCTGATTCACCCTCCAGACAACACCTTCTCCTTCTCCTTCTTCTACTTCTTCTGATTCACCCTCCAGACTTCACCTTCTCCTTCTCCTTCTTCTGCTTCTTCTGATTCACCCTCCTGACTTCACCTTCTCCTTCTCCTTCTTCTACTTCTTCTGATTCACCCTCCTGACTTCACCTTCTCCTTCTCCTTCTTCTACTTCTTCTGCTTCACCCTCCAGACTTCACCTTCTCCTTCTCCTTCTTCTACTTCTTCTGATTCACCCTCCAGACTTTACCTTCTCCTTCTCCTTCTTCTACTTATTCTGATTCACCCTCCAGACTTCACATTCTCCTTCTCCTTCTTCTGCTTCTTCTGCTTCACCGTCCTGACTTCACCTTCTCCTTCTCCTTCTTCTACTTCTTCTGATTCACCCTCCAGACTTCACCTTCTCCATTTCCTTCTTCTGCTTCTTCTGATTCACCCTCCAGACTTCACCTTCTCCTTCTCCTTCGTCTACTTCTTCTGATTCACCCTCCAGACTACACCTTCTCCTTCTCCTTCTTCTACTTCTTCTGATTCACCCTCCAGACTTCACCTTCTCCTTCTTCTGTTTCTTCTGATTCACCGTCCAGACTTCACCTTCTCCTTCTCCTTCTTCTACTACTTCTGATTCACCCTCCAGACTTCACCTTCTCCTTCTCCTTCTTCTACTTCTTCTGATTCACCCTCCAGACTTCATCTTCTCCTTCTCTTTCTTCTGCTTCTTCTGATTCACCCTCCAGACTTCACCTTCTCCTTCTCCTTCTTCTGCTTCTTCTGATTCACCCTCCAGACTTCACCTTCTCCTTCTCCTTCTTCTACTTCTTCTGATTCACCCTCCAGACTTCACCTTCTCCTTCTTCTACTTCTTCTGATTCACCCTCCAGTCTTCACCTTCTCCTTCTCCTTTTTCTGTTTCTTCTGCTTCACCCTCCAGACTTCACCTTCTCCTTCTCTTTCTTCTGCTTCTTCTGATTCACCCTCTAGACTTCACCTTCTCCTTCTCCTTCTTCTGATTCTTCTGATTCACCCTCCAGACTTCACCTTCTCCTTCTCCTTCTTCTGCTTCTTCTGATTCACCCTCCTGACTTCACCTTCTCCTTCACCTTCTTCTACTTCTTCTGATTCACCCTCCTGACTTCACCTTCTCCTTCTCCTTCTTCTACTTCTTCTGCTTCACCCTCCAGACTTCACCTTCTCCTTCTCCTTCTTCTACTCCTTCTGCTTAACCCTCCAGACTTCATCTTCTCCTTCTCCTTCTTCTGCTTCTTCTGATTCACCCTCCAGACTTCACCTTCTCCTTCTCCTTATTCTGCTTCTTCTGATTCACCCTCCAGACTTCACCTTCTCCTTCTCCTTCTTCTGCTTCTTCTGATTCACCCTTCTGACTTCACCTTCTCCTTCTCCTTCTTCTACTTCTTCTGCTTCACCCTCCAGACATCACCTTCTCCTTCTCCTTCTTCTACTTCTTCTGATTCACCCTCCAGACTTCACATTCTCCTTCTCCTTCTTCTGCTTCTTCTGATTCACCCTCCAGACTTCACCTTCTCCTTCTCCTTATTCTGCTTCTTCTGATTCACCCTCCAGACTTCACCTTCTCCTTCTCCTTCTTCTGCTTCTTCTGATTCACACTCCAGACTTCACCTTCTCCTTCTCCTTCTTCTACTTCTTCTGATTCACCCTCCTGACTTCACCTTCTCCTTCTCCTTCTTCTACTTCTTCTGCTTCACCCTCCAGACTTCACCTTCTCCTTCTCCTTCTTCTACTTCTTCTGATTCACCCTCCAGACTTGACCTTCTCCTTCTCCTTCTTCTACTTCTTCTGATTCACCCTCCAGACTTCACCTTCTCCTTCTCCTTCTTCTGCTTCTTCTGCTTCACCGTCCTGACTTCACCTTCTCCTTCTCCTTCTTCTACTTCTTCTGCTTCATCCCCCTGACATCACCTGCTCCTTCTCCTTCTTCTGCTTCTTCTGATTCACCCTCCTAACTTCACCTTCTCCTTCTCCTTCTTCTGCTTCTTCTGATTCACCCTCCTGACTTCACCTTCTCCTTCTTCTGCTTCTTCTGATTCACCCTCCAGACTTCACCTTCTCCTTCTCCTTCTTCTGCTTCTTCTGATTCACCCTCCAGACTTCACCTTCTCCTTCTCCTTCTTCTGCTTCTTCTGATTCACCCTCCAGACTTCACCTTCTCCTTCTCCTTCTTCTACTTCTTCTGATTCACCCTCCAGACTTCATCTTCTCCTTCTCCTTCTTCTGCTTCTTCTGATTCACCCTCCAGACTTCACCTTCTCCTTCTCCTTCTTCTGCTTCTTCTGATTCACCCTCCAGACATCACCTTCTCCTTCTCCTTCTTCTACTTCTTCTGATTCACCCTCCAGACTTCACCTTCTCCTTCTCCTTCTTCTGCTTCTTCTGATTCACCCTCCAGTCTTCACCTTCTCCTTCTCCTTCTTCTGTTTCTTCTCCTTCACCCTCCAGACTTCACCTTCTCCTTCTCTTTCTTCTGCTTCTTCTGATTCACCCTCCAGACTTCACCTTCTCCTTCTCCTTCTTCTGATTCTTCTGATTCACCCTCCAGACTTCACCTTCTCCTTCTCCTTCTTCTGCTTCTTCTGATTCACCCTCCTGACTTCACCTTCTCCTTCTCCTTCTTCTACTTCTTCTGATTCACCCTCCTGACTTCACCTTCTCCTTCTCCTTCTTCTACTTCTTCTGCTTCACCCTCCAGACTTCACCTTCTCCTTCTCCTTCTTCTACTTCTTCTGATTCACCCTTCAGACTTCACCTTCTCCTTCTCCTTTTTCTGCTTCTTCTGATTCACCCTCCAGACTTCACCTTCTCCTTCTCCTTATTCTGCTTCTTCTGATTCACCCTCCAGACTTCACCTTCTCCTTCTCCTTCTTCTGCTTCTTCTGATTCACCCTCCAGACTTCACCTTCTCCTTCTCCTTCTTCTGCTTCTTCTGATTCACCCTCCAGACTTCACCTTCTCCTTCTCCTTCGTCTACTTCTTCTGATTCACCCTCCAGACAACACCTTCTCCTTCTCCTTCTTCTACTTCTTCTGATTCACCCTCCAGACTTCACCTTCTCCTTCTCCTTCTTCTGCTTCTTCTGATTCACCCTCCTGACTTCACCTTCTCCTTCTCCTTCTTCTACTTCTTCTGATTCACCCTCCTGACTTCACCTTCTCCTTCTCCTTCTTCTACTTCTTCTGCTTCACCCTCCAGACTTCACCTTCTCCTTCTCCTTCTTCTACTTCTTCTGATTCACCCTCCAGACTTGACCTTCTCCTTCTCCTTCTTCTACTTATTCTGATTCACCCTCCAGACTTCACATTCTCCTTCTCCTTCTTCTGCTTCTTCTGCTTCACCGTCCTGACTTCACCTTCTCCTTCTCCTTCTTCTACTTCTTCTGATTCACCCTCCAGACTTCACCTTCTCCATTTCCTTCTTCTGCTTCTTCTGATTCACCCTCCAGACTTCACCTTCTCCTTCTCCTTCGTCTACTTCTTCTGATTCACCCTCCAGACTACACCTTCTCCTTCTCCTTCTTCTACTTCTTCTGATTCACCCTCCAGACTTCACCTTCTCCTTCTCCTTCTTCTGTTTCTTCTGTTTCACCGTCCAGACTTCACCTTCTCCTTCTCCTTCTTCTACTACTTCTGATTCACCCTCCAGACTTCACCTTCTCCTTCTCCTTCTTCTACTTCTTCTGATTCACCCTCCAGACTTCATCTTCTCCTTCTCTTTCTTCTGCTTCTTCTGATTCACCCTCCAGACTTCACCTTCTCCTTCTCCTTCTTCTGCTTCTTCTGATTCACCCTCCAGACTTCACCTTCTCCTTCTCCTTCTTCTACTTCTTCTGATTCACCCTCCAGACTTCACCTTCTCCTTCTTCTACTTCTTCTGATTCACCCTCCAGTCTTCACCTTCTCCTTCTCCTTTTTCTGTTTCTTCTGCTTCACCCTCCAGACTTCACCTTCTCCTTCTCTTTCTTCTGCTTCTTCTGATTCACCCTCTAGACTTCACCTTCTCCTTCTCCTTCTTCTGATTCTTCTGATACACCCTCCAGACTTCACCTTCTCCTTCTCCTTCTTCTGCTTCTTCTGATTCACCCTCCTGACTTCACCTTCTCCTTCACCTTCTTCTACTTCTTCTGATTCACCCTCCTGACTTCACCTTCTCCTTCTCCTTCTTCTACTTCTTCTGCTTCACCCTCCAGACTTCACCTTCTCCTTCTCCTTCTTCTACTCCTTCTGCTTAACCCTCCAGACTTCATCTTCTCCTTCTCCTTCTTCTGCTTCTTCTGATTCACCCTCCAGACTTCACCTTCTCCTTCTCCTTATTCTGCTTCTTCTGATTCACCCTCCAGACTTCACCTTCTCCTTCTCCTTCTTCTGCTTCTTCTGATTCACCCTTCTGACTTCACCTTCTCCTTCTCCTTCTTCTACTTCTTCTGCTTCACCCTCCAGACATCACCTTCTCCTTCTCCTTCTTCTACTTCTTCTGATTCACCCTCCAGACTTCACATTCTCCTTCTCCTTCTTCTGCTTCTTCTGATTCACCCTCCAGACTTCACCTTCTCCTTCTCCTTATTCTGCTTCTTCTGATTCACCCTCCAGACTTCACCTTCTCCTTCTCCTTCTTCTGCTTCTTCTGATTCACACTCCAGACTTCACCTTCTCCTTCTCCTTCTTCTACTTCTTCTGATTCACCCTCCAGACTTCACCTTCTCCTTCTCTTTCTTCTGCTTCTTCTGATTCACCCTCCAGACTTCACCTTCTCCTTCTCCTTCTTCTGCTTCTTCTGCTTCACCGTCCTGACTTCACCTTCTCCTTCTCCTTCTTCTACTTCTTCTGCTTCATCCCGCTGACATCACCTGCTCCTTCTCCTTCTTCTGCTTCTTCTGATTCACCCTCCTAACTTCACCTTCTCCTTCTCCTTCTTCTGCTGCTTCTGATTCACCCTCCTGACTTCACCTTCTCCTTCTCCTTCTTCTGCTTCTTCTGATTCACCCTCCAGACTTCACCTTCTCCTTCTCCTTCTTCTGCTTCTTCTGATTCACCCTCCAGACTTCACCTTCTCCTTCTCCTTCTTCTGATTCTTCTGATTCACCCTCCAGACTTCACCTTCTCCTTCTCCTTCTTCTGCTTCTTCTGATTCACCCTCCTGACTTCACCTTCTCCTTCTCCTTCTTCTACTTCTTCTGATTCACCCTCCTGACTTCACCTTCTCCTTCTCCTTCTTCTACTTCTTCTGCTTCACCCTCCAGACTTCACCTTCTCCTTCTCCTTCTTCTGCTTCTTCTGATTCACCCTCCAGACTTCTCCTTCTCCTTCTCCTTCTTCTGCTTCTTCTGATTCACCCTCCAGACTTCACCTTCTCCTTCTCCTTCTTCTGCTTCTTCTGGTTCACCCTCCAGACTTCACCTTCTCCTTCTCCTTCTTCTACTTCTTCTGATTCACCCTCCAGACTTCACCTTCTCCTTCTCCTTCTTCTGCTTCTTCTGATTCACCCTCCAGACTTCTCCTTCTCCTTCTCCTTCGTCTACTTCTTCTGATTCACCCTCCAGACTACACCTTCTCCTTCTCCTTCTTCTACTTCTTCTGATTCACCCTCCAGACTTCACCTTCTCCTTCTCCTTCTTCTGTTTCTTCTGATTCACCGTCCAGACTTCACCTTCTCCTTCTCCTTCTTCTACTACTTCTGATTCACCCTCCAGACTTCACCTTCTCCTTCTCCTTCTTCTACTTCTTCTGATTCACCCTCCAGACTTCATCTTCTCCTTCTCCTTCTTCTGCTTCTTCTGATTCACCCTCCAGACTTCACCTTCTCCTTCTCCTTCTTCTGCTTCATCTGATTCACCCTCCAGACTTCACCTTCTCCTTCTCCTTCTTCTACTTCTTCTGATTCACCCTCCAGACTTCACCTTCTCCTTCTCCTTCTTCTACTTCTTCTGATTCACCCTCCAGTCTTCACCTTCTCCTTCTCCTTCTTCTGTTTCTTCTGCTTCACCCTCCAGACTTCACCTTCTCCTTCTCTTTCTTCTGCTTCTTCTGATTCACCCTCCAGACTTCACCTTCTCCTTCTCCTTCTTCTGATTCTTCTGATTCATCCTCCAGACTTCACCTTCTCCTTCTCCTTCTTCTGCTTCTTCTGATTCACCCTCCTGACTTCACCTTCTCCTTCTCCTTCTTCTACTTCTTCTGCTTCACCCACCAGGCTTCACCTTCTCCTTCTCCTTCTTCTACTTCTTCTGATTCACCCTCCAGACTTCATCTTCTCCTTCTCCTTCTTCTGCTTCTTCTGATTCACCCTCCAGACTTCACCTTCTCCTTCTCCTTATTCTGCTTCTTCTGATTCACCCTCCAGACTTCACCTTCTCCTTCTCCTTATTCTGCTTCTTCTGATTCACCCTCCAGACTTCACCTTCTCCTTCTCCTTCCTTTGCTTCTTCTGATTCACCCTCCAGACTTCACCTTCTCCTTCTCCTTCTTCTGATTCTTCTGATTCACCCTCCAGACTTCACCTTCTCCTTCTCCTTCTTCTGCTTCTTCTGATTCACCCTCCTGACTTCACCTTCTCCTTCTCCTTCTTCTACTTCTTCTGATTCACCCTCCTGACTTCACCTTCTCCTTCTCCTTCTTCTACTTCTTCTGCTTCACCCTCCAGACTTCACCTTCTCCTTCTCCTTCTTCTACTTCTTCTGATTCACCCTCCAGACTTCACCTTCTCCTTCTCCTTCTTCTGCTTCTTCTGATTCACCCTCCAGACTTCACCTTCTCCTTCTCCTTATTCTGCTTCTTCTGATTCACGCTCCAGACTTCACCTTCTCCTTCTCCTTCTTCTGCTTCTTCTGATTCACACTCCAGACTTCACCTTCTCCTTCTCCTTCTTCTACTTCTTCTGATTCACCCTCCAGACTTCACCTTCTCCTTCTCTTTCTTCTGCTTCTTCTGATTCACCCTCCAGACTTCACCTTCTCCTTCTCCTTCTTCTGATTCTTCTGATTCACCCTCCAGACTTCACCTTCTTCTTCTCCTTCTTCTGCTTCTTCTGATTCACCCTCCTGACTTCACCTTCTCCTTCTCCTTCTTCTACTTCTTCTGATTCACCCTCCTGACTTCACCTTCTCCTTCTCCTTCTTCTACTTCTTCTGCTTCACCCTCCAGACTTCACCTTCTCCTTCTCCTTCTTCTACTTCTTCTGATTCACCCTCCAGACTTGACCTTCTCCTTCTCCTTCTTCTACTTCTTCTGATTCACCCTCCAGACTTCACCTTCTCCTTCTCCTTCTTCTGCTTCTTCTGCTTCACCGTCCTGACTTCACCTTCTCCTTCTCCTTCTTCTACTTCTTCTGCTTCATCCCCCTGACATCACCTGCTCCTTCTCCTTCTTCTGCTTCTTCTGATTCACCCTCCTAACTTCACCTTCTCCTTCTTCTGCTTCTTCTGATTCACCCTCCTGACTTCACCTTCTCCTTCTTCTGCTTCTTCTGATTCACCCTCCAGACTTCACCTTCTCCTTCTCCTTCTTCTGCTTCTTCTGATTCACCCTCCAGACTTCACCTTCTCCTTCTCCTTCTTCTGCTTCTTCTGATTCACCCTCCAGACTTCACCTTCTCCTTCTCCTTCTTCTACTTCTTCTGATTCACCCTCCAGACTTCATCTTCTCCTTCTCCTTCTTCTGCTTCTTCTGATTCACCCTCCAGACTTCACCTTCTCCTTCTCCTTCTTCTGCTTCTTCTGATTCACCCTCCAGACATCACCTTCTCCTTCTCCTTCTTCTACTTCTTCTGATTCACCCTCCAGACTTCACCTTCTCCTTCTCCTTCTTCTGCTTCTTCTGATTCACCCTCCAGTCTTCACCTTCTCCTTCTCCTTCTTCTGTTTCTTCTCCTTCACCCTCCAGACTTCACCTTCTCCTTCTCTTTCTTCTGCTTCTTCTGATTCACCCTCCAGACTTCACCTTCTCCTTCTCCTTCTTCTGATTCTTCTGATTCACCCTCCAGACTTCACCTTCTCCTTCTCCTTCTTCTGCTTCTTCTGATTCACCCTCCTGACTTCACCTTCTCCTTCTCCTTCTTCTACTTCTTCTGATTCACCCTCCTGACTTCACCTTCTCCTTCTCCTTCTTCTACTTCTTCTGCTTCACCCTCCAGACTTCACCTTCTCCTTCTCCTTCTTCTACTTCTTCTGATTCACCCTTCAGACTTCACCTTCTCCTTCTCCTTTTTCTGCTTCTTCTGATTCACCCTCCAGACTTCACCTTCTCCTTCTCCTTATTCTGCTTCTTCTGATTCACCCTCCAGACTTCACCTTCTCCTTCTCCTTCTTCTGCTTCTTCTGATTCACCCTCCAGACTTCACCTTCTCCTTCTCCTTCTTCTGCTTCTTCTGATTCACCCTCCAGACTTCACCTTCTCCTTCTCCTTCGTCTACTTCTTCTGATTCACCCTCCAGACAACACCTTCTCCTTCTCCTTCTTCTACTTCTTCTGATTCACCCTCCAGACTTCACCTTCTCCTTCTCCTTCTTCTGCTTCTTCTGATTCACCCTCCTGACTTCACCTTCTCCTTCTCCTTCTTCTACTTCTTCTGATTCACCCTCCTGACTTCACCTTCTCCTTCTCCTTCTTCTACTTCTTCTGCTTCACCCTCCAGACTTCACCTTCTCCTTCTCCTTCTTCTACTTCTTCTGATTCACCCTCCAGACTTGACCTTCTCCTTCTCCTTCTTCTACTTATTCTGATTCACCCTCCAGACTTCACATTCTCCTTCTCCTTCTTCTGCTTCTTCTGCTTCACCGTCCTGACTTCACCTTCTCCTTCTCCTTCTTCTACTTCTTCTGATTCACCCTCCAGACTTCACCTTCTCCATTTCCTTCTTCTGCTTCTTCTGATTCACCCTCCAGACTTCACCTTCTCCTTCTCCTTCGTCTACTTCTTCTGATTCACCCTCCAGACTACACCTTCTCCTTCTCCTTCTTCTACTTCTTCTGATTCACCCTCCAGACGTCACCTTCTCCTTCTCCTTCTTCTGTTTCTTCTGATTCACCGTCCAGACTTCACCTTCTCCTTCTCCTTCTTCTACTACTTCTGATTCACCCTCCAGACTTCACCTTCTCCTTCTCCTTCTTCTACTTCTTCTGATTCACCCTCCAGACTTCATCTTCTCCTTCTCTTTCTTCTGCTTCTTCTGATTCACCCTCCAGACTTCACCTTCTCCTTCTCCTTCTTCTGCTTCTTCTGATTCACCCTCCAGACTTCACCTTCTCCTTCTCCTTCTTCTACTTCTTCTGATTCACCCTCCAGACTTCACCTTCTCCTTCTTCTACTTCTTCTGATTCACCCTCCAGTCTTCACCTTCTCCTTCTCCTTTTTCTGTTTCTTCTGCTTCACCCTCCAGACTTCACCTTCTCCTTCTCTTTCTTCTGCTTCTTCTGATTCACCCTCTAGACTTCACCTTCTCCTTCTCCTTCTTCTGATTCTTCTGATTCACCCTCCAGACTTCACCTTCTCCTTCTCCTTCTTCTGCTTCTTCTGATTCACCCTCCTGACTTCACCTTCTCCTTCACCTTCTTCTACTTCTTCTGATTCACCCTCCTGACTTCACCTTCTCCTTCTCCTTCTTCTACTTCTTCTGCTTCACCCTCCAGACTTCACCTTCTCCTTCTCCTTCTTCTACTCCTTCTGCTTAACCCTCCAGACTTCATCTTCTCCTTCTCCTTCTTCTGCTTCTTCTGATTCACCCTCCAGACTTCACCTTCTCCTTCTCCTTATTCTGCTTCTTCTGATTCACCCTCCAGACTTCACCTTCTCCTTCTCCTTCTTCTGCTTCTTCTGATTCACCCTTCTGACTTCACCTTCTCCTTCTCCTTCTTCTACTTCTTCTGCTTCACCCTCCAGACATCACCTTCTCCTTCTCCTTCTTCTACTTCTTCTGATTCACCCTCCAGACTTCACATTCTCCTTCTCCTTCTTCTGCTTCTTCTGATTCACCCTCCAGACTTCACCTTCTCCTTCTCCTTATTCTGCTTCTTCTGATTCACCCTCCAGACTTCACCTTCTCCTTCTCCTTCTTCTGCTTCTTCTGATTCACACTCCAGACTTCACCTTCTCCTTCTCCTTCTTCTACTTCTTCTGATTCACCCTCCAGACTTCACCTTCTCCTTCTCTTTCTTCTGCTTCTTCTGATTCACCCTCCAGACTTCACCTTCTCCTTCTCCTTCTTCTGATTCTTCTGATTCACCCTCCAGACTTCACCTTCTTCTTCTCCTTCTTCTGCTTCTTCTGATTCACCCTCCTGACTTCACCTTCTCCTTCTCCTTCTTCTACTTCTTCTGATTCACCCTCCTGACTTCACCTTCTCCTTCTCCTTCTTCTACTTCTTCTGCTTCACCCTCCAGACTTCACCTTCTCCTTCTCCTTCTTCTACTTCTTCTGATTCACCCTCCAGACTTGACCTTCTCCTTCTCCTTCTTCTACTTCTTCTGATTCACCCTCCAGACTTCACCTTCTCCTTCTCCTTCTTCTGCTTCTTCTGCTTCACCGTCCTGACTTCACCTTCTCCTTCTCCTTCTTCTACTTCTTCTGCTTCATCCCCCTGACATCACCTGCTCCTTCTCCTTCTTCTGCTTCTTCTGATTCACCCTCCTAACTTCACCTTCTCCTTCTCCTTCTTCTGCTTCTTCTGATTCACCCTCCTGACTTCACCTTCTCCTTCTCCTTCTTCTGCTTCTTCTGATTCACCCTCCAGACATCACCTTCTCCTTCTCCTTCTTCTGCTTCTTCTGATTCCCCCTCCAGACTTCACCTTCTCCTTCTCCTTCTTCTGCTTCTTCTGATTCACCCTCCAGACCTCACCTTCTCCTTCTCCTTCTTCTACTTCTTCTGATTCACCCTCCAGACTTCATCTTCTCCTTCTCCTTCTTCTGCTTCTTCTGATTCACCCTCCAGACTTCACCTTCTCCTTCTCCTTCTTCTGCTTCTTCTGATTCACCCTCCAGACTTCACCTTCTCATTCTCCTTCTTCTACTTCTTCTGATTCACCCTCCAGACTTCACCTTCTCCTTCTCCTTCTTCTACTTCTTCTGATTCACCCTCCAGTCTTCACCTTCTCATTCTCCTTCTTCTGTTTCTTCTGCTTCACCCTCCAGACTTCACCTTCTCCTTCTCCTTCTTCTGCTTCTTATGATTCACCCTCCTGACTTCATCTTCTCCTTCTCCTTCTTCTACTTCTTCTGATTCACCCTCCTGACTTCACCTTCTCCTGCTCCTTCTTCTACTTCTTCTGCTTCACCCTCCAGACTTCACCTTCTCCTTCTCCTTCTTCTACATCTTCTGATTCACCCTTCAGACTTCACCTTCTCCTTCTCCTTTTTCTGCTTCTTCTGATTCACCCTCCAGACTTCACCTTCTCCTTCTCCTTATTCTGCTTCTTCTGATTCACCCTCCAGACTTCACCTTCTCCTTCTCCTTCTTCTGCTTCTTCTGATTCACACTCCAGACTTCACCTTCTCCTTCTCCTTCTTCTACTTCTTCTGATTCACCCTCCAGACTTCACCTTCTCCTTCTCTTTCTTCTGCTTCTTCTGATTCACCCTCCAGACTTCACCTTCTCCTTCTCCTTCTTCTGATTCTTCTGATTCACCCTCCAGACTTCACCTTCTCCTTCTCCTTCTTCTGCTTCTTCTGATTCACCCTCCTGACTTCACCTTCTCCTTCTCCTTCTTCTACTTCTTCTGATTCACCCTCCTGACTTCACCTTCTCCTTCTCCTTCTTCTACTTCTTCTGCTTCACCCTCCAGACATCACCTTCTCCTTCTCCTTATTCTACTTCTTCTGATTCAACCTCCAGACTTGACCTTCTCCTTCTCCTTCTTCTACTTCTTCTGATTCACCCTCCAGACTTCACCTTCTCCTTCTCCTTCTTCTGCTTCTTCTGCTTCACCGTCCTGACTTCACCTTCTCCTTCTCCTTCTTCTACTTCTTCTGCTTCATCCCCCTGACATCACCTGCTCCTTCTCCTTCTTCTGCTTCTTCTGATTCACCCTCCTAACTTCACCTTCTCCTTCTCCTTCTTCTACTTCTTCTGATTCACCCTCCTGACTTCACCTCCTTCTCCTTCTTCTGCTTCTTCTGATTCACCCTCCAGACTTCACCTTCTCCTTCTCCTTCTTCTGCTTCTTCTGATTCACCCTCCAGACTTCACCTTCTCCTTCTCCTTCTTCTGCTTCTTCTGATTCACCGTCCTGACTTCACCTTCTCCTTCTCCTTCTTCTACTTCTTCTGCTTCATCCCCCTGACATCACCTGCTCCTTCTCCTTCTTCTGCTTCTTCTGATTCACCCTCCTAACTTCACCTTCTCCTTCTCCTTCTTCTGCTTCTTCTGATTCACCCTCCTGACTTCACCTCCTTCTCCTTCTTCTGCTTCTTCTGATTCACCCTCCAGACTTCACCTTCTCCTTCTCCTTCTTCTGCTTCTTCTGATTCACCCTCCAGACTTCACCTTCTCCTTCTCCTTCTTCTGCTTCTTCTGATTCACCCTCCAGACATCACCTTCTCCTTCTCCTTCTTCTACTTCTTCTGATTCACCCTCCAGACTTCACCTTCTCCTTCTCTTTCTTCTGCTTCTTCTGATTCTCCCTCCAGACTTCACCTTCTCCTTCTCCTTCTTCTGATTCTCCTGATTCACCCTCCAGACTTCACCTTCTCCTTCTCCTTCTTCTGCTTCTTCTGATTCACCCTCCTGACTTCACCTTCTCCTTCTCCTCCTTCTACTTCTTCTGATTCACCCTCCTGACTTCACCTTCTCCTTCTCCTTCTTCTACTTCTTCTGCTTCACCCTCCAGACTTCACCTTCTCCTTCTCCTTCTTCTACTTCTTCTGATTCACCCTCCAGACTTCACCTTCTCCTTCTCCTTCTTCTGCTTCTTCTGATTCACCCTCCAGACTTCACCTTCTCCTTCTCTTTCTTCTGCTTCTTCTGATTCACCCTCCAGACTTCACCTTCTCCTTCTCCTTCTTCTGATTCTTCTGATTCACCCTCCAGACTTCACCTTCTCCTTCTCCTTCTTCTGCTTCTTCTTATTCACCCTCCTGACTTCACCTTCTCCTTCTCCTTCTTCTACTTCTTCTGATTCACCCTCCTGACTTCACCTTCTCCTTCTCCTTCTTCTACTTCTTCTGCTTCACCCTCCAGACTTCACCTTCTCCTTCTCCTTATTCTGCTTCTTCTGTTTCACCCTCCAGACTTCACCTTCTCCTTCTCCTTCTTCTGCTTCTTCTGATTCACCCTCCAGACTTCACCTTCTCCTTCTCCTTCTTCTGCTTCTTCTGATTCACCGTCCTGACTTCACCTTCTCCTTCTCCTTCTTCTACTTCTTCTGCTTCATCCCCCTGACATCACCTGCTCCTTCTCCTTCTTCTGCTTCTTCTGATTCACCCTCCTAACTTCACCTTCTCCTTCTCCTTCTTCTGCTTCTTCTGATTCACCCTCCTGACTTCACCTCCTTCTCCTTCTTCTGCTTCTTCTGATTCACCCTCCAGACTTCACCTTCTGCTTCTCCTTCTTCTGCTTCTTCTGATTCACCCTCCAGACTTCACCTTCTCCTTCTCCTTCTTCTGCTTCTTCTGATTCACCCTCCAGACCTCACCTTCTCCTTCTCCTTCTTCTACTTCTTCTGATTCACCCTCCAGACTTCACCTTCTCCTTCTCTTTCTTCTGCTTCTTCTGATTCTCCCTCCAGACTTCACCTTCTCCTTCTCCTTCTTCTGATTCTTCTGATTCACCCTCCAGACTTCACCTTCTCCTTCTCCTTCTTCTGCTTCTTCTGATTCACCCTCCTGACTTCACCGTCTCCTTCTCCTCCTTCTACTTCTTCTGATTCACCCTCCTGACTTCACCTTCTCCTTCTCCTTCTTCTACTTCTTCTGCTTCACCCTCCAGACTTCACCTTCTCCTTCTCCTTCTTCTACTTCTTCTGATTCACCCTCCAGACTTCACCTTCTCCTTCTCCTTCTTCTACTTCTTCTGCTTCTCCCTCCAGACTTCACCTTCTCCTTCTCCTTCTTCTGCTTCTTCTGATTCACCCTCCAGACTTCACCTTCTCCTTCTCTTTCTTCTGCTTCTTCTGATTCACCCTCCAGACTTCACCTTCTCCTTCTCCTTCTTCTGATTCTTCTGATTCACCCTCCAGACTTCACCTTCTCCTTCTCCTTCTTCTGCTTCTTCTGATTCACCCTCCTGACTTCACCTTCTCCTTCTCCTTCTTCTACTTCTTCTGATTCACCCTCCTGACTTCACCTTCTCCTTCTCCTTCTTCTACTTCTTCTGCTTCACCCTCCAGACTTCACCTTCTCCTTCTCCTTCTTCTACTTCTTCTGATTCACCCTCCAGACTTCACCTTCTCCTTCTCCTTCTTTTGCTTCTTCTGCTTCACACTCCAGACTTCACCTTCTCCTTCTCCTTCTTCTGCTTCTTCTGATTCACCCTCCTTACTTCACCTTCTCCTTCTCCTTCTTCTGCTTCTTCTGATTCACCCTCCTGACTTCACCTTCTCCTTCTCCTTATTCTGCTTCTTCTGTTTCACCCTCCAGACTTCACCTTCTCCTTCTCCTTCTTCTGCTTCTTCTGATTCACCCTCCAGACTTCACCTTCTCCTTCTCCTTCTTCTGCTTCTTCTGATTCACCCTCCAGACTTCACCTTCTCCTTCTCCTTCTTCTACTTCTTCTGATTCACCCTCCAGACTTCACCTTCTCCTTCTCCTTCTTCTGCTTCTTCTGATTCACCCTCCAGACTTCACCTTCTCCTTCTCCTTCGTCTACTTCTTCTGATCCACCCTCCAGACTACACCTTCTCCTTCTCCTTCTTCTACTTCTTCTGATTCACCCTCCAGACTTCACCTTCTCCTTCTCCTTCTTCTGTTTCTTCTGATTCACCCTCCAGACTTCACCTTCTCCTTCTCCTTCTTCTACTTCTTCTGATTCACCCTCCAGACTTCACCTTCTCCTTCTCCTTCTTCTACTTCTTCTGATTAACCCTCCAGACTTCACCTTCTCCTTCTCCTTCTTCTACTTCTTCTGCTTCTCCCTCCAGACTTCACCTTCTCCTTCTCCTTCTTCTGCTTCTTCTGATTCACCCTCCAGAGTTCACCTTCTCCTTCTCCTTCTTCTACTTCTTCTGATTCACCCTCCAGACTTCACCTTCTACTTCTCCTTCTTCTACTTCTTCTGATTCACCCTCCAGACTTCACCTTCTCCTTCTCCTTCTTCTGCTTCTTCTGATTCACCCTCCAGACTTCACCTTCTCCTTCTCCTTCTTCTACTTCTTCTGATTCACCCTCCAGACTTCACCTTCTCCTTCTCCTTCTTCTGCTTCCTCTGCTTCACCCTCCAGACTTCACCTTCTCCTTCTCCTTCTTCTGCTTCTTCTGCTTCGCCCTCCAGACATCACCTTCTCCTTCTCCTTCTTCTGCTTCTTCTGCTTCACCCTCCAGACTTCACCTTCTCCTTCTCCTTCTTCTGCTTCTTCTGCTTCACCCTCCTGACTTCACCTTCTCCTTCTCCTTCTTCTACTTCTTCTGATTCACCCTCCAGACATCACCTTCTCCTTCTCCTTCTTCTGCTTCTTCTGCTTCACCCTCCAGACTTCACCTTCTCCTTCTCCTTCTTCTGCTTCTTCTGCTGCGCCCTCCAGACTTCACCTTCTCCTTCTCCTTCTTCTGATTCTTCTGCTTCACCCTCCTGACTTCACCTTCTCCTTCTCCTTCTTCTATTCTTCTGTTTCACCCCCCTGACTTCACCTGCTCCTTCTCCTTCTTCTGCTTCTTCTGATTCACCCTCCTAACTTTACCTTCTCCTTCTCCTTCTTCTGCTTCTTCTGATTCACCCTCCAGACTTCACCTTCTCCTTCTCCTTCTTCTGCTTCTTCTGATTGACCCTCCAGACCTCACCTTCTCCTTCTCCTTCTTCTACTTCTTCTGATTCACCCTCCAGACTTCATCTTCTCCTTCTCCTTCTTCTGCTTCTTCTGATTCACCCTCCAGACTTCACCTTCTCCTTCTCCTTCTTCTGCTTCTTCTGCTTCACCCTCCAGCCTTCACCTTCTCCTGCTCCTTCTTCTGCTTCTTCTGCTTCACCCTCCAGACTTCACCTTCTCCTTCTCCTTCTTCTGCTTCTTCTGCTTCACCCTCCTGACTTCACCTTCTCCTTCTCCCTCTTCTACTTCTTCTGATTCACCCTCCAGACTTCACCTTCTCCTTCTCCTTCTTCTGCTTCTTCTGCTTCACCCTCCAGACTTCACCTTCTCCTTCTCCTTCTTCTGCTTCTTCTGCTTCGCCCTCCAGACTTCACCTTCCCCTTCTCCATCTTCTGCTTCTTCTGCTTCACTCTCCTGACTTCACCTTCTCCTTCTCCTTCTTCTACTTCTTCTGATTCACCCTCCAGACTTCACCTTCTCCTTCTCCTTCTTCTGCTTCTTCTGGTTCACCCTCCAGACTTCAGCTTCTCCTTCTCCTTCTTCTGCTTCTTCTGCTGCGCCCTCCAGACTTCACCTTCTCCTTCTCCTTCTTCTGCTTCATCTGCTTCACCGTCCTGACTTCACATTCTCCTTCTCCTTCTTCTACTTCTTCTGCTTCACCCCCCTGACTTCACCTGGTCCTTCTCCTTCTTCTGCTTCTTCTGATTCACCCTCCTAACTTCACCTTCTCCTTCTCCTTCTTCTGCTTCTTCTGATCCAACCTCCTGACTTCACCTTCTCCTTCTCCTTCTTATGCTTTTCTGATTCACCCTCCAGACTTCACCTTCTCCTTCTCCTTCTTCTGCTTCTTCTGTTTCACCCTCCAGACTTCACCTTCTCCTTCTCCTTCTTCTGCTTCTTCTGATTCACCCTCCAGACTTCATCTTCTCCTTCTCCTTCTTCTGCTTCTTCTGATTCACCCTCCAGACTTCACCTTCTCCTTCTCCTTCTTCTGCTTCTTCTGATTCACCCTCCAGACTTCACCTTCTCCTTCTCCTTCTTCCAATTCTTCTGATTCACCCTCCAGACTTCACCTTCTCCTTCTCCTTCTTCTACTTCTTCAGATTCACCCTCCAGTCTTCACCTTCTCCTTCTCCTTCTTCTGTTTCTTCTGCTTCACCCTCCAGACTTCACCTTCTCCTTCTCTTTCTTCTGCTTCTTCTGATTCGCCCTCCAGACTTCACCCTCTCCTTCTCCTTCTTCTGATTCTTCTGATTCGCCCTCCAGACTTCACCTTCTCCTTCTCCTTCTTCTGCTTCTTCTGATTCACCCTCCAGACTTCACCTTCTCCTTCTCCTTCTTCTGCTTCTTCTGATTCACCCTCCAGACTTCATCTTCTCCTTCTCCTTCTTCTGCTTCTTCTGATTCACCCTCCAGACTTCACCTTCTCCTTCTCCTTCTTCTGCTTCTTCTGATTCACCCTCCAGACTTCACCTTCTCCTTCTCCTTCTTCTACTTCTTCTGATTCACCCTCCAGACTTCACCTTCTCCTTCTCCTTCTTCTACTTCTTCAGATTCACCCTCCAGTCTTCACCTTCTCCTTCTCCTTCTTCTGTTTCTTCTGATTCACCCTCCAGACTTCACCTTCTCGTTCTCCTTCTTCTACTTCTTCAGATTCACCCTCCAGTCTTCACCTTCTCCTTCTCCTTCTTCTGTTTCTTCTGCTTCACCCTCCAGACTTCACCTTCTCCTTCTCTTTCTTCTGCTTCTTCTGATTCACCCTCCAGACTTCAACTTCTCCTTCTCCTTCTTCTGATTCTTCTGTTTCACCCTCCAGACTTCACCTTCTCCTTCTCCTTCTTCTACTTCTTCTGATTCACCCTCCTGACTTCACCTTCTCCTTCTCCTTCTTCTACTTCTTCTGCTTCACCCTCCAGACTTCACCTTCTCCTTCTCCTTCTTCTACTTCTTCTGATTCACCCTCCAGACTTCACCTTCTCCTTCTCCTTCTTTTGCTTCTTCTGCTTCACACTCCAGACTTCACCTTCTCCTTCTCCTTCTTCTGCTTCTTCTGATTCACCCTCCTTACTTCACCTTCTCCTTCTCCTTCTTCTGCTTCTTCTGATTCACCCTCCTGACTTCACCTTCTCCTTCTCCTTATTCTGCTTCTTCTGTTTCACCCTACAGACTTCACCTTCTCCTTCTCCTTCTTCTGCTTCTTCTGATTCACCCTCCAGACTTCCCCTTCTCCTTCTCCTTCTTCTGCTTCTTCTGATTCACCCTCCAGACTTCACCTTCTCCTTCTCCTTCTTCTACTTCTTCTGATTCACCCTCCAGACTTCACCTTCTCCTTCTCCTTCTTCTGCTTCTTCTGATTCACCCTCCAGACTTCACCTTCTCCTTCTCCTTCGTCTACTTCTTCTGATTCCCCCTCCAGACTACACCTTCTCCTTCTCCTTCTTCTATTTCTTCTGATTCACCCTCCAGACTTCACCTTCTCCTTCTCCTTCTTCTGTTTCTTCCGATTCACCCTCCAGACTTCACCTTCTCCTTCTCCTTCTTCTACTTCTTCTGATTCACCCTCCAGACTTCACCTTCTCCTTCTCCTTCTTCTACTTCTTCTGATTCACCCTCCAGACTTCACCTTCTCCTTCTCCTTCTTCTACTTCTTCTGCTTCTCCCTCCAGACTTCACCTTCTTCTTCTCCTTCTTCTGCTTCTTCTGATTCACCCTCCAGACTTCACCTTCCGCTTCTCCTTCTTCTACTTCTTCTGATTCACCCTCCAGACTTCACCTTCTCCTTCTCCTTCTTCTACTTCTTCTGATTCACCCTCCAGACTTCACCTTCTCCTTCTCCTTCTTCTACTTCTTCCGATTCACCCTCCTGACTTCACCTTCTCCTTCTCCTTCTTCTGCTTCTTCTGCTTCACCCTCCTGACTTCACCTTCTCCTTCTCCTTCTTCTACTTCTTCTGATTCACCCTGCAGACTTCACCTTCTCCTTCTCCTTCTACTGCTTCTTCTGCTTCACCCTCCTGACTTCACCTTCTCCTTCTCCTTCTTCTACTTCTTCTGCTTCACCCTCCAGACTTCACCTTCTCCTTCTCCTTCTTCTACTCCTTCTGCTTAACCCTCCAGACTTCATCTTCTCCTTCTCCTTCTTCTGCTTCTTCTGATTCACCCTCCAGACTTCACCTTCTCCTTCTCCTTATTCTGCTTCTTCTGATTCACCCTCCAGACTTCACCTTCTCCTTCTCCTTATTCTGCTTCTTCTGATTCACCCTCCAGACTTCACCTTCTCCTTCTCCTTCCTCTGCTTCTTCTGATTCACCCTCCAGACTTCACCTTCTCCTTCTCCTTCTTCTGATTCTTCTGATTCACCCTCCAGACTTCACCTTCTCCTTCTCCTTCTTCTGCTTCTTCTGATTCACCCTCCTGACTTCACCTTCTCCTTCTCCTTCTTCTACTTCTTCTGCTTCACCCTCCAGACATCACCTTCTCCTTCTCCTTCTTCTACTTCTTCTGATTCACCCTCCAGACTTCACCTTCTCCTTCTCCTTCTTCTGCTTCTTCTGATTCACCCTCCAGACTTCACCTTCTCCTTCTCGTTATTCTGCTTCTTCTGATTCACCCTCCAGACTTCACCTTCTCCTTCTCCTTCTTCTGCTTCTTCTGATTCACACTCCAGACTTCACCTTCTCCTTCTTCTTCTTCTACTTCTTCTGATTCACCCTCCAGACTTCACCTTCTCCTTCTCTTTCTTCTGCTTCTTCTGATTCACCCTCCAGACTTCACCTTCTCCTTCTCCTTCTTCTGATTCTTCTGATTCACCCTCCAGACTTCACCTTCTTCTTCTCCTTCTTCTGCTTCTTCTGATTCACCCTCCTGACTTCACCTTCTCCTTCTCCTTCTTCTACTTCTTCTGATTCACCCTCCTGACTTCACCTTCTCCTTCTCCTTCTTCTACTTCTTCTGCTTCACCCTCCAGACTTCACCTTCTCCTTCTCCTTCTTCTACTTCTTCTGATTCACCCTCCAGACTTGACCTTCTCCTTCTCCTTCTTCTACTTCTTCTGATTCACCCTCCAGACTTCACCTTCTCCTTCTCCTTCTTCTGCTTCTTCTGCTTCACCGTCCTGACTTCACCTTCTCCTTCTCCTTCTTCTACTTCTTCTGCTTCATCCCCCTGACATCACCTGCTCCTTCTCCTTCTTCTGCTCCTTCTGATTCACCCTCCTAACTTCAGCTTCTCCTTCTCCTTCTTCTGCTTCTTCTGATTCACCCTCCTGACTTCACCTTCTCCTTCTCCTTCTTCTGCTTCTTCTGATTCACCCTCCAGACATCACCTTCTCCTTCTCCTTCTTCTGCTTCTTCTGATTCCCCCTCCAGACTTCACCTTCTCCTTCTCCTTCTTCTGCTTCTTCTGATTCACCCTCCAGACCTCACCTTCTCCTTCTCCTTCTTCTACTTCTTCTGATTCACCCTCCAGACTTCACCTTCTCCTTCTCCTTCTTCTGCTTCTTCTGATTGACCCTCCAGACCTCACCTTCTCCTTCTCCTTCTTCTACTTCTTCTGATTCACCCTCCAGACTTCATCTTCTCCTTCTCCTTCTTCTGCTTCTTCTGATTCACCCTCCAGACTTCACCTTCTCCTTCTCCTTCTTCTGCTTCTTCTGCTTCACCCTCCAGACTTCACCTTCTCCTGCTCCTTCTTCTGCTTCTTCTGCTTCACCCTCCAGACTTCACCTTCTTCTTCTCCTTCTTCTGCTTCTTCTGCTTCACCCTCCTGACTTCACCTTCACCTTCTCCTTCTTCTACTTCTTCTGATTCACCCTCCAGACTTCACCTTCTCCTTCTCCTTCTTCTGCTTCTTCTGCTTCACCCTCCAGACTTCACCTTCTCCTTCTCCTTCTTCTGCTTCTTCTGCTTCGCCCTCCAGACTTCACCTTCCCCTTCTCCATCTTCTGCTTCTTCTGCTTCACTCTCCTGACTTCACCTTCTCCTTCTCCTTCTTCTACTTCTTCTGATTCACCCTCCAGACTTCACCTTCTCCTTCTCCTTCTTCTGCTTCTTCTGCTTCACCCTCCAGACTTCAGCTTCTCCTTCTCCTTCTTCTGCTTCTTCTGCTGCGCCCTCCAGACTTCACCTTCTCCTTCTCCTTCTTCTGCTTCTTCTGCTTCACCGTCCTGACTTCACATTCTCCTTCTCCTTCTTCTACTTCTTCTGCTTCACCCCCCTGACTTCACCTGCTCCTTCTCCTTCTTCTGCTTCTTCTGATTCACCCTCTTAACTTCACCTTCTCCTTCTCCTTCTTCTGCTTCTTCTGATTCACCCTCCTGACTTCACCTTCTCCTTCTCCTTCTTCTGCTTCTTCTGATTCACCCTCCAGACTTCACCTTCTCCTTCTCCTTCTTCTGCTTCTTCTGTTTCACCCTCCAGACTTCACCTTCTCCTTCTCCTTCTTCTGCTTCTTCTGATTCACCCTCCAGACTTCATCTTCTCCTTCTCCTTCTTCTGCTTCTTCTGATTCACCCTCCAGACTTCACCTTCTCCTTCTCCTTCTTCTGCTTCTTCTGATTCACCCTCCAGACTTCACCTTCTCCTTCTCCTTCTTCCAATTCTTCTGATTCACCCTCCAGACTTCACCTTCTCCTTCTCCTTCTTCTACTTCTTCAGATTCACCCTCCAGTCTTCACCTTCTCCTTCTCCTTCTTCTGTTTCTTCTGCTTCTCCCTCCAGACTTCACCTTCTCCTTCTCTTTCTTCTGCTTCTTCTGATTCGCCCTCCAGACTTCACCCTCTCCTTCTCCTTCTTCTGATTCTTCTGATTCGCCCTCCAGACTTCACCTTCTCCTTCTCCTTCTTCTGCTTCTTCTGATTCACCCTCCAGACTTCACCTTCTCCTTCTCCTTCTTCTGCTTCTTCTGATTCACCCTCCAGACTTCATCTTCTCCTTCTCCTTCTTCTGCTTCTTCTGATTCACCCTCCAGACTTCACCTTCTCCTTCTCCTTCTTCTGCTTCTTCTGATTCACCCTCCAGACTTCACCTTCTCCTTCTCCTTCTTCTACTTCTTCTGATTCACCCTCCAGACTTCACCTTCTCCTTCTCCTTCTTCTACTTCTTCAGATTCACCCTCCAGTCTTCACCTTCTCCTTCTCCTTCTTCTGTTTCTTCTGCTCCACCCTCCAGACTTCACCTTCTCCTTCTCTTTCTTCTGCTTCTTCTGATTCACCCTCCAGACTTCAACTTCTCCTTCTCCTTCTTCTGATTCTTCTGATTCACCCTCCAGACTTCACCTTCTCCTTCTCCTTCTTCTAGTTCTTCTGATTCACCCTCCTGACTTCACCTTCTCCTTCTCCTTCTTCTACTTCTTCTGCTTCACCCTCCAGACTTCACCTTCTCCTTCTCCTTCTTCTACTTCTTCTGATTCACCCTCCAGACTTCACCTTCTCCTTCTCCTTCTTTTGCTTCTTCTGCTTCACACTCCAGACTTCACCTTCTCCTTCTCCTTCTTCTGCTTCTTCTGATTCACCCTCCTTACTTCACCTTCTCCTTCTCCTTCTTCTGCTTCTTCTGATTCACCCTCCTGACTTCACCTTCTCCTTCTCCTTATTCTGCTTCTTCTGTTTCACCCTCCAGACTTCACCTTCTCCTTCTCCTTCTTCTGCTTCTTCTGATTCACCCTCCAGACTTCCCCTTCTCCTTCTCCTTCTTCTGCTTCTTCTGATTCACCCTCCAGACTTCACCTTCTCCTTCTCCTTCTTCTACTTCTTCTGATTCACCCTCCAGACTTCACCTTCTCCTTCTCCTTCTTCTGCTTCTTCTGATTCACCCTCCAGACTTAACCTTCTCCTTCTCCTTCGTCTACTTCTTCTGATTCCCCCTCCAGACCACACCTTCTCCTTCTCCTTCTTCTACTT
This sequence comes from Somniosus microcephalus, assembly GCF_052327205.1. Classification (NCBI taxonomy): domain Eukaryota; kingdom Metazoa; phylum Chordata; class Chondrichthyes; order Squaliformes; family Somniosidae; genus Somniosus; species Somniosus microcephalus. The sequence continues at coordinate 142,998 of NW_028225475.1, forward strand.
CTTCTGATTCACCCTCCAGACTTCACCTTCTCCTTCTCCTTCTTCTGTTTCTTCCGATTCACCCTCCAGACTTCACCTTCTCCTTCTCCTTCTTCTACTTCTTCTGATTCACCCTCCAGACTTCACCTTCTCCTTCTCCTTCTTCTACTTCTTCTGATTCACCCTCCAGACTACACCTTCTCCTTCTCCTTCTTCTACTTCTTCTGCTTCTCCCTCCAGACTTCACCTTCTCCTTCTCCTTCTTCTGCTTCTTCTGATTCACCCTCCAGACTTCACCTTCCCCTTCTCCTTCTTCTACTTCTTCTGATTCACCCTCCAGACTTCACCTTCTCCTTCTCCTTCTTCTACTTCTTCTGATTCACCCTCCAGACTTCACCTTCTCCTTCTCCTTCTTCTACTTCTTCCGATTCACCCTCCTGACTTCACCTTCTCCTTCTCCTTCTTCTGCTTCTTCTGCTTCACCCTCCTGACTTCACCTTCTCCTTCTCCTTCTTCTACTTCTTCTGATTCACCCTGCAGACTTCACCTTCTCCTTCTCCTTCTTCTGCTTCTTCTGCTTCACCCTCCTGACTTCACCTTCTCCTTCTCCTTCTTCTACTTCTTCTGCTTCACCCTCCAGACTTCACCTTCTCCTTCTCCTTCTTCTACTCCTTCTGCTTAACACTCCAGACTTCATCTTCTCCTTCTCCTTCTTCTGCTTCTTCTGATTCACCCTCCAGACTTCACCTTCTCCTTCTCCTTATTCTGCTTCTTCTGATTCACCCTCCAGAATTCACCTTCTCCTTCTCCTTATTCTGCTTCTTCTGATTCACCCTCCAGACTTCACCTTCTCCTTCTCCTTCCTCTGCTTCTTCTGATTCACCCTCCAGACTTCACCTTCTCCTTCTCCTTCTTCTGATTCTTCTGATTCACCCTCCAGACTTCACCTTCTCCTTCTCCTTCTTCTGCTTCTTCTGATTCACCCTCCTGACTTCACCTTCTCCTTCTCCTTCTTCTACTTCTTCTGCTTCACCCTCCAGACATCACCTTCTCCTTCTCCTTCTTCTACTTCTTCTGATTCACCCTCCAGACTTCACCTTCTCCTTCTCCTTCTTCTGCTTCTTCTGATTCACCCTCCAGACTTCACCTTCTCCTTCTCCTTATTCTGCTTCTTCTGATTCACCCTCCAGACTTCACCTTCTCCTTCTCCTTCTTCTGCTTCTTCTGATTCACACTCCAGACTTCACCTTCTCCTTCTCCTTCTTCTACTTCTTCTGATTCACCCTCCAGACTTCACCTTCTCCTTCTCTTTCTTCTGCTTCTTCTGATTCACCCTCCAGACTTCACCTTCTCCTTCTCCTTCTTCTGATTCTTCTGATTCACCCTCCAGACTTCACCTTCTTCTTCTCCTTCTTCTGCTTCTTCTGATTCACCCTCCTGACTTCACCTTCTCCTTCTCCTTCTTCTACTTCTTCTGATTCACCCTCCTGACTTCACCTTCTCCTTCTCCTTCTTCTACTTCTTCTGCTTCACCCTCCAGACTTCACCTTATCCTTCTCCTTCTTCTACTTCTTCTGATTCACCCTCCAGACTTGACCTTCTCCTTCTCCTTCTTCTACTTCTTCTGATTCACCCTCCAGACTTCACCTTCTCCTTCTCCTTCTTCTGCTTCTTCTGCTTCACCGTCCTGACTTCACCTTCTCCTTCTCCTTCTTCTACTTCTTCTGCTTCATCCCCCTGACATCACCTGCTCCTTCTCCTTCTTCTGCTTCTTCTGATTCACCCTCCTAACTTCACCTTCTCCTTCTCCTTCTTCTGCTTCTTCTGATTCACCCTCCTGACTTCACCTTCTCCTTCTCCTTCTTCTGCTTCTTCTGATTCACCCTCCAGACATCACCTTCTCCTTCTCCTTCTTCTGCTTCTTCTGATTCCCCCTCCAGACTTCACCTTCTCCTTCTCCTTCTTCTGCTTCTTCTGATTCACCCTCCAGACCTCACCTTCTCCTTCTCCTTCTTCTACTTCTTCTGATTCACCCTCCAGACTTCATCTTCTCCTTCTCCTTCTTCTGCTTCTTCTGATTCACCCTCCAGACTTCACCTTCTCCTTCTCCTTCTTCTGCTTCTTCTGATTCACCCTCCAGACTTCACCTTCTCCTTCTCCTTCTTCTACTTCTTCTGATTCACCCTCCAGACTTCACCTTCTCCTTCTCCTTCTTCTACTTCTTCTGATTCACCCTCCAGTCTTCACCTTCTCATTCTCCTTCTTCTGTTTCTTCTGCTTCACCCTCCAGACTTCACCTTCTCCTTCTCCTTCTTCTGCTTCTTATGATTCACCCTCCTGACTTCATCTTCTCCTTCTCCTTCTTCTACTTCTTCTGATTCACCCTCCTGACTTCACCTTCTCCTGCTCCTTCTTCTACTTCTTCTGCTTCACCCTCCAGACTTCACCTTCTCCTTCTCCTTCTTCTACTTCTTCTGATTCACCCTTCAGACTTCACCTTCTCCTTCTCCTTTTTCTGCTTCTTCTGATTCACCCTCCAGACTTCACCTTCTCCTTCTCCTTATTCTGCTTCTTCTGATTCACCCTCCAGACTTCACCTTCTCCTTCTCCTTCTTCTGCTTCTTCTGATTCACCCTCCAGACTTCACCTTCTCCTTCTCCTTCTTCTGCTTCTTCTGATTCACCCTCCAGACTTCACCTTCTCCTTCTCCTTCGTCTACTTCTTCTGATTCACCCTCCAGACCACCTTCTCCTTCTCCTTCTTCTACTTCTTCTGATTCACCCTCCAGACTTCATCTTCTCCTTCTCCTTCTTCTGCTTCTTCTGATTCACCCTCCAGACTTCACCTTCTCCTTCTCCTTCTTCTGCTTCTTCTGATTCACCCTCCAGACTTCACCTTCTCCTTCTCCTTCTTCTACTTCTTCTGATTCACCCTCCAGACTTCACCTTCTCCTTCTCCTTCTTCTACTTCTTCTGATTCACCCTCCAGTCTTCACCTTCTCCTTCTCCTTCTTCTGTTTCTTCTGCTGCACCCTCCAGACTTCACCTTCTCCTTCTCTTTCTTCTGCTTCTTCTGATTCACCCTCCAGTCTTCACCTTCTACTTCTCCTTCTTCTGATTCTTCTGATTCACCCTCCAGACTTCACCTTCTCCTTCTCCTTCTTCTGCTTCTTCTGATTCACCCTCCTGACTTCACCTTCTCCTTCTTCTTCTTCTACTTCTTCTGATTCACCCTCCTGACTTCACCTTCTCCTTCTCCTTCTTCTACTTCTTCTGCTTCACCCTCCAGACTTCACCTTCTCCTTCTCCTTCTTCTACTTCTTCTGATTCACCCTCCAGACTTCATCTTCTCCTTCTCCTTCTTCTGCTTCTTCTGATTCACCCTCCAGACTTCACCTTCTCCTTCTCCTTATTCTGCTTCTTCTGATTCACCCTCCAGACTTCACCTTCTCCTTCTCCTTATTCTGCTTCTTCTGATTCACCCTCCAGACTTCACCTTCTCCTTCTCCTTCCTCTGCTTCTTCTGATTCAACCTCCAGACTTCACCTTCTCCTTCTCCTTCTTCTGATTCTTCTGATTCACCCTCCAGACTTCACCTTCTCCTTCTCCTTCTTCTGCTTCTTCTGATTCACCCTCCTGACTTCACCTTCTCCTTCTACTAATTCTACTTCTTCTGATTCACCCTCCCGACTTCACCTTCTCCTTCTCCTTCTTCTACTTCTTCTGCTTCACCCTCCAGACTTCACCTTCTCCTTCTCCTTCTTCTACTTCTTCTGATTCACCCTCCAGACTTCACCTTCTCCTTCTCCTTCTTCTGCTTCTTCTGATTCACCCTCCAGACTTCTCCTTCTCCTTCTCCTTATTCTGCTTCTTCTGATTCACCCTCCAGACTTCACCTTCTCCTTCTCCTTCTTCTGCTTCTTCTGATTCACACTCCAGACTTCACCTTCTCCTTCTCCTTCTTCTACTTCTTCTGATTCACCCTCCAGACTTCACCTTCTCCTTCTCTTTCTTCTGCTTCTTCTGATTCACCCTCCAGACTTCACCTTCTCCTTCTCCTTCTTCTGATTCTTCTGATTCACCCTCCAGACTTCACCTTCTCCTTCTCCTTCTTCTGCTTCTTCTGATTCACCCTCCTGACTTCACCTTCTCCTTCTCCTTCTTCTACTTCTTCTGATTCACCCTCCTGACTTCACCTTCTCCTTCTCCTTCTTCTACTTCTTCTGCTTCACCCTCCAGACATCACCTTCTCCTTCTCCTTATTCTACTTCTTCTGATTCACCCTCCAGACTTGACCTTCTCCTTCTCCTTCTTCTACTTCTTCTGATTCACCCTCCAGACTTCACCTTCTCCTTCTCCTTCTTCTGCTTCTTCTGCTTCACCGTCCTGACTTCACCTTCTCCTTCTCCTTCTTCTACTTCTTCTGCTTCATCCCCCTGACATCACCTGCTCCTTCTCCTTCTTCTGCTTCTTCTGATTCACCCTCCTAACTTCACCTTCTCCTTCTCCTTCTTCTGCTTCTTCTGATTCACCCTCCTGACTTCACCTCCTTCTCCTTCTTCTGCTTCTTCTGATTCACCCTCCAGACTTCACCTTCTCCTTCTCCTTCTTCTGCTTCTTCTGATTCACCCTCCAGACTTCACCTTCTCCTTCTCCTTCTTCTGCTTCTTCTGATTCACCGTCCTGACTTCACCTTCTCCTTCTCCTTCTTCTACTTCTTCTGCTTCATCCCCCTGACATCACCTGCTCCTTCTCCTTCTTCTGCTTCTTCTGATTCACCCTCCTAACTTCACCTTCTCCTTCCCCTTCTTCTGCTTCTTCTGATTCACCCTCCTGACTTCACCTCCTTCTCCTTCTTCTGCTTCTTCTGATTCACCCTCCAGACTTCACCTTCTCCTTCTCCTTCTTCTGCTTCTTCTGATTCACCCTCCAGACTTCACCTTCTCCTTCTCCTTCTTCTACTTCTTCTGATTCACCCTCCAGACTTCACCTTCTCCTTCTCTTTCTTCTGCTTCTTCTGATTCTCCCTCCAGACTTCACCTTCTCCTTCTCCTTCTTCTGATTCTTCTGATTCACCCTCCAGACTTCACCTTCTCCTTCTCCTTCTTCTGCTTCTTCTGATTCACCCTCCAGACTTCACCTTCTCCTTCTCCTTCTTCTGCTTCTTCTGATTCACCCTCCAGACCTCACCTTCTCCTTCTCCTTCTTCTACATCTTCTGATTCACCCTCCAGACTTCATCTTCTCCTTCTCCTTCTTCTGCTTCTTCTGATTCACCTTCCAGACCTCACCTTCTCCTTCTCCTTCTTCTACTTCTTCTGATTCACCCTCCAGACTTCACCTTCTCCTTCTCCTTCTTCTACTTCTTCTGCTTCACCCTCCAGACTTCACCTTCTCCTTCTCCTTCTTCTACTTCTTCTGATTCACCCTCCAGACTTCACCTTCTTCTTCTCCTTCTTCTGCTTCTTCTGATTCACCCTCCTGACTTCACCTTCTCCTTCTCCTTCTTCTACTTCTTCTGATTCACCCTCCAGACTTGACCTTCTCCTTCTCCTTCTTCTACTTCTTCTGCTTCACCCTCCAGACTTCACCTTCTCCTTCTCCTTCTTCTGCTTCTTCTGCTTCACCGTCCTGACTTCACCTTCTCCTTCTCCTTCTTCTACTTCTTCTGCTTCATCCCCCTGACATCACCTGCTCCTTCTCCTTCTTCTGCTTCTTCTGATTCACCCTCCTAACTTCACCTTCTCCTTCTCCTTCTTCTGCTTCTTCTGATTCACCCTCCTGACTTCACCTTCTCCTTCTCCTTCTTCTGCTTCTTCTGATTCACCCTCCAGACATCACCTTCTCCTTCTCCTTCTTCTGCTTCTTCTGATTCCCCCTCCAGACTTCACCTTCTCCTTCTCCTTCTTCTGCTTCTTCTGATTCACCCTCCAGACCTCACCTTCTCCTTCTCCTTCTTCTACTTCTTCTGATTCACCCTCCAGACTTCATCTTCTCCTTCTCCTTCTTCTGCTTCTTCTGATTCACCCTCCAGACTTCACCTTCTCCTTCTCCTTCTTCTGCTTCTTCTGATTCACCCTCCAGACTTCACCTTCTCCTTCTCCTTCTTCTACTTCTTCTGATTCACCCTCCAGACTTCACCTTCTCCTTCTCCTTCTTCTACTTCTTCTGATTCACCCTCCAGTCTTCACCTTCTCATTCTCCTTCTTCTGTTTCTTCTGCTTCACCCTCCAGACTTCACCTTCTCCTTCTCCTTCTTCTGCTTCTTCTGCTTCACCCTCCAGACTTCACCTTCTCCTTCTCTTTCTTCTGCTTCTTCTGATTCACCCTCCAGACTTCACCTTCTCCTTCTCCTTCTTCTGCTTCTTCTGATTCACCCTCCTGACTTCACCTTCTCCTTCTCCTTCTTCTACTTCTTCTGATTCACCCTCCAGACTTCACCTTCTCCTTCTCCTTCTTCTACTTCTTCTGATTCACCCTCCAGACCTCACCTTCTCCTTCTCCTTCTTCTGCTTCTTCTGATTCACCCTCCAGACTTCACCTTCTCCTTCTCCTTATTCTGCTTCTTCTGATTCACCCTCCAGACATCACCTTCTCCTTCTCCTTCTTCTGCTTCTTCTGATTCACCCTCCAGACATCACCTTCTCCTTCTCCTTCTTCTACTTCTTCTGATTCACCCTCCAGACTTCACCTTCTCCTTCTCCTTCTTCTACTTCTTCTGATTCACCCACCAGACTGCACCATCTCCTTCTCCTTCTTCTTCTTCTTCTGATTCACCCTCCAGACTTCACCTTCTCCTTCTCCTTTTTCTGCTTCTCCTGATTCCCCCTCCAGACTTCACCTTCTCCTTCTCCTTCTTCTGCTTCTTCTGATTCACCCTCCAGACTTCACCTTCTCCTTCTCCTTCTTCTGCTTCTTCTGATTCACCCTCCAGACTTCACCTTCTCCTTCTCCTTCTTCTGCTTCTTCTGATTCACCCTCCAGACTTCACCTTCTCCTTCTCATTCTTCTGCTTCTTCTGATTCACCCTCCAGACTTCATCTTCTCCTTCTCCTTCTTCTGCTACTTCTGATTCACCCTCCAGACTTCGCCTTCTCCTTTTCCTTCTTCTGCTACTTCTGATTCACCCTCCAGACTTCGCCTTCTCCTTCTCCTTCTTCTGCTTCTTCTGATTCACCCTCCAGACTTCACCTTCTCCTTCTTCTTCTACTTCTTCTGATTCACCCTCCTGACTTCACCTTCTCCTTCTCCTTCTTCTGCTTCTCCTGATTCACCCTCCAGACGTCATCTTCTCCTTCTCCTTCTTCTACTTCTTCTGATTCACCCTCCAGACTTCACCTTCTCCTTCTACTTCTTCTGCTTCTTCTGATTCACCCTCCAGACTTCATCTTCTCCTTCTCCTTCTTCTGCTTCTTCTGATTCACCCTCCAGACTTCACCTTCTCCTTCTCCTTCTTCTGCTTCTTCTGATTCACCCTCCAGACTTCACCTTCTCCTTCTCCTTCTTCTACTTCTTCTGATTCACCCTCCAGACTTCGCCTTCTCCTTCTCCTTCTTCTACTTCTTCTGATTCACCCTCCAGACTTCACCTTCTCCTTCTTCTTCTACTTCTTCTGATTCACCCTCCAGTCTTCACCTTCTCCTTCTCCTTCTTCTGCTTCTTCTGATTCACCCTCCAGACTTCACCTTCTCCTTCTCCTTCTTCTGCTTCTTCTGATTCACCCTCCTGACTTCACCTTCTCCTTCTCCTTCTTCTGCTTCTCCTGATTCACCCTCCAGACATCACCTTCTCCTTTTCCTTCTTCTACTTCTTCTGATTCACCCTCCAGACTTCACCTTCTCCTTCTACTTCTTCTGCTTCTTCTGATTCACCCCCCAGACATCACCTTCTCCTTCTCCTTCTTCTACTTCTTCTGATTCACCCTCCAGACTTCACCTTCTCCTTCTCCTTCTTCTGCTTCTTCTGCTTCACCCTCGAGACTTCACCTTCTCCTTCTCCTTCTTCTGCTTCTTCTGATTCACCCTCCAGACTTCACCTTCTCCTTCTCCTTCTTCTGCTTCTTCTGATTCACCCTCCAGACTTCATCTTCTCCTTCTCCTTCTTCTGCTTCTTCTGATTCACCCTCCAGACTTCACCTTCTCCTTCTCCTTCTTCTGCTTCTTCTGATTCACCCTCCAGACTTCGCCTTTTCCTTCTCCTTCTTCTACTTCTTCTGATTCACCCTCCAGACTTCACCTTCTCCTTCTTCTTCTTCTACTTCTTCTGATTCACCCTCCAGTCTTCACCTTCTCCTTCTCCTTCTTCTGCTTCTTCTGATTCACCCTCCAGACTTCACCTTCTCCTTCTCCTTCTTCTGCTTCTTCTGATTCACCCCCCAGACCTCACCTTCTCCTTCTCCTTCTTCTACTTCTTCTGATTCACCCTCCAGACTTCATCTTCTCCTTCTCCTTCTTCTGCTTCTTCTGATTCACCCTCCAGACTTCACCTTCTCCTTCTCCTTCTTCTGCTTCTTCTGATTCACCCTCCAGACTTCACCTTCTCCTTCTCCTTCTTCTACTTCTTCTGATTCACCCTCCAGACTTCAGTTTCTCCTTCTCCTTCTTCTACTCTTCTGATTCACCCTTCAGTCTTCACCTTCTCCTTCTCCTTCTTCTGCTTCTTCTGCTTCACCCTCCAGACTTCACCTTCTCCTTCTCTTTCTTCTGCTTCTTCTGATTCACCCTCCAGACTTCACCTTCTCCTTCTCCTTCTTCTGATTCTTCTGATTCACCCTCCAGACTTCACCTTCTCCTTCTCCTTCTTCTGCTTCTTCTGATTCACCCTCCTGACTTCACCTTCTCCTTCTCCTTCTTCTACTTCTTCTGATTCACCCTCCTGACTTCACCTTCTCCTTCTCCTTCTTCTACTTCTTCTGCTTCACCCTCCAGACTTCACCTTCTCCTTCTCCTTCTTCTACTTCTTCTGCTTCACCCTCCAGACTTCACCTTCTCCTTCTCCTTCTTCTACTTCTTCTGATTCACCCTCCAGACTTCACCTTCTTCTTCTCCTTCTTCTGCTTCTTCTGATTCACCCTCCTGACTTCACCTTCTCCTTCTCCTTCTTCTACTTCTTCTGATTCACCCTCCAGACTTGACCTTCTCCTTCTCCTTCTTCTACTTCTTCTGCTTCTCCCTCCAGACTTCACCTTCTCCTTCTCCTTCTTCTGCTTCTTCTGCTTCACCGTCCTGACTTCACCTTCTCCTTCTCCTTCTTCTACTTCTTCTGCTTCATCCCCCTGACATCACCTGCTCCTTCTCCTTCTTCTGCTTCTTCTGATTCACCCTCCTAACTTCACCTTCTCCTTCTCCTTCTTCTGCTTCTTCTGATTCACCCTCCTGACTTCACCTTCTCCTTCTCCTTCTTCTGCTTCTTCTGATTCACCCTCCAGACATCACCTTCTCCTTCTCCTTCTTCTGCTTCTTCTGATTCCCCCTCCAGACTTCACCTTCTCCTTCTCCTTCTTCTGCTTCTTCTGATTCACCCTCCAGACCTCACCTTCTCCTTCTCCTTCTTCTACTTCTTCTGATTCACCCTCCAGACTTCATCTTCTCCTTCTCCTTCTTCTGCTTCTTCTGATTCACCCTCCAGACTTCACCTTCTCCTTCTCCTTCTTCTGCTTCTTCTGATTCACCCTCCAGACTTCACCTTCTCCTTCTCCTTCTTCTACTTCTTCTGATTCACCCTCCAGACTTCACCTTCTCCTTCTCCTTCTTCTACTTCTTCTGATTCACCCTCCAGTCTTCACCTTCTCATTCTCCTTCTTCTGTTTCTTCTGCTTCACCCTCCAGACTTCACCTTCTCCTTCTCCTTCTTCTGCTTCTTCTGCTTCACCCTCCAGACTTCACCTTCTCCTTCTCTTTCTTCTGCTTCTTCTGATTCACCCTCCAGACTTCACCTTCTCCTTCTCCTTCTTCTGCTTCTTCTGATTCACCCTCCTGACTTCACCTTCTCCTTCTCCTTCTTCTACTTCTTCTGATTCACCCTCCAGACTTCACCTTCTCCTTCTCCTTCTTCTACTTCTTCTGATTCACCCTCCAGACCTCACCTTCTCCTTCTCCTTCTTCTGCTTCTTCTGATTCACCCTCCAGACTTCACCTTCTCCTTCTCCTTATTCTGCTTCTTCTGATTCACCCTCCAGACATCACCTTCTCCTTCTCCTTCTTCTGCTTCTTCTGATTCACCCTCCAGACATCACCTTCTCCTTCTCCTTCTTCTACTTCTTCTGATTCACCCTCCAGACTTCACCTTCTCCTTCTCCTTCTTCTACTTCTTCTGATTCACCCACCAGACTGCACCATCTCCTTCTCCTTCTTCTTCTTCTTCTGATTCACCCTCCAGACTTCACCTTCTCCTTCTCCTTTTTCTGCTTCTCCTGATTCCCCCTCCAGACTTCACCTTCTCCTTCTCCTTCTTCTGCTTCTTCTGATTCACCCTCCAGACTTCACCTTCTCCTTCTCCTTCTTCTGCTTCTTCTGATTCACCCTCCAGACTTCACCTTCTCCTTCTCCTTCTTCTGCTTCTTCTGATTCACCCTCCAGACTTCACCTTCTCCTTCTCATTCTTCTGCTTCTTCTGATTCACCCTCCAGACTTCATCTTCTCCTTCTCCTTCTTCTGCTACTTCTGATTCACCCTCCAGACTTCGCCTTCTCCTTTTCCTTCTTCTGCTACTTCTGATTCACCCTCCAGACTTCGCCTTCTCCTTCTCCTTCTTCTGCTTCTTCTGATTCACCCTCCAGACTTCACCTTCTCCTTCTTCTTCTACTTCTTCTGATTCACCCTCCTGACTTCACCTTCTCCTTCTCCTTCTTCTGCTTCTCCTGATTCACCCTCCAGACGTCATCTTCTCCTTCTCCTTCTTCTACTTCTTCTGATTCACCCTCCAGACTTCACCTTCTCCTTCTACTTCTTCTGCTTCTTCTGATTCACCCTCCAGACTTCATCTTCTCCTTCTCCTTCTTCTGCTTCTTCTGATTCACCCTCCAGACTTCACCTTCTCCTTCTCCTTCTTCTGCTTCTTCTGATTCACCCTCCAGACTTCACCTTCTCCTTCTCCTTCTTCTACTTCTTCTGATTCACCCTCCAGACTTCGCCTTCTCCTTCTCCTTCTTCTACTTCTTCTGATTCACCCTCCAGACTTCACCTTCTCCTTCTTCTTCTACTTCTTCTGATTCACCCTCCAGTCTTCACCTTCTCCTTCTCCTTCTTCTGCTTCTTCTGATTCACCCTCCAGACTTCACCTTCTCCTTCTCCTTCTTCTGCTTCTTCTGATTCACCCTCCTGACTTCACCTTCTCCTTCTCCTTCTTCTGCTTCTCCTGATTCACCCTCCAGACATCACCTTCTCCTTTTCCTTCTTCTACTTCTTCTGATTCACCCTCCAGACTTCACCTTCTCCTTCTACTTCTTCTGCTTCTTCTGATTCACCCCCCAGACATCACCTTCTCCTTCTCCTTCTTCTACTTCTTCTGATTCACCCTCCAGGCTTCACCTTCTCCTTCTCCTTCTTCTGCTTCTTCTGCTTCACCCTCGAGACTTCACCTTCTCCTTCTCCTTCTTCTGCTTCTTCTGATTCACCCTCCAGACTTCACCTTCTCCTTCTCCTTCTTCTGCTTCTTCTGATTCACCCTCCAGACTTCATCTTCTCCTTCTCCTTCTTCTGCTTCTTCTGATTCACCCTCCAGACTTCACCTTCTCCTTCTCCTTCTTCTGCTTCTTCTGATTCACCCTCCAGACTTCGCCTTTTCCTTCTCCTTCTTCTACTTCTTCTGATTCACCCTCCAGACTTCACCTTCTCCTTCTTCTTCTTCTACTTCTTCTGATTCACCCTCCAGTCTTCACCTTCTCCTTCTCCTTCTTCTGCTTCTTCTGATTCACCCTCCAGACTTCACCTTCTCCTTCTCCTTCTTCTGCTTCTTCTGATTCACCCCCCAGACCTCACCTTCTCCTTCTCCTTCTTCTACTTCTTCTGATTCACCCTCCAGACTTCATCTTCTCCTTCTCCTTCTTCTGCTTCTTCTGATTCACCCTCCAGACTTCACCTTCTCCTTCTCCTTCTTCTGCTTCTTCTGATTCACCCTCCAGACTTCACCTTCTCCTTCTCCTTCTTCTACTTCTTCTGATTCACCCTCCAGACTTCAGTTTCTCCTTCTCCTTCTTCTACTCTTCTGATTCACCCTTCAGTCTTCACCTTCTCCTTCTCCTTCTTCTGCTTCTTCTGCTTCACCCTCCAGACTTCACCTTCTCCTTCTCTTTCTTCTGCTTCTTCTGATTCACCCTCCAGACTTCACCTTCTCCTTCTCCTTCTTCTGATTCTTCTGATTCACCCTCCAGACTTCACCTTCTCCTTCTCCTTCTTCTGCTTCTTCTGATTCACCCTCCTGACTTCACCTTCTCCTTCTCCTTCTTCTACTTCTTCTGATTCACCCTCCTGACTTCACCTTCTCCTTCTCCTTCTTCTACTTCTTCTGCTTCACCCTCCAGACTTCACCTTCTCCTTCTCCTTCTTCTACTTCTTCTGATTCACCCTCCAGACTTCACCTTCTCCTTCTCCTTCTTCTGCTTCTTCTGATTCACCCTCCAGACTTCACCTTCTCCTTCTCCTTATTCTGCTTCTTCTGATTCACCCTCCAGACATCACCTTCTCCTTCTCCTTCTTCTGCTTCTTCTGATTCACCCTCCAGACATCACCTTCTCCTTCTCCTTCTTCTACTTCTTCTGATTCACCCTCCAGACTTCACCTTCTCCTTCTCCTTCTTCTACTTCTTCTGATTCACCCACCAGACTGCACCATCTCCTTCTCCTTCTTCTGCTTCTTCTGATTCACCCTCCAGACTTCACCTTCTCCTTCTCCTTTTTCTGCTTCTCCTGATTCACCCTCCAGACTTCACCTTCTCCTTCTCCTTCTTCTGCTTCTTCTGATTCACCCTCCAGACTTCACCTTCTCCTTCTCCTTCTTCTGCTTCTTCTGATTCACCCTCCAGACTTCACCTTCTCCTTCTCCTTTTTCTGCTTCTTCTTATTCACCCTCCAGACTTCACCTTCTCCTTCTCATTCTTCTGCTTCTTCTGATTCACCCTCCAGACTTCATCTTCTCCTTCTCCTTCTTCTGCTTCTTCTGATTCACCCTCCAGACTTCACCTTCTCCTTTTCCTTCTTCTGCTACTTCTGATTCACCCTCCAGACTTCGCCTTCTCCTTCTCCTTCTTCTGCTTCTTCTGATTCACCCTCCAGACTTCACCTTCTCCTTCTTCTTCTACTTCTTCTGATTCACCCTCCTGACTTCACCTTCTCCTTCTCCTTCTTCTGCTTCTCCTGATTCACCCTCCAGACATCACCTTCTCCTTCTCCTTCTTCTACTTCTTCTGATTCACCCTCCAGACTTCACCTTCTCCTTCTACTTCTTCTGCTTCTTCTGATTCACCCCCCAGACATCACCTTCTCCTTCTCCTTCTTCTACTTCTTCTGATTCACCCTCCAGACTTCACCTTCTCCTTCTCCTTCTTCTGCTTCTTCTGCTTCACCCTCGAGACTTCACCTTCTCCTTCTCCTTCTTCTGCTTCTTCTGATTCACCCTCCAGACTTCACCTTCTCCTTCTCCTTCTTCTGCTTCTTCTGATTCACCCTCCAGACTTCATCTTCTCCTTCTCCTTCTTCTGCTTCTTCTGATTCACCCTCCAGACTTCACCTTCTCCTTCTCCTTCTTCTGCTTCTTCTGATTCACCCTCCAGACTTCGCCTTTTCCTTCTCCTTCTTCTACTTCTTCTGATTCACCCTCCAGACTTCACCTTCTCCTTCTCCTTCTTCTACTTCTTCTGATTCACCCTCCAGTCTTCACCTTCTAATTCTCCTTCTTCTGCTTCTTCTGATTCACCCTCCAGACTTCACCTTCTCCTTCTCCTTCTTCTGCTTCTTCTGATTCACCCCCCAGACCTCACCTTCTCCTTCTCCTTCTTCTACTTCTTCTGATTCACCCTCCAGACTTCATCTTCTCCTTCTCCTTCTTCTGCTTCTTCTGATTCACCCTCCAGACTTCTCCTTCTCCTTCTCCTTCTTCTGCTTCTTCTGATTCACCCTCCAGACTTCACCTTCTCCTTCTCCTTCTTCTACTTCTTCTGATTCACCCTCCAGACTTCAGTTTCTCCTTCTCCTTCTTCTACTTCTTCTGATTCACCCTCCAGTCTTCACCTTCTCCTTCTCCTTCTTCTGCTTCTTCTGCTTCACCCTACAGACTTCACCTTCTCCTTCTCTTTCTTCTGCTTCTTCTGATTCACCCTCCAGACTTCACCTTCTCCTTCTCCTTCTTCTGATTCTTCTGATTCACCCTCCAGACTTCACCTTCTCCTTCTCCTTCTTCTGCTTCTTCTGATTCACCCTCCTGACTTCACCTTCTCCTTCTCCTTCTTCTACTTCTTCTGATTCACCCTCCTGACTTCACCTTCTCCTTCTCCTTCTTCTACTTCTTCTGCTTCACCCTCCAGTCTTCACCTTCTCCTTCTCCTTCTTCTACTTCTTCTGATTCACCCTCCAGACTTCACCTTCTCCTTCTCCTTCTTCTGCTTCTTCTGATTCACCCTCCAGACTTCACCTTCTCCTTCTCCTTATTCTGCTTCTTCTGATTCACCCTCCAGACTTCACCTTCTCCTTCTCCTTCTTCTGCTTCTTCTGATTCACCCTCCAGACATCACCTTCTCCTTCTCCTTCTTCTACTTCTTCTGATTCACCCTCCAGACTTCACCTTCTCCTTCTCCTTCTTCTACTTCTTCTGATTCACCCTCCAGACTGCACCATCTCCTTCTCCTTCTTCTGCTTCTTCTGATTCACCCTCCAGACTTCACCTTCTCCTTCTCCTTTTTCTGCTTCTTCTGATTCACCCTCCAGACTTCACCTTCTCCTTCTCCTTCTTCTGCTTCTTCTGATACACCCTTCAGACTTCACCTTCTCCTTCTCCTTCTTCTGCTTCTTCTGATTCACCCTCCAGACTTCATCTTCTCCTTCTCCTTCTTCTGCTTCTTCTGATTCACCCTCCAGACTTCACCTTCTCCTTCTCCTTCTTCTGCTTCTTCTGATTCACCCTCCAGACTTCACCTTCTCCTTCTCCTTCTTCTACTTCTTCTGATTCACCCTCCAGACTTCGCCTTCTCCTTCTCCTTCTTCTACTTCTTCTGATTCACCCTCCAGACTTCACCTTTTCCTTCTTCTTCTACTTCATCTGATTCACCCTCCAGTCTTCACCTTCTCCTTCTCCTTCTTCTGCTTCTTCTGATTCACCCTCCAGACTTCACCTTCTCCTTTTCCTTCTTCTGCTTCTTCTGATTCACCCTCCTGACTTCACCTTCTCCTTCTCCTTCTTCTGCTTCTCCTGATTCACCCTCCAGACATCACCTTCTCCTTTTCCTTCTTCTACTTCTTCTGATTCACCCTCCAGACTTCACCTTCTCCTTCTACTTCTTCTGGTTCTTCTGATTCACCCCCCAGACATCACCTTCTCCTTCTCCTTCTTCTACTTCTTCTGATTCACCCTCCAGACTTCACCTTCTCCTTCTCCTTCTTCTGCTTCTTCTGCTTCACCCTCGAGACTTCACCTTCTCCTTCTCCTTCTTCTGCTTCTTCTGATTCACCCTCCAGACTTCACCTTCTCCTTCTCCTTCTTCTGCTTCTTCTGATTCACCCTCCAGACTTCATCTTCTCCTTCTCCTTCTTCTGCTTCTTCTGATTCACCCTCCAGACTTCACCTTCTCCTTCTCCTTCTTCTGCTTCTTCTGATTCACCCTCCAGACTTCGCCTTTTCCTTCTCCTTCTTCTACTTCTTCTGATTCACCCTCCAGACTTCACCATCTCCTTCTCCTTCTTCTACTTCTTCTGATTCACCCTCCAGACTTCACCTTCTCCTTCTCCTTTTTCTGCTTCTTCTGATTCACCCTCCAGACTTCACCTTCTCCTTCTCCTTCTTCTGCTTCTTCTGATACACCCTTCAGACTTCACCTTCTCCTTCTCCTTCTTCTGCTTCTTCTGATTCACCCTCCAGACTTCATCTTCTCCTTCTCCTTCTTCTGCTTCTTCTGATTCACCCTCCAGACTTCACCTTCTCCTTCTCCTTCTTCTGCTTCTTCTGATTCACCCTCCAGACTTCACCTTCTCCTTCTCCTTCTTCTACTTCTTCTGATTCACCCTCCAGACTTCGCCTTCTCCTTCTCCTTCTTCTACTTCTTCTGATTCACCCTCCAGACTTCACCTTCTCCTTCTTCTTCTACTTCTTCTGATTCACACTCCAGTCTTCACCTTCTCCTTCTCCTTCTTCTGCTTCTTCTGATTCACCCTCCAGACTTCACCTTCTCCTTCTCCTTCTTCTGCTTCTTCTGATTCACCCTCCTGACTTCACCTTCTCCTTCTCCTTCTTCTGCTTCTCCTGATTCACCCTCCAGACATCACCTTCTCCTTTTCCTTCTTCTACTTCTTCTGATTCACCCTCCAGACTTCACCTTCTCCTTCTACTTCTTCTGGTTCTTCTGATTCACCCCCCAGACATCTCCTTCTCCTTCTCCTTCTTCTACTTCTTCTGATTCACCCTCCAGACTTCACCTTCTCCTTCTCCTTCTTCTGCTTCTTCTGCTTCACCCTCGAGACTTCACCTTCTCCTTCTCCTTCTTCTGCTTCTTCTGATTCACCCTCCAGACTTCACCTTCTCCTTCTCCTTCTTCTGCTTCTTCTGATTCACCCTCCAGACTTCATCTTCTCCTTCTCCTTCTTCTGCTTCTTCTGATTCACCCTCCAGACTTCACCTTCTCCTTCTCCTTCTTCTGCTTCTTCTGATTCACCCTCCAGACTTCGCCTTTTCCTTCTCCTTCTTCTACTTCTTCTGATTCACCCTCCAGACTTCACCTTCTCCTTCTTCTTCTTCTACTTCTTCTGATTCACCCTCCAGTCTTCACCTTCTCCTTCTCCTTCTTCTGCTTCTTCTGATTCACCCTCCAGACTTCACCTTCTCCTTCTCCTTCTTCTGCTTCTTCTGATTCACCCCCCAGACCTCACCTTCTCCTTCTCCTTCTTCTACTTCTTCTGATTCACCCTCCAGACTTCATCTTCTCCTTCTCCTTCTTCTGCTTCTTCTGATTCACCCTCCAGACTTCACCTTCTCCTTCTCCTTCTTCTGCTTCTTCTGATTCACCCTCCAGACTTCACCTTCTCCTTCTCCTTCTTCTACTTCTTCTGATTCACCCTCCAGACTTCAGTTTCTCCTTCTCCTTCTTCTACTTCTTCTGATTCACCCTCCAGTCTTCACCTTCTCCTTCTCCTTCTTCTGCTTCTTCTGCTTCACCCTCCAGACTTCACCTTCTCCTTCTCTTTCTTCTGCTTCTTCTGATTCACCCTCCAGACTTCACCTTCTCCTTCTCCTTCTTCTGATTCTTCTGATTCACCCTCCAGACTTCACCTTCTCCTTCTCCTTCTTCTGCTTCTTCTGATTCACCCTCCTGACTTCACCTTCTCCTTCTCCTTCTTCTACTTCTTCTGATTCACCCTCCTGACTTCACCTTCTCCTTCTCCTTCTTCTACTTCTTCTGCTTCACCCTCCAGACTTCACCTTCTCCTTCTCCTTCTTCTACTTCTTCTGATTCACCCTCCAGACTTCACCTTCTCCTTCTCCTTCTTCTGCTTCTTCTGATTCACCCTCCAGACTTCACCTTCTCCTTCTCCTTATTCTGCTTCTTCTGATTCACCCTCCAGACATCACCTTCTCCTTCTCCTTCTTCTGCTTCTTCTGATTCACCCTCCAGACATCACCTTCTCCTTCTCCTTCTTCTACTTCTTCTGATTCACCCTCCAGACTTCACCTTCTCCTTCTCCTTCTTCTACTTCTTCTGATTCACCCACCAGACTGCACCATCTCCTTCTCCTTCTTCTGCTTCTTCTGATTCACCCTCCAGACTTCACCTTCTCCTTCTCCTTTTTCTGCTTCTCCTGATTCACCCTCCAGACTTCACCTTCTCCTTCTCCTTCTTCTGCTTCTTCTGATTCACCCTCCAGACTTCACCTTCTCCTTCTCCTTCTTCTGCTTCTTCTGATTCACCCTCCAGACTTCACCTTCTCCTTCTACTTCTTCTGCTTCTTCTGATTCACCCTCCAGACTTCACCTTCTCCTTCTCATTCTTCTGCTTCTTCTGATTCACCCTCCAGACTTCATCTTCTCCTTCTCCTTCTTCTGCTACTTCTGATTCACCCTCCAGACTTCGCCTTCTCCTTTTCCTTCTTCTGCTACTTCTGATTCACCCTCCAGACTTCGCCTTCTCCTTCTCCTTCTTCTGCTTCTTCTGATTCACCCTCCAGACTTCACCTTCTCCTTCTTCTTCTACTTCTTCTGATTCACCCTCCTGACTTCACCTTCTCCTTCTCCTTCTTCTGCTTCTCCTGATTCACCCTCCAGACGTCATCTTCTCCTTCTCCTTCTTCTACTTCTTCTGATTCACCCTCCAGACTTCACCTTCTCCTTCTACTTCTTCTGCTTCTTCTGATTCACCCTCCAGACTTCATCTTCTCCTTCTCCTTCTTCTGCTTCTTCTGATTCACCCTCCAGACTTCACCTTCTCCTTCTCCTTCTTCTGCTTCTTCTGATTCACCCTCCAGACTTCACCTTCTCCTTCTCCTTCTTCTACTTCTTCTGATTCACCCTCCAGACTTCGCCTTCTCCTTCTCCTTCTTCTACTTCTTCTGATTCACCCTCCAGACTTCACCTTCTCCTTCTTCTTCTACTTCTTCTGATTCACCCTCCAGTCTTCACCTTCTCCTTCTCCTTCTTCTGCTTCTTCTGATTCACCCTCCAGACTTCACCTTCTCCTTCTCCTTCTTCTGCTTCTTCTGATTCACCCTCCTGACTTCACCTTCTCCTTCTCCTTCTTCTGCTTCTCCTGATTCACCCTCCAGACATCACCTTCTCCTTTTCCTTCTTCTACTTCTTCTGATTCACCCTCCAGACTTCACCTTCTCCTTCTACTTCTTCTGCTTCTTCTGATTCACCCCCCAGACATCACCTTCTCCTTCTCCTTCTTCTACTTCTTCTGATTCACCCTCCAGACTTCACCTTCTCCTTCTCCTTCTTCTGCTTCTTCTGCTTCACCCTCGAGACTTCACCTTCTCCTTCTCCTTCTTCTGCTTCTTCTGATTCACCCTCCAGACTTCACCTTCTCCTTCTCCTTCTTCTGCTTCTTCTGATTCACCCTCCAGACTTCATCTTCTCCTTCTCCTTCTTCTGCTTCTTCTGATTCACCCTCCAGACTTCACCTTCTCCTTCTCCTTCTTCTGCTTCTTCTGATTCACCCTCCAGACTTCGCCTTTTCCTTCTCCTTCTTCTACTTCTTCTGATTCACCCTCCAGACTTCACCTTCTCCTTCTTCTTCTTCTACTTCTTCTGATTCACCCTCCAGTCTTCACCTTCTCCTTCTCCTTCTTCTGCTTCTTCTGATTCACCCTCCAGACTTCACCTTCTCCTTCTCCTTCTTCTGCTTCTTCTGATTCACCCCCCAGACCTCACCTTCTCCTTCTCCTTCTTCTACTTTTTCTGATTCACCCTCCAGACTTCATCTTCTCCTTCTCCTTCTTCTGCTTCTTCTGATTCACCCTCCAGACTTCACCTTCTCCTTCTCCTTCTTCTGCTTCTTCTGATTCACCCTCCAGACTTCACCTTCTCCTTCTCCTTCTTCTACTTCTTCTGATTCACCCTCCAGACTTCAGTTTCTCCTTCTCCTTCTTCTACTTCTTCTGATTCACCCTCCAGTCTTCACCTTCTCCTTCTCCTTCTTCTGCTTCTTCTGCTTCACCCTCCAGACTTCACCTTCTCCTTCTCTTTCTTCTGCTTCTTCTGATTCACCCTCCAGACTTCACCTTCTCCTTCTCCTTCTTCTGATTCTTCTGATTCACCCTCCAGACTTCACCTTCTCCTTCTCCTTCTTCTGCTTCTTCTGATTCACCCTCCTGACTTCACCTTCTCCTTCTCCTTCTTCTACTTCTTCTGATTCACCCTCCTGACTTCACCTTCTCCTTCTCCTTCTTCTACTTCTTCTGCTTCACCCTCCAGACTTCACCTTCTCCTTCTCCTTCTTCCAGTTCTTCTGATTCACCCTCCAGACTTCATCTTCTCCTTCTCCTTCTTCTGCTTCTTCTGATTCACCCTCCAGACTTCACCTTCTCCTTCTCCTTATTCTGCTTCTTCTGATTCACCCTCCAGACATCACCTTCTCCTTCTCCTTCTTCTGCTTCTTCTGATTCACCCTCCAGACATCACCTTCTCCTTCTCCTTCTTCTACTTCTTCTGATTCACCCTCCAGACTTCACCTTCTCCTTCTCCTTCTTCTACTTCTTCTGATTCACCCACCAGACTGCACCATCTCCTTCTCCTTCTTCTGCTTCTTCTGATTCACCCTCCAGACTTCACCTTCTCCTTCTCCTTTTTCTACTTCTCCTGATTCACCCTCCAGACTTCACCTTCTCCTTCTCCTTCTTCTGCTTCTTCTGATTCACCCTCCAGACTTCACCTTCTCCTTCTCCTTCTTCTGCTTCTTCTGATTCACCCTCCAGACTTCACCTTCTCCTTCTCCTTCTTCTGCTTCTTCTGATTCACCCTCCAGACTTCACCTTCTCCTTCTCATTCTTCTGCTTCTTCTGATTCACCCTCCAGACTTCATCTTCTCCTTCTCCTTCTTCTGCTTCTTCTGATTCACCCTCCAGACTTCACCTTCTCCTTTTCCTTCTTCTGCTACTTCTGATTCACCCTCCAGACTTCGCCTTCTCCTTCTCCTTCTTCTGCTTCTTCTGATTCACCCTCCAGACTTCACCTTCTCCTTCTTCTTCTACTTCTTCTGATTCACCCTCCTGACTTCACCTTCTCCTTCTCCTTCTTCTGCTTCTCCTGATTCACCCTCCAGACATCACCTTCTCCTTCTCCTTCTTCTACTTCTTCTGATTCACCCTCCAGACTTCACCTTCTCCTTCTACTTCTTCTGCTTCTTCTGATTCACCCCCCAGACATCACCTTCTCCTTCTCCTTCTTCTACTTCTTCTGATTCACCCTCCAGACTTCACCTTCTCCTTCTCCTTCTTCTGCTTCTTCTGCTTCACCCTCGAGACTTCACCTTCTCCTTCTCCTTCTTCTGCTTCTTCTGATTCACCCTCCAGACTTCACCTTCTCCTTCTCCTTCTTCTGCTTCTTCTGATTCACCCTCCAGACTTCATCTTCTCCTTCTCCTTCTTCTGCTTCTTCTGATTCACCCTCCAGACTTCACCTTCTCCTTCTCCTTCTTCTGCTTCTTCTGATTCACCCTCCAGACTTCGCCTTTTCCTTCTCCTTCTTCTACTTCTTCTGATTCACCCTCCAGACTTCACCTTCTCCTTCTCCTTCTTCTACTTCTTCTGATTCACTCTCCAGTCTTCACCTTCTCCTTCTCCTTCTTCTGCTTCTTCTGATTCACCCTCCAGACTTCACCTTCTCCTTCTCCTTCTTCTGCTTCTTCTGATTCACCCTCCTGACTTCACCTTCTCCTTCTCCTTCTTCTGCTTCTTCTGATTCACCCTCCAGACTTCACCTTCTCCTTCTCCTTCTTCTGCTTCTTCTGATTCACCCTCCAGACTTCACCTTCTCCTTCTCCTTCTTCTACTTCTTCTGATTCACCCTCCAGACTTCGCCTTCTCCTTCTCCTTCTTCTACTTCTTCTGATTCACCCTCCAGACTTCACCTTCTCCTTCTTCTTCTACTTCTTCTGATTCACCCTCCAGTCTTCACCTTCTCCTTCTCCTTCTTCTGCTTCTTCTGATTCACCCTCCAGACTTCACCTTCTCCTTCTCCTTCTTCTGCTTCTTCTGATTCACCCTCCAGACTTCACCTTCTCCTTCTCCTTCTTCTGCTTCTCCTGATTCACCCTCCAGACATCACCTTCTCCTTTTCCTTCTTCTACTTCTTCTGATTCCCCCTCCAGACTTCACCTTCTCCTTCTACTTCTTCTGCTTCTTCTGATTCACCCCCCAGACATCACCTTCTCCTTCTCCTTCTTCCACTTCTTCTGATTCACCCTCCAGACTTCACCTTCTCCTTCTCCTTCTTCTGCTTCTTCTGCTTCACCCTCGAGACTTCACCTTCTCCTTCTCCTTCTTCTGCTTCTTCTGATTCACCCTCCAGACTTCACCTTCTCCTTCTCCTTCTTCTGCTTCTTCTGATTCACCCTCCAGACTTCATCTTCTCCTTCTCCTTCTTCTGCTTCTTCTGATTCACCCTCCAGACTTCACCTTCTCCTTCTCCTTCTTCTGCTTCTTCTGATTCACCCTCCAGACTTCGCCTTTTCCTTCTCCTTCTTCTACTTCTTCTGATTCACCCTCCAGACTTCACCTTCTCCTTCTTCTTCTTCTACTTCTTCTGATTCACCCTCCAGTCTTCACCTTCTCCTTCTCCTTCTTCTGCTTCTTCTGATTCACCCTCCAGACTTCACCTTCTCCTTCTCCTTCTTCTGCTTCTTCTGATTCACCCCCCAGACCTCACCTTCTCCTTCTCCTTCTTCTACTTCTTCTGATTCACCCTCCAGACTTCATCTTCTCCTTCTCCTTCTTCTGCTTCTTCTGATTCACCCTCCAGACTTCACCTTCTCCTTCTCCTTCTTCTGCTTCTTCTGATTCACCCTCCAGACTTCACCTTCTCCTTCTCCTTCTTCTACTTCTTCTGATTCACCCTCCAGACTTCAGTTTCTCCTTCTCCTTCTTCTACTTCTTCTGATTCACCCTCCAGTCTTCACCTTCTCCTTCTCCTTCTTCTGCTTCTTCTGCTTCACCCTCCAGACTTCACCTTCTCCTTCTCTTTCTTCTGCTTCTTCTGATTCACCCTCCAGACTTCACCTTCTCCTTCTCCTTCTTCTGATTCTTCTGATTCACCCTCCAGACTTCACCTTCTCCTTCTCCTTCTTCTGCTTCTTCTGATTCACCCTCCTGACTTCACCTTCTCCTTCTCCTTCTTCTACTTCTTCTGATTCACCCTCCTGACTTCACCTTCTCCTTCTCCTTCTTCTACTTCTTCTGCTTCACCCTCCAGACTTCACCTTCTCCTTCTCCTTCTTCTACTTCTTCTGATTCACCCTCCAGACTTCACCTTCTCCTTCTCCTTCTTCTGCTTCTTCTGATTCACCCTCCAGACTTCACCTTCTCCTTCTCCTTATTCTGCTTCTTCTGATTCACCCTCCAGACATCACCTTCTCCTTCTCCTTCTTCTGCTTCTTCTGATTCACCCTCCAGACATCACCTTCTCCTTCTCCTTCTTCTACTTCTTCTGATTCACCCTCCAGACTTCACCTTCTCCTTCTCCTTCTTCTACTTCTTCTGATTCACCCACCAGACTGCACCATCTCCTTCTCCTTCTTCTGCTTCTTCTGATTCACCCTCCAGACTTCACCTTCTCCTTCTCCTTTTTCTACTTCTCCTGATTCACCCTCCAGACTTCACCTTCTCCTTCTCCTTCTTCTGCTTCTTCTGATTCACCCTCCAGACTTCACCTTCTCCTTCTCCTTCTTCTGCTTCTTCTGATTCACCCTCCAGACTTCACCTTCTCCTTCTCCTTCTTCTGCTTCTTCTGATTCACCCTCCAGACTTCACCTTCTCCTTCTCATTCTTCTGCTTCTTCTGATTCACCCTCCAGACTTCATCTTCTCCTTCTCCTTCTTCTGCTTCTTCTGATTCACCCTCCAGACTTCACCTTCTCCTTTTCCTTCTTCTGCTACTTCTGATTCACCCTCCAGACTTCGCCTTCTCCTTCTCCTTCTTCTGCTTCTTCTGATTCACCCTCCAGACTTCACCTTCTCCTTCTTCTTCTACTTCTTCTGATTCACCCTCCTGACTTCACCTTCTCCTTCTCCTTCTTCTGCTTCTCCTGATTCACCCTCCAGACATCACCTTCTCCTTCTCCTTCTTCTACTTCTTCTGATTCACCCTCCAGACTTCACCTTCTCCTTCTACTTCTTCTGCTTCTTCTGATTCACCCCCCAGACATCACCTTCTCCTTCTCCTTCTTCTACTTCTTCTGATTCACCCTCCAGACTTCACCTTCTCCTTCTCCTTCTTCTGCTTCTTCTGCTTCACCCTCGAGACTTCACCTTCTCCTTCTCCTTCTTCTGCTTCTTCTGATTCACCCTCCAGACTTCACCTTCTCCTTCTCCTTCTTCTGCTTCTTCTGATTCACCCTCCAGACTTCATCTTCTCCTTCTCCTTCTTCTGCTTCTTCTGATTCACCCTCCAGACTTCACCTTCTCCTTCTCCTTCTTCTGCTTCTTCTGATTCACCCTCCAGACTTCGCCTTTTCCTTCTCCTTCTTCTACTTCTTCTGATTCACCCTCCAGACTTCACCTTCTCCTTCTCCTTCTTCTACTTCTTCTGATTCACTCTCCAGTCTTCACCTTCTCCTTCTCCTTCTTCTGCTTCTTCTGATTCACCCTCCAGACTTCACCTTCTCCTTCTCCTTCTTCTGCTTCTTCTGATTCACCCTCCTGACTTCACCTTCTCCTTCTCCTTCTTCTGCTTCTTCTGATTCACCCTCCAGACTTCACCTTCTCCTTCTACTTCTTCTCCTTCTTCTGATTCACCCTCCAGACTTCACCTTCTCCTTCTCCTTCTTCCGCTTCTTCTGATTCACCCTCCAGACTTCACCTTCTCCTTCTCCTTCTTCTGCTTCTTCTGATTCACTCTCCAGACTTCACCTTCTCCTTCTCCTTCTTCTGCTTCTTCTGATTCACCCTCCAGACTTCACCTTCTCCTTCTCCTTCTTCTACTTCTTCTGATTCACCCTCCAGACTTCACCTTCCCCTTCTCCTTCTTCTGCTTCTTCTGATTCACCCTCCAGACTTCACCTTCTCCTTCTCCTTCGTCTAATTCTTCGGATTCACCCTCCAGACTACACCTTCTCCTTCTCCTTCTTCTGCTTCTTCTGCTTCACCCTCCAGACTTCACCTTCTCCTTCTCCTTCTTCTACTTCGTCTGATTCACCCTCCAGACTTCACCTTCTCTTTCTCCTTCTTCTACTTCTTCTGATTCACCCTCCTGACTTCACCTTCTCCATCTCCTTCTTCTGTTTCTTCTGCTTCACCCTCCAGACTTCACCTTCTCCTTCTCCTTCTTCTGCTTCTTCTGCTTCACCCTCCAGACTTCACCTTCTCCTTCTCCTTCTTCTGCTTCTTCTGCTTCACCCTCCTGACTTCACCTTCTCCTTCTCCTTCTTCTGCTTCTTCTGATTCAGCCTCCTGACCTCACCTTCTCCTTCTCCTTCTTCTGCTTCTTCTGATTCACCCTCCAGACTTCACCTTCTCCTTCTCCTTCTTCTGCTTCTTCTGATTCACCCTCCAGACTTCACCTTCTTCTGCTTCTTCTGCTTCACACTCCTGACTTCACCTTCTCCTTCTCCTTCTTCTACTTCTTCTGATTCACCCTTCAGACTTCACCTTCTCCTTCTCCTTCTTCTGCTTCTTCTCCTTTACCTTCCTGACTTCACCTTCTCCTTCTCCTTCTTCTGCTTCTTCTGATTCACCCTCCAGACTTCACCTTCTCCTTCTCCTTCTTCTGCTTCTTCTGATTCACCCTCCAGACTTCACCTTCTCCTTCTCCTTCTTCTGCTTCTTCTGATTCACCCTCCTGACCTCACCTTCTCCTTCTCCTTCTTCTACTTCTTCTGATTCACCCTCCAGACCTCATCTTCGCCTTCTCCTTATTCTGCTTCTTCTGATTCACCCTCCAGACTTCACCTTCTCCTTCTCCTTCTTCTGCTTCTTCTGATTCACCCTCCAGACTTCACCTTCTCCTTCTCCTTCTTCTACTTCTTCTGATTCACCCTCCAGACTTCACCTTCTCCTTCTCCTTCTTCTACTTCTTCTGATTCACCCTCCAGTCTTCACCTTCTCCTTCTACTTCTTCTGCTTCTTCTGCTTCACCCTCCAGACTTCACCTTCTCCTTCTCTTTCTTCTGCTTCTTCTGATTCACCCTCCAGACTTCACCTTCTCCTTCTCCTTCTTCTGATTCTTCTGATTCACCCTCCAGACTTCACCTTCTCCTTCCCCTTCTTCTGCTTCTTCTGATTCACCCTCCTGACTTCACCTTCTCCTTCTCCTTCTTCTACTTCTTCTGATTCACCCTCCTGACTTCACCTTCTCCTTCTCCTTCTTCTCCTTCTTCTGCTTCACCCTCCAGACTTCACCTTCTCCTTCTCCTTCTTCTACTTCTTCTGATTCACCCTCCAGACTTCACCTTCTCCTTCTCCTTCGTCTGCTTCTTCTGATTCACCCTCCAGACTTCACCTTCTCCTTCTTATTCTGCTTCTTCTGATTCACCCTCCAGACTTCACCTTCTCCTTCTCCTTCTTCTGCTTCTTCTGATTCACCCTCCAGACTTCACCTTCTCCTTCTCCTTCTTCTGCTTCTTCTGATTCACCCTCCTGACTTCACCTTCTCCTTCTCCTTCTTCTACTTCTTCTGATTCACCCTCCAGACTTCATCTTCTCCTTCTCCTTCTTCTACTTCTTCTGATTCACCCTCCAGACTTCACCTTCTCCTTCTCCTTCTTCTACTTCTACTGATTCACCCTCCAGACTTCACCTTCTCCTTCTCCTTCTTCTACTTCTTCTGATTCACCCTCCAGACTTCACCTTCTCCTTCACCTTCTTCTGCTTCTTCTGATTCACCTCCAGACTTCACCTTCTCCTTCTCCTTCTTCTGCTTCTTCTGATTCACCCTTCAGACTTCACCTTCTCCTTCTCCTTCTTCTGCTTCTTCTGATTCACCCTCCAGACCTCACCTTCCCCTTCTCCTTCTTATACATCTTCTGATTCACCCTCCAGACTTCATCTTCTCCTTCTCCTTCTTGTGCTTCTTCTGATTCACCCTCCAGACTTCACCTTCTCCTTCTCCTTCTTCTGCTTCTTCTGATTCACCCTCCAGACTTCGCCTTCTCCTTCTTCTACTTCTTCTGATTCACCCTCCAGACTTCACCTTCTCCTTCTCCTTCTTCTACTTCTTCTGATTCACCCTCCAGTCTTCACCTTCTCCTTCTCCTTCTTCTGCTTCTTCTGCTTCACCCTCGAGACTTCACCTTCTCCTTCTCCTTCTTCTGCTTCTTCTGATTCACCCTCCAGACTTCACCTTCTCCTTCTCCTTCTTCTGCTTCTTCTGATTCACTCTCCAGACTTCATCTTCTCCTTCTCCTTCTTCTGCTTCTTCTGATTCACCCTCCAGACTTCATCTTCTCCTTCTCCTTCTTCTGCTTCTTCTGATTCACCCTCCAGACTTCACCTTCTCCTTCTCCTTCTTCTGCTTCTTCTGATTCACCCTCCAGACTTCATCTTCTCCTTCTCCTTCTTCTGCTTCTTCTGATTCACCCTCCAGACTTCACCTTCTCCTTCTCCTTCTTCTGCTTCTTCTGATTCACCCTCCAGACTTCGCCTTTTCCTTCTCCTTCTTCTACTTCTTCTGATTCACCCTCCAGACTTCACCTTCTCCTTCTCCTTCTTCTACTTCTTCTGATTCACTCTCCAGTCTTCACCTTCTCCTTCTCCTTCTTCTGCTTCTTCTGATTCACCCTCCAGACTTCACCTTCTCCTTCTCCTTCTTCTGCTTCTTCTGATTCACCCTCCTGACTTCACCTTCTCCTTCTCCTTCTTCTGCTTCTTCTGATTCACCCTCCAGACTTCACCTTCTCCTTCTACTTCTTCTCCTTCTTCTGATTCACCCTCCAGACTTCACCTTCTCCTTCTCCTTCTTCCGCTTCTTCTGATTCACCCTCCAGACTTCACCTTCTCCTTCTCCTTCTTCTGCTTCTTCTGATTCACTCTCCAGACTTCACCTTCTCCTTCTCCTTCTTCTGCTTCTTCTGATTCACCCTCCAGACTTCACCTTCTCCTTCTCCTTCTTCTACTTCTTCTGATTCACCCTCCAGACTTCACCTTCCCCTTCTCCTTCTTCTGCTTCTTCTGATTCACCCTCCAGACTTCACCTTCTCCTTCTCCTTCGTCTAATTCTTCGGATTCACCCTCCAGACTACACCTTCTCCTTCTCCTTCTTCTGCTTCTTCTGCTTCACCCTCCAGACTTCACCTTCTCCTTCTCCTTCTTCTACTTCGTCTGATTCACCCTCCAGACTTCACCTTCTCTTTCTCCTTCTTCTACTTCTTCTGATTCACCCTCCTGACTTCACCTTCTCCATCTCCTTCTTCTGTTTCTTCTGCTTCACCCTCCAGACTTCACCTTCTCCTTCTCCTTCTTCTGCTTCTTCTGCTTCACCCTCCAGACTTCACCTTCTCCTTCTCCTTCTTCTGCTTCTTCTGCTTCACCCTCCTGACTTCACCTTCTCCTTCTCCTTCTTCTGCTTCTTCTGATTCAGCCTCCTGACCTCACCTTCTCCTTCTCCTTCTTCTGCTTCTTCTGATTCACCCTCCAGACTTCACCTTCTCCTTCTCCTTCTTCTGCTTCTTCTGATTCACCCTTCAGACTTCACCTTCTTCTGCTTCTTCTGCTTCACACTCCTGACTTCACCTTCTCCTTCTCCTTCTTCTACTTCTTCTGATTCACCCTTCAGACTTCACCTTCTCCTTCTCCTTCTTCTGCTTCTTCTCCTTTACCTTCCTGACTTCACCTTCTCCTTCTCCTTCTTCTGCTTCTTCTGATTCACCCTCCAGACTTCACCTTCTCCTTCTCCTTCTTCTGCTTCTTCTGATTCACCCTCCAGACTTCACCTTCTCCTTCTCCTTCTTCTGCTTCTTCTGATTCACCCTCCTGACCTCACCTTCTCCTTCTCCTTCTTCTACTTCTTCTGATTCACCCTCCAGACCTCATCTTCGCCTTCTCCTTCTTCTGCTTCTTCTGATTCACCCTCCAGACTTCACCTTCTCCTTCTCCTTCTTCTGCTTCTTCTGATTCACCCTCCAGACTTCACCTTCTCCTTCTCCTTCTTCTACTTCTTCTGATTCACCCTCCAGACTTCACCTTCTCCTTCTCCTTCTTCTACTTCTTCTGATTCACCCTCCAGTCTTCACCTTCTCCTTCTACTTCTTCTGCTTCTTCTGCTTCACCCTCCAGACTTCACCTTCTCCTTCTCTTTCTTCTGCTTCTTCTGATTCACCCTCCAGACTTCACCTTCTCCTTCTCCTTCTTCTGATTCTTCTGATTCACCCTCCAGACTTCACCTTCTCCTTCCCCTTCTTCTGCTTCTTCTGATTCACCCTCCTGACTTCACCTTCTCCTTCTCCTTCTTCTACTTCTTCTGATTCACCCTCCTGACTTCACCTTCTCCTTCTCCTTCTTCTCCTTCTTCTGCTTCACCCTCCAGACTTCACCTTCTCCTTCTCCTTCTTCTACTTCTTCTGATTCACCCTCCAGACTTCACCTTCTCCTTCTCCTTCGTCTGCTTCTTCTGATTCACCCTCCAGACTTCACCTTCTCCTTCTTATTCTGCTTCTTCTGATTCACCCTCCAGACTTCACCTTCTCCTTCTCCTTCTTCTGCTTCTTCTGATTCACCCTCCAGACTTCACCTTCTCCTTCTCCTTCTTCTGCTTCTTCTGATTCACCCTCCTGACTTCACCTTCTCCTTCTCCTTCTTCTACTTCTTCTGATTCACCCTCCAGACTTCATCTTCTCCTTCTCCTTCTTCTACTTCTTCTGATTCACCCTCCAGACTTCACCTTCTCCTTCTCCTTCTTCTACTTCTACTGATTCACCCTCCAGACTTCACCTTCTCCTTCTCCTTCTTCTACTTCTTCTGATTCACCCTCCAGACTTCACCTTCTCCTTCACCTTCTTCTGCTTCTTCTGATTCACCTCCAGACTTCACCTTCTCCTTCTCCTTCTTCTGCTTCTTCTGATTCACCCTTCAGACTTCACCTTCTCCTTCTCCTTCTTCTGCTTCTTCTGATTCACCCTCCAGACCTCACCTTCCCCTTCTCCTTCTTATACATCTTCTGATTCACCCTCCAGACTTCATCTTCTCCTTCTCCTTCTTGTGCTTCTTCTGATTCACCCTCCAGACTTCACCTTCTCCTTCTCCTTCTTCTGCTTCTTCTGATTCACCCTCCAGACTTCGCCTTCTCCTTCTTCTACTTCTTCTGATTCACCCTCCAGACTTCACCTTCTCCTTCTCCTTCTTCTACTTCTTCTGATTCACCCTCCAGTCTTCACCTTCTCCTTCTCCTTCTTCTGCTTCTTCTGATTCACCCTCCAGACTTCACCTTCTCCTTCTCCTTCTTCCGCTTCTTCTGATTCACCCTCCTGACTTCACCTTCTCCTTCTCCTTCTTCTGCTTCTTCTGATTCACCCTCCAGACTTCACCTTCTCCTTCTCCTTCTTCTACTTCTTCTGATTCACCCTCCAGACTTCACCTTCTCCTTCTACCTCTTCTGCTTCTTCTGATTCACCCTCCAGACTTCACCTTCTCCTTCTCCTTCTTCTGCTTCTTCTGATTCACCCTCCAGACTTCACCTTCTCCTTCTCCTTCTTCTGCTACTTCTGATTCAAACTCCAGAATTCACCTTCTCCTTCTCCTTCTTCTGCTTCTTCTGATTCACCCTCCAGACTTCACCTTCTCCTTCTCCTTCTTCTACTTCTTCTGATTCACCCTCCAGTCTTCACCTTCTCCTTCTACTTCTTCTGCTTCTTCTGCTTCACCCTCCAGACTTCACCTTCTCCTTCTCTTTCTTCTGCTTCTTCTGATTCACCCTCCAGACTTCACCTTCACCTTCTCCTTCTTTTGATTCTTCTGATTCACCCTCCAGACTTCTCCTTCTCCTTCCCCTTCTTCTGCTTCTTCTGATTCACCCTCCTGACTTCACCTTCTCCTTCTCCTTCTTCTACTTCTTCTGATTCACCCTCCTGACTTCACCTACTCCTTCTCCTTCTTCTCCTTCTTCTGCTTCACCCTCCAGACTTCACCTTCTCCTTCTCCTTCTTCTACTTCTTCTGATTCACCCTCCAGACTTCACCTTCTCCTTCTCCTTCGTCTGCTTCTTCTGCTTCACCCTCCAGACTTCACCTTCTCCTTCTCCTTCTTCTGCTTCTTCTGCTTCACCCTCCAGACTTCACCTTCTCCTTCTCCTTCTTCTGCTTCTTCTGCTTCACCCTCCTGACTTCACCTTCTCCTTCTCCTTCTTCTACTTCTTCTGATTCACCCTCCAGACTTCACCTTCGCCTTCTCCTTCTTCTGCTTCTTCTGCTTCACCCTCCAGACTTCACCTTCTCCTTCTCCTTCTTCTGCTTCTTCTGCTTCGCCCTCCAGACTTCACCTTCTCCTTTTCCACTTCTGCTTCTTTTGCTTCACCCTCCAGACTTCACCTTCTCCTTCTCCTTCTTCTGCTTCTTCTGCTTCACCCTCCTGACTTCACCTTCTCCTTCTCCTTCTTCTACTTCTTCTGATTCACCCTCCAGACTTCACCTTCTCCTTCTCCTTCTTCTGCTTCTTCTGCTTCACCCTCCAGACTTCACCTTCTCCTTCTCCTTCTTCTGCTTCTTCTCTGCGCCCTCCAGACTTCACCTTCTCCTTCTCCTTCTTCTGCTTCTTCTGCTTCACCTTCCTGACTTCACCTTCTCCTTCTCCTTCTTCTACTTCTTCTGCTTCACCCCCCAGACTTCACCTTCTCCTTCTTCTACTTCTTCTGATTCACCCTCCTAACTTCACCTTCTCCTTCTCCTTCTTCTGCTTCTTCTGATTCAGCCTCCTGACCTCACCTTCTCCTTCTCCTTCTTCTGCTTCTTCTGATTCACCCTCCAGACTTCACCTTCTCCTTCTCCTTCTTCTGCTTCTTCTGATTCACCCTCCAGACTTCACCTTCTTCTGCTTCTTCTGCTTCACACTCCTGACTTCACCTTCTCCTTCTCCTTCTTCTACTTCTTCTGATTCACCCTTCAGACTTCACCTTCTCCTTCTCCTTCTTCTGCTTCTTCTCCTTTACCTTCCTGACTTCAGCTTCTCCTTCTCCTTCTTCTACTTCTTCTGCTTCACCCCCCTGACTTCAACTTCTCCTTCTCCTTCTTCTGCTTCTTCTGATTCACCCTACTAACTTCACCTTCTCCTTCTCCTTTTTCTGCTTCTTCTGATTCACCCTCCTGACCTCACCTTCTCCTTCTCATTCTTCTGCTTCTTCTGATTCACCCTCCAGACTTCACCTTCTCCTTCTCCTTCTTCTGCTTCTTCTGATTCGCCCTCCAGACTTCACCTTCTCCTTTTCCACTTCTGCTTCTTTTGCTTCACCCTCCAGACTTCACCTTCTCCTTCTCCTTCTTCTGCTTCTTCTGCTTCACCCTCCTGACTTCACCTTCTCCTTCTCCTTCTTCTACTTCTTCTGATTCACCCTCCAGACTTCACCTTCTCCTTCTCCTTCTTCTGCTTCTTCTGCTTCACCCTCCAGACTTCACCTTCTCCTTCTCCTTCTTCTGCTTCTTCTCTGCGCCCTCCAGACTTCACCTTCTCCTTCTCCTTCTTCTGCTTCTTCTGCTTCACCTTCCTGACTTCACCTTCTCCTTCTCCTTCTTCTACTTCTTCTGCTTCACCCCCCTGACTTCACCTTCTCCTTCTCCTTCTTCTGCTTCTTCTGATTCACCCTCCTAACTTCACCTTCTCCTTCTCCTTCTTCTGCTTCTTCTGATTCAGCCTCCTGACCTCACCTTCTCCTTCTCCTTCTTCTGCTTCTTCTGATTCACCCTCCAGACTTCACCTTCTCCTTCTCCTTCTTCTGCTTCTTCTGATTCACCCTCCAGACTTCACCTTCTTCTGCTTCTTCTGCTTCACACTCCTGACTTCACCTTCTCCTTCTCCTTCTTCTACTTCTTCTGATTCACCCTTCAGACTTCACCTTCTCCTTCTCCTTCTTCTGCTTCTTCTCCTTTACCTTCCTGACTTCACCTTCTCCTTCTCCTTCTTCTACTTCTTCTGCTTCACCCCCCTGACTTCAACTTCTCCTTCTCCTTCTTCTGCTTCTTCTGATTCACCCTACTAACTTCACCTTCTCCTTCTCCTTTTTCTGCTTCTTCTGATTCACCCTCCTGACCTCACCTTCTCCTTCTCCTTCTTCTGCTTCTTCTGATTCACCCTCCAGACTTCACCTTCTCCTTCTCCTTCTTCTGCTTCTTCTGATTCACCCTCCAGACTTCATCTTCTCCTTCTCCTTCTTCTGCTTCTTCTGATTCACCCTCCTGACCTCACCTTCTCCTTCTCCTTCTTCTACTTCTTCTGATTCACCCTCCAGACCTCATCTTCGCCTTCTCCTTCTTCTGCTTCTTCTGATTCACCCTCCAGACTTCACCTTCTCCTTCTCCTTCTTCTGCTTCTTCTGATTCACCCTCCAGACTTCACCTTCTCCTTCTCATTCTTCTACTTCTTCTGATTCACCCTCCAGACTTCACCTTCTCCTTCTCCTTCTTCTACTTCTTCTGATTCACCCTCCAGTCTTCACCTTCTCCTTCTACTTCTTCTGCTTCTTCTGCTTCACCCTCCAGACTTCACCTTCTCCTTCTCTTTCTTCTGCTTCTTCTGATTCACCCTCCAGACTTCACCTTCTCCTTCTCCTTCTTCTGATTCTTCTGATTCACCCTCCAGACTTCACCTTCTCCTTCCCCTTCTTCTGCTTCTTCTGATTCACCCTCCTGACTTCACCTTCTCCTTCTCCTTCTTCTACTTCTTCTGATTCACCCTCCTGACTTCACCTTCTCCTTCTCCTTCTTCTCCTTCTTCTGCTTCACCCTCCAGACTTCACCTTCTCCTTCTCCTTCTTCTACTTCTTCTGATTCACCCTCCAGACTTCACCTTCTCCTTCTCCTTCGTCTGCTTCTTCTGATTCACCCTCCAGTCTTCACCTTCTCCTTCTTATTCTGCTTCTTCTGATTCACCCTCCAGACTTCACCTTCTCCTTCTCCTTCTTCTGCTTCTTCTGATTCACCCTCCAGACTTCACCTTCTCCTTCTCCTTCTTCTGCTTCTTCTGATTCACCCTCCAGACTTCACCTTCTCCTTCTCCTACTTCTACTTCTTCTGATTCACCCTCCAGACTTCATCTTCTCCTTCTCCTTCTTCTACTTCTTCTGATTCACCCTCCAGACTTCACCTTCTCCTTCTCCTTCTTCTACTTCTACTGATTCACCCTCCAGACTTCACCTTCTCCTTCTCCTTCTTCTACTTCTTCTGATTCACCCTCCAGACTTCACCTTCTCCTTCACCTTCTTCTGCTTCTTCTGATTCACCTCCAGACTTCACCTTCTCCTTCTCCTTCTTCTGCTTCTTCTGATTCACCCTTCAGACTTCACCTTCTCCTTCTCCTTCTTCTGCTTCTTCTGATTCACCCTCCAGACCTCACCTTCCCCTTCTCCTTCTTATACATCTTCTGATTCACCCTCCAGACTTCATCTTCTCCTTCTCCTTCTTGTGCTTCTTCTGATTCACCCTCCAGACTTCACCTTCTCCTTCTCCTTCTTCTGCTTCTTCTGATTCACCCTCCAGACTTCGCCTTCTCCTTCTTCTACTTCTTCTGATTCACCCTCCAGACTTCACCTTCTCCTTCTCCTTCTTCTACTTCTTCTGATTCACCCTCCAGTCTTCACCTTCTCCTTCTCCTTCTTCTGCTTCTTCTGATTCACCCTCCAGACTTCACCTTCTCCTTCTCCTTCTTCCGCTTCTTCTGATTCACCCTCCTGACTTCACCTTCTCCTTCTCCTTCTTCTGCTTCTTCTGATTCACCCTCCAGACTTCACCTTCTCCTTCTCCTTCTTCTACTTCTTCTGATTCACCCTCCAGACTTCACCTTCTCCTTCTACCTCTTCTGCTTCTTCTGATTCACCCTCCAGACTTCACCTTCTCCTTCTCCTTCTTCTGCTTCTTCTGATTCACCCTCCAGACTTCACCTTCTCCTTCTCCTTCTTCTGCTACTTCTGATTCAACCTCCAGAATTCACCTTCTCCTTCTCCTTCTTCTGCTTCTTCTGATTCACCCTCCAGACTTCACCTTCTCCTTCTCCTTCTTCTACTTCTTCTGATTCACCCTCCAGTCTTCACCTTCTCCTTCTACTTCTTCTGCTTCTTCTGCTTCACCCTCCAGACTTCACCTTCTCCTTCTCTTTCTTCTGCTTCTTCTGATTCACCCTCCAGACTTCACCTTCTCCTTCTCCTTCTTTTGATTCTTCTGATTCACCCTCCAGACTTCTCCTTCTCCTTCCCCTTCTTCTGCTTCTTCTGATTCACCCTCCTGACTTCACCTTCTCCTTCTCCTTCTTCTACTTCTT
Organism: Somniosus microcephalus; assembly: GCF_052327205.1. NCBI lineage: Eukaryota > Metazoa > Chordata > Chondrichthyes > Squaliformes > Somniosidae > Somniosus > Somniosus microcephalus. Next base: position 178,267 of record NW_028225475.1, read on the forward strand.
CTGATTCACCCTCCTGACTTCATCTTCTCCTTCTCCTTCTTCTCCTTCTTCTGCTTCACCCTCCAGACTTCACCTTCTCCTTCTCCTTCTTCTACTTCTTCTGATTCACCCTCCAGACTTCACCTTCTCCTTCTCCTTCGTCTGCTTCTTCTGATTCACCCTCCAGACTTCACCTTCTCCTTCTTATTCTGCTTCTTCTGGTTCACCCTCCAGACTTCACCTTCTCCTTCTCCTTCTTCTGCTTCTTCTGATTCACCCTCCAGACTTCACCTTCTCCTTCTCCTTCTTCTGCTTCTTCTGATTCACCCTCCAGACTTCACCTTCTCCTTCTCCTTCTTCTACTTCTTCTGATTCACCCCCCAGACTTCATCTTCTCCTTCTCCTTCTACTACTTCTTCTGATTCACCCTCCAGACTTCACCTTCTCCTTCTCCTTCTTCTACTTCTACTGATTCACCCTCCAGACTTCACCTTCTCCTTCTCCTTCTTCTACTTCTTCTGATTCACCCTCCAGATTTCACCTTCTCCTTCACCTTCTTCTGCTTCTTCTGATTCACCTCCAGACTTCACCTTCTCCTTCTCCTTCTTCTGCTTCTTCTGATTCACCCTTCAGACTTCACCTTCTCCTTCTCCTTCTTCTGCTTCTTCTGATTCACCCTCCAGACCTCACCTTCCCCTTCTCCTTCTTATAAATCTTCTGATTCACCCTCCAGACTTCATCTTTTCCTTCTCCTTCTTGTGCTTCTTCTGATTCACCCTCCAGACTTCACCTTCTCCTTCTCCTTCTTCTGCTTCTTCTGATTCACCCTCCAGACTTCGCCTTCTCCTTCTTCTACTTCTTCTGATTCACCCTCCAGACTTCACCTTCTCCTTCTCCTTCTTCTACTTCTTCTGATTCACCCTCCAGTCTTCACCTTCTCCTTCTCCTTCTTCTGCTTCTTCTGATTCACCCTCCAGACTTCACCTTCTCCTTCTCCTTCTTCCGCTTCTTCTGATTCACCCTCCTGACTTCACCTTCTCCTTCTCCTTCTTCTGCTTCTTCTGATTCACCCTCCAGACTTCACCTTCTCCTTCTCCTTCTTCTACTTCTTCTGATTCACCCTCCAGACTTCACCTTCTCCTTCTACCTCTTCTGCTTCTTCTGATTCACCCTCCAGACTTCACCTTCTCCTTCTCCTTCTTCTGCTTCTTCTGATTCACCCTCCAGACTTCACCTTCTCCTTCTCCTTCTTCTGCTACTTCTGATTCAACCTCCAGAATTCACCTTCTCCTTCTCCTTCTTCTGCTTCTTCTGATTCACCCTCCAGACTTCACCTTCTCCTTCTCCTTCTTCTACTTCTTCTGTTTCACCCTCCAGACTTCACCTTCTCCTTCTCCTGCTTCTGCTTCTTCTGATTCACCCTCCAGACTTCACCGTCTCCTTCTCCTTCGTCTACTTCTTCTGATTCACCCTCCAGACTACACCTTCTCCTTCTCCTTCTTCTACATCTTCTGATTCACCCTCCAGACTTCACCTTCTCCTTCTCCTTCTTCTGCTTCTTTTGATTCACCCTCCAGACTTCACCTTCTCATTCTCCTTCTTCTACTTCTTCTGATTCACACTCCAAACTTCACCTTCTCCTTCTCCTTCTTCTACTTCTTCTGATTCACCCTCCAGACTTCACCTTCTCCTTCTCCTTCTTCTGCTTCTTCTGCTTCACCCTCGAGACTTCACCTTCTCCTTCTCCTTCTTCTGCTTCTTCTGATTCACCCTCCAGACTTCACCTTCTCCTTCTCCTTCTTCTGCTTCTTCTGATTCACTCTCCAGACTTCACCTTCTCCTTCTCCTTCTTCTGCTTCTTCTGATTCACCCTCCAGACTTCACCTTCTCCTTCTCCTTCTTCTACTTCTTCTGATTCACCCTCCAGACTTCACCTTCCCCTTCTCCTTCTTCTGCTTCTTCTGATTCACCCTCCAGACTTCACCTTCTCCTTCTCCTTCGTCTACTTCTTCGGATTCACCCTCCAGACTACACCTTCTCCTTCTCCTTCTTCTGCTTCTTCTGCTTCACCCTCCAGACTTCACCTTCTCCTTCTCCTTCTTCTACTTCGTCTGATTCACCCTCCAGACTTCACCTTCTCTTTCTCCTTCTTCTACTTCTTCTGATTCACCCTCCTGACTTCACCTTCTCCATCTCCTTCTTCTGTTTCTTCTGCTTCACCCTCCAGACTTCACCTTCTCCTTCTCCTTCTTCTGCTTCTTCTGCTTCACCCTCCAGACTTCACCTTCTCCTTCTCCTTCTTCTGCTTCTTCTGCTTCACCCTCCTGACTTCACCTTCTCCTTCTCCTTCTTCTACTTCTTCTGATTCACCCTCCAGACTTCACCTTCGCCTTCTCCTTCTTCTGCTTCTTCTGCTTCACCCTCCAGACTTCACCTTCTCCTTCTCCTTCTTCTGCTTCTTCTGCTTCGCCCTCCAGACTTCACCTTCTCCTTCTCCTTCTTCTGCTTCTTCTGCTTCACCCTCCTGACTTCACCATCTCCTTCTCCTTCTTCTACTTCTTCTGATTCACCCTCCAGACTTCACCTTCTCCTTCTCCTTCTTCTGCTTCTTCTGCTTCACCCTCCAGACTTCACCTTCTCCTTCTCCTTCTTCTGCTTCTTCTCTGCGCCCTCCAGACTTCTCCTTCTCCTTCTTCTGCTTCTTCTGCTTCACCTTCCTGACTTCACCTTCTCCTTCTCCTTCTTCTACTTCTTCTGCTTCACCCCCCTGACTTCACCTTCTCCTTCTCCTTCTTCTGCTTCTTCTGATTCACCCTCCTAACTTCACCTTCTCCTTCTCCTTCTTCTGCTTCTTCTGATTCAGCCTCCTGACCTCACCTTCTCCTTCTCCTTCTTCTGCTTCTTCTGATTCACCCTCCAGACTACACCTTCTCCTTCTCCTTCTTCTGCTTCTTCTGATTCACCCTCCAGACTTCACCTTCTTCTGCTTCTTCTGCTTCACACTCCTGACTTCACCTTCTCCTTCTCCTTCTTCTACTTCTTCTGATTCACCCTTCAGACTTCACCTTCTCCTTCTCCTTCTTCTGCTTCTTCTCCTTTACCTTCCTGACTTCACCTTCTCCTTCTCCTTCTTCTACTTCTTCTGCTTCACCCCCCTGACTTCAACTTCTCCTTCTCCTTCTTCTGCTTCTTCTGATTCACCCTACTAACTTCACCTTCTCCTTCTCCTTTTTCTGCTTCTTCTGATTCACCCTCCTGACCTCACCTTCTCCTTCTCCTTCTTCTGCTTCTTCTGATTCACCCTCCAGACTTCACCTTCTCCTTCTCCTTCTTCTGCTTCTTCTGATTCACCCTCCAGACTTCACCTTCTCCTTCTCCTTCTTCTGCTTCTTCTGATTCACCCTCCTGACCTCACCTTCTCCTTCTCCTTCTTCTACTTCTTCTGATTCACCCTCCAGACTTCATCTTCGCCTTCTCCTTCTTCTGCTTCTTCTGATTCACCCTCCAGACTTCACCTTCTCCTTCTCCTTCTTCTGCTTCTTCTGATTCACCCTCCAGACTTCACCTTCTCCTTCTCCTTCTTCTACTTCTTCTGATTCACCCTCCAGAATTCACCTTCTCCTTCTCCTTCTTCTACTTCTTCTGATTCACCCTCCAGTCTTCACCTTCTCCTTCTACTTCTTCTGCTTCTTCTGCTTCACCCTCCAGACTTCACCTTCTCCTTCTCTTTCTTCTGCTTCTTCTGATTCACCCTCCAGACTTCACCTTCTCCTTCTCCTTCTTCTGATTCTTCTGATTCACCCTCCAGACTTCACCTTCTCCTTCCCCTTCTTCTGCTTCTTCTGATTCACCCTCCTGACTTCACCTTCTCCTTCTCCTTCTTCTACTTCTTCTGATTCACCCTCCTGACTTCACCTTCTCCTTCTCCTTCTTCTCCTTCTTCTGCTTCACCCTCCAGACTTCACCTTCTCCTTCTCCTTCTTCTACTTCTTCTGATTCACCCTCCAGACTTCACCTTCTCCTTCTCCTTCGTCTGCTTCTTCTGATTCACCCTCCAGACTTCACCTTCTCCTTCTTATTCTGCTTCTTCTGATTCACCCTCCAGACTTCACCTTCTCCTTCTCCTTCTTCTGCTTCTTCTGATTCACCCTCCAGACTTCATCTTCTCCTTCTCCTTCTTCTGCTTCTTCTGATTCACCCTCCAGACTTCACCTTCTCCTTCTCCTTCTTCTGCTTCTTCTGATTCACCCTCCAGACTTCACCTTCTCCTTCTCCTTCTTCTACTTCTTCTGATTCACCCTCCAGACTTCAGTTTCTCCTTCTCCTTCTTCTACTTCTTCTGATTCACCCTCCAGTCTTCACCTTCTCCTTCTCCTTCTTCTCCTTCTTCTGCTTCACCCTCCAGACTTCACCTTCTCCTTCTCTTTCTTCTGCTTCTTCTGATTCACCCTCCAGACTTCACCTTCTCCTTCTCCTTCTCCTGATTCTTCTGATTCACCCTCCAGACTTCACCTTCTCCTTCTCCTTCTTCTGCTTCTTCTGATTCACCCTCCTGATTTCACCTTCTCCTTCTCCTTCTTCTACTTCTTCTGATTCACCCTCCTGACTTCACCTTCTCCTTCTCCTTCTTCTACTTCTTCTGCTTCACCCTCCAGACTTCACCTTCTCCTTCTCCTTCTTCTACTTCTTCTGATTCACCCTCCAGACTTCACCTTCTCCTTCTCCTTCTTCTGCTTCTTCTGATTCACCCTCCAGACTTCACCTTCTCCTTCTCCTTCTTCTGCTTCTTCTGATTCACCCTCCAGACTTCACCTTCTCCTTCTCCTTCTTCTGCTTCTTCTGATTCACCCTCCAGACTTCACCTTCTCCTTCTCCTTCTTCTACTTCTTCTGATTCACCCTCCAGACTTCACCTTCTCCTTCTCCTTCTTCTACTTCTTCTGATTCACCCTCCAGACTGCACCATCTCCTTCTCCTTCTTCTGCTTCTTCTGATTCACCCTCCAGACTTCACCTTCTCCTTCTCCTTTTTCTGCTTCTTCTAATTCACCCTCCAGACTTCACCTTCTCCTTCTCCTTCTTCTGCTTCTCCTGATACACCCTTCAGACTTCACCTTCTCCTTCTCCTTCTTCTGCTTCTTCTGATTCACCCTCCAGACCTCACCTTCTCCTTCTCCTTCTTCTACTTCTTCTGATTCACCCTCCAGACTTCATCTTCTCCTTCTCCTTTTTCTGCTTCTTCTGATATACCCTCCAGACTTCACCTTCTCCTTCTCCTTCTTCTGCTTCTTCTGATTCACCCTCCAGACTTCACCTTCTCCTTCTCCTTCTTCTACTTCTTCTGATTCACCCTCCAGACTTCACCTTCTCCTTCTCCTTCTTCTACTTCTTCTGATTCACCCTCCAGACTGCACCTCCTCCTTCTTCTGCTTCTTCTGATTCACCCTCCAGACTTCACCTTCTCCTTCTCCTTCTTCTGCTTCTTCTGCTTCACCCTCCAGACTTCACCTTCTCCTTCTCCTTCTTCTACTTCTTCTGATTCACCCTCCAGACTTCACCTTCTCCTTCTCCTTCTTCTGCTTCTTCTGCTTCACCCTCCAGACTTCACCTTCTCCTTCTCCTTCCTCTGCTTCTTCTGCTTCGCCCTCCAGACTTCACCTTCTCCTTCTCCTTCTTCTGCTTCTTCTGCTTCAACCTCCAGACTTCACCTTCTCCTTCTCCTTCTTCTGCTTCTTCTGCTTCACCCTCCTGACTTCACCTTCTCCTTCTCCTTCTTCTACTTCTTCTGATTCACCCTCCAGACTTCACCTTCTCCTTCTCCTTCTTCTGCTTCTTCTGCTTCACCCTCCAGACTTCACCTTCTCCTTCTCCTTCTTCTGCTTCTTCTGCTGCACCCTCCAGACTTCACCTTCTCCTTCTCCTTCTTCTGCTTCTTCTGCTTCACCCTCCAGACTTCACCTTCTCCTTCTCCTTCTTCTACTTCTTCTGCTTCACGCCCCTGACTTCACCTTCTCCTTCTCCTTCTTCTGCTTCTTCTGATTCACCCTCCTAACTTCACCTTCTCCTTCTCCTTCTTCTGCTTCTTCTGATTCACCCTCCTGACATCACCTTCTCCTTCTCCTTCTTCTGCTTCTTCTGATTCACCCTCCAGACTTCACCTTCTCCTTCTCCTTCTTCTGCTTCTTCTGATTCACCCCCCAGACCTCACCTTCTCCTTCTCCTTCTTCTACTTCTTCTGATCCACCCTCCAGACTTCATCTTCTCCTTCTCCTTCTTCTGCTTCTTCTGATTCACCCTCCAGACTTCACCTTCTCCTTCTCCTTCTTCTGCTTCTTCTGATTCACCCTCCAGACTTCACCTTCTCCTTCTCCTTCTTCTACTTCTTCTGATTCACCCTCCAGACTTCAGTTTCTCCTTCTCCTTCTTCTACTTCTTCTGATTCACCCTCCAGTCTTCACCTTCTCCTTCTCCTTCTTCTGCTTCTTCTGCTTCACCCTCCAGACTTCACCTTCTCCTTCACTTTCTTCTGCTTCTTCTGATTCACCCTCCAGACTTCACCTTCTCCTTCTCCTTCTTCTGATTCTTCTGATTCACCCTCCAGACTTCACCTTCTCCTTCTCCTTCTTCTGCTTCTTCTGATTCACCCTCCTGACTTCACCTTCTCCTTCTCCTTCTTCTACTTCTTCTGATTCACCCTCCTGACTTCACCTTCTCCTTCTCCTTCTTCTACATCTTCTGCTTCACCCTCCAGACTTCACCTTCTCCTTCTCCTTCTTCTACTTCTTCTGATTCACCCTCCAGACTTCACCTTCTCCTTCTCCTTCTTCTGCTTCTTCTGATTCACCCTCCAGACTTCACCTTCTCCTTCTCCTTATTCTGCTTCTTCTGATTCACCCTCCAGACTTCACCTTCTCCTTCTCCTTCTTCTGCTTCTTCTGATTCACCCTCCAGACATCACCTTCTCCTTCTCCTTCTTCTACTTCTTCTGATTCACCCTCCAGACTTCACCTTCTCCTTCTCCTTCTTCTACTTCTTCTGATTCACCCTCCAGACTGCACCATCTCCTTCTCCTTCTTCTGCTTCTTCTGATTCACCCTCCAGACTTCACCTTCTCCTTCTCCTTCTTCTGCTTCTTCTGATTCACCCTCCAGACTTCACCTTCTCCTTCTCCTTCTTCTACTTCTTCTGATTCACCCTCCAGACTTCACCTTCTCCTTCTCCTTCTTCTGCTTCTTCTGCTTCACCCTCCAGACTTCACCTTCTCCTTCTCCTTCCTCTGCTTCTTCTGCTTCGCCCTCCAGACTTCACCTTCTCCTTCTCCTTCTTCTGCTTCTTCTGCTTCAACCTCCAGACTTCACCTTCTCCTTCTCCTTCTTCTGCTTCTTCTGCTTCACCCTCCTGACTTCACCTTCTCCTTCTCCTTCTTCTACTTCTTCTGATTCACCCTCCAGACTTCACCTTCTCCTTCTCCTTCTTCTGCTTCTTCTGCTTCACCCTCCAGACTTCACCTTCTCCTTCTCCTTCCTCTGCTTCTTCTGCTTCGCCCTCCAGACTTCACCTTCTCCTTCTCCTTCTTCTGCTTCTTCTGCTTCAACCTCCAGACTTCACCTTCTCCTTCTCCTTCTTCTGCTTCTTCTGCTTCACCCTCCTGACTTCACCTTCTCCTTCTCCTTCTTCTACTTCTTCTGATTCACCCTCCAGACTTCACCTTCTCCTTCTCCTTCTTCTGCTTCTTCTGCTTCACCCTCCAGACTTCACCTTCTCCTTCTCCTTCTTCTGCTTCTTCTGCTGCGCCCTCCAGACTTCACCTTCTCCTTCTCCTTCTTCTGCTTCTTCTGCTTCACCCTCCAGACTTCACCTTCTCCTTCTCCTTCTTCTACTTCTTCTGCTTCACGCCCCTGACTTCACCTTCTCCTTCTCCTTCTTCTGCTTCTTCTGATTCACCCTCCTAACTTCACCTTCTCCTTCTCCTTCTTCTGCTTCTTCTGATTCACCCTCCTGACATCACCTTCTCCTTCTCCTTCTTCTGCTTCTTCTGATTCACCCTCCAGACTTCACCTTCTCCTTCTCCTTCTTCTGCTTCTTCTGATTCACCCCCCAGACCTCACCTTCTCCTTCTCCTTCTTCTACTTCTTCTGATCCACCCTCCAGACTTCATCTTCTCCTTCTCCTTCTTCTGCTTCTTCTGATTCACCCTCCAGACTTCACCTTCTCCTTCTCCTTCTTCTGCTTGTTCTGATTCACCCTCCAGACTTCACCTTCTCCTTCTCCTTCTTCTACTTCTTCTGATTCACCCTCCAGACTTCAGTTTCTCCTTCTCCTTCTTCTACTTCTTCTGATTCACCCTCCAGTCTTCACCTTCTCCTTCTCCTTCTTCTGCTTCTTCTGCTTCACCCTCCAGACTTCACCTTCTCCTTCACTTTCTTCTGCTTCTTCTGATTCACCCTCCAGACTTCACCTTCTCCTTCTCCTTCTTCTGATTCTTCTGATTCACCCTCCAGACTTCACCTTCTCCTTCTCCTTCTTCTGCTTCTTCTGATTCACCCTCCTGACTTCACCTTCTCCTTCTCCTTCTTCTACTTCTTCTGATTCACCCTCCTGACTTCACCTTCTCCTTCTCCTTCTTCTACATCTTCTGCTTCACCCTCCAGACTTCACCTTCTCCTTCTCCTTCTTCTACTTCTTCTGATTCACCCTCCAGACTTCACCTTCTCCTTCTCCTTCTTCTGCTTCTTCTGATTCACCCTCCAGACTTCACCTTCTCCTTCTCCTTATTCTGCTTCTTCTGATTCACCCTCCAGACTTCACCTTCTCCTTCTCCTTCTTCTGCTTCTTCTGATTCACCCTCCAGACATCACCTTCTCCTTCTCCTTCTTCTACTTCTTCTGATTCACCCTCCAGACTTCACCTTCTCCTTCTCCTTCTTCTACTTCTTCTGATTCACCCTCCAGACTGCACCATCTCCTTCTCCTTCTTCTGCTTCTTCTGATTCACCCTCCAGACTTCACCTTCTCCTTCTCCTTCTTCTGCTTCTTCTGATTCACCCTCCAGACTTCACCTTCTCCTTCTCCTTCTTCTTCTTCTTTTGATTCACCCTCCAGACTGCACCATCTCCTTCTCCTTCTTCTGCTTCTTCTGATTCACCCTCCAGACTTCACCTTCTCCTTCTCCTTTTTCTGCTTCTTCTGATTCACACTCCAGACTTCACCTTCTCCTTCTCCTTATTCTGCTTCTTCTGATTCACCCTCCAGACTTCACCTTCTCCTTCTCCTTCTTCTGCTTCTTCTGATTCACCCTCCAGACATTACCTTCTCCTTCTCCTTCTTCTACTTCTTCTGATTCACCCTCCTGACTTCACCTTCTCCTTCTCCTTCTTCTACTTCTTCTGATTCACCCTCCTGACTTCACCTTCTCCTTCTCCTTCTTCTACTTCTTCTGCTTCACCCTCCAGACTTCACCTTCTCCTTCTCCTTCTTCTACTTCTTCTGATTCACCCTCCAGACTTCACCTTCTCCTTCTCCTTCTTCTGCTTCTTCTGATTCACCCTCCAGACTTCACCTTCTCCTTCTCCTTATTCTGCTTCTTCTGATTCACCCTCCAGACTTCACCTTCTCCTTCTCCTTCTTCTGCTTCTTCTGATTCACCCTCCAGACATCACCTTCTCCTTCTCCTTCTTCTACTTCTTCTGATTCACCCTCCAGACTTCACCTTCTCCTTCTCCTTCTTCTACTTCTTTTGATTCACCCTCCAGACTGCACCATCTCCTTCTCCTTCTTCTGCTTCTTCTGATTCACCCTCCAGACTTCACCTTCTCCTTCTCCTTTTTCTGCTTCTTCTGATTCACACTCCAGACTTCACCTTCTCCTTCTCCTTCTTCTGCTTCTTCTGATACACCCTTCAGACTTCACCTTCTCCTTCTCCTTCTTCTGCTTCTTCTGATTCACCCTCCAGACCTCACCTTCTCCTTCTCCTTCTTCTACTTCTTCTGATTCACCCTCCAGACTTCATCTTCTCCTTCTCCTTCTTCTGCTTCTTCTCATTTACCCTCCAGACTTCACCTTCTCCTTCTCCTTCTTCTGCTTCTTCTGATTCACCCTCCAGACTTCACCTTCTCCTTCTCCTTCTTCTACTTCTTCTGATTCACCCTCCAGACTTCACCTTCTCCTTCTCCTTCTTCTACTTCTTCTGATTCACCCTCCAGACTTCACCTTCTCCTTCTCCTTCTTCTGCTTCTTCTGATTCACCCTCCAGACTTCACCTTCTCCTTCTCCTTCTTCTGCTTCTTCTGATTCACCCTCCAGACTTGATCTTCTCCTTCTCCTTCTTCTGCTTCTTCTGATTCACCCTCCAGACTTCACCTTCTCCTTTTCCTTCTTCTGCTACTTCTGATTCACCCTCCAGACTTCGCCTTCTCCTTCTCCTTCTTCTACTTCTTCTGATTCACCCTCCAGACTTCACCTTCTCCTTCTTCTTCTACTTCTTCTGATTCACCCTCCAGTCTTCATCTTCTCCTTCTCCTTCTTCTGCTTCTTCTGATTCACCCTCCAGACTTCACCTTCTCCTTCTCCTTCTTCTGCTTCTTCTGATTCACCCTCCTGACTTCACCTTCTGCTTCTCCTTCTTCTGCTTCTCCTGATTCACCCTCCAGACATCACCTTCTCCTTCTCCTTCTTCTACTTCTTCTGATTCACCCTCCAGACTTCACCTTCTCCTTCTACTTCTTCTGCTTCTTCTGATTCACCCCCCAGACATCACCTTCTCCTTCTCCTTCTTCTACTTCTTCTGATTCACCCTCCAGACTTCACCTTCTCCTTCTCCTTCTTCTGCTTCTTCTGCTTCACCCTCGAGACTTCACCTTCTCCTTCTCCTTCTTCTGCTTCTTCTGATTCACCCTCCAGACTTCACCTTCTCCTTCTCCTTCTTCTGCTTCTTCTGATTCACCCTCCAGACTTCATCTTCTCCTTCTCCTTCTTCTGCTTCTTCTGATTCACCCTCCAGACTTCACCTTCTCCTTCTCCTTCTTCTGCTTCTTCTGATTCACCCTCCAGACTTCGCCTTTTCCTTCTCCTTCTTCTACTTCTTCTGATTCACCCTCCAGACTTCACCTTCTCCTTCTCCTTCTTCTACTTCTTCTGATTCACCCTCCAGTCTTCACCTTCTCCTTCTCCTTCTTCTGCTTCTTCTGATTCACCCTCCAGACTTCACCTTCTCCTTCTCCTTCTTCTGCTTCTTCTGATTCACCCCCCAGACCTCACCTTCTCCTTCTCCTTCTTCTACTTCTTCTGATTCACCCTCCAGACTTCATCTTCTCCTTCTCCTTCTTCTGCTTCTTCTGATTCACCCTCCAGACTTCACCTTCTCCTTCTCCTTCTTCTGCTTCTTCTGATTCACCCTCCAGACTTCACCTTCTCCTTCTCCTTCTTCTACTTCTTCTGACTCACCCTCCAGACTTCAGTTTCTCCTTCTCCTTCTTCTACTTCTTCTGATTCACCCTCCAGTCTTCACCTTCTCCTTCTCCTTCTTCTGCTTCTACTGCTTCACCCTCCAGACTTCACCTTCTCCTTCTCTTTCTTCTGCTTCTTCTGATTCACCCTCCAGACTTCACCTTCTCCTTCTCCTTCTTCTGATTCTTCTGATTCACCCTCCAGACTACACCTTCTCCTTCTCCTTCTTCTGCTTCTTCTGATTCACCCTCCTGACTTCACCTTCTCCTTCTCCTTCTTCTACTTCTTCTGATTCACCCTCCTGACTTCACCTTCTCCTTCTCCTTCTTCTACTTCTTCTGCTTCACCCTCCAGACTTCACCTTCTCCTTCTCCTTCTTCTACTTCTTCTGATTCACCCTCCAGACTTCACCTTCTCCTTCTCCTTCTTCTGCTTCTTCTGATTCACCCTCCAGACTTCACCTTCTCCTTCTCCTTATTCTGCTTCTTCTGATTCACCCTCCAGACTTCACCTTCTCCTTCTCCTTCTTCTGCTTCTTCTGATTCACCCTCCAGACATCACCTTCTCCTTCTCCTTCTTCTACTTCTTCTGATTCACCCTCCAGACTTCACCTTCTCCTTCTCCTTCTTCTACTTCTTCTGATTCACCCTCCAGACTGCACCATCTCCTTCTCCTTCTTCTGCTTCTTCTGATTCACCCTCCAGACTTCACCTTCTCCTTCTCCTTTTTCTGCTTCTTCTGATTCACCCTCCAGACTTCACCTTCTCCTTCTCCTTCTTCTGCTTCTTCTGATACACCCTTCAGACTTCACCTTCTCCTTCTCCTTCTTCTGCTTCTTCTGATTCACCCTCCAGACTTCATCTTCTCCTTCTCCTTCTTCTGCTTCTTCTGATTCACCCTCCAGACTTCACCTTCTCCTTCTCCTTCTTCTGCTTCTTCTGATTCACCCTCCAGACTTCACCTTCTCCTTCTCCTTCTTCTACTTCTTCTGATTCACCCTCCAGACTTCGCCTTCTCCTTCTCCTTCTTCTACTTCTTCTGATTCACCCTCCAGACTTCACCTTCTCCTCCTTCTTCTACTTCTTCTGATTCACCCTCCAGTCTTCACCTTCTCCTTCTCCTCCTTCTGCTTCTTCTGATTCACCCTCCAGACTTCACCTTCTCCTTCTCCTTCTTCTGCTTCTTCTGATTCACCCTCCTGACTTCACCTTCTCCTTCTCCTTCTTCTGCTTCTCCTGATTCACCCTCCAGACATCACCTTCTCCTTCTCCTTCTTCTACTTCTTCTGATTCACCCTCCAGACTTCACCTTCTCCTTTTACTTCTTCTGCTTCTTCTGATTCACCCCCCAGACATCACCTTCTCCTTCTCCTTCTTCTACTTCTTCTGATTCACCCTCCAGACTTCACCTTCTCCTTCTCCTTCTTCTGCTTCTTCTGCTTCACCCTCGAGACTTCACCTTCTCCTTCTCCTTCTTCTGCTTCTTCTGATTCACCCTCCAGACTTCACCTTCTCCTTCTCCTTCTTCTGCTTCTTCTGATTCACCCTCCAGACTTCATCTTCTCCTTCTGCTTCTTCTGCTTCTTCTGGTTCACCCTCCAGACTTCACCTTCTCCTTCTCCTTCTTCTGCTTCTTCTGATTCACCCTCCAGACTTCGCCTTTTCCTTCTCCTTCTTCTACTTCTTCTGATTCACCCTCCAGACTTCACCTTCTCCTTCTTCTTCTTCTACTTCTTCTGATTCACCCTCCAGTCTTCACCTTCTCCTTCTCCTTCTTCTGCTTCTTCTGATTCACCCTCCAGACTTCACCTTCTCCTTCTCCTTCTTCTGCTTCTTCTGATTCACCCCCCAGACCTCACCTTCTCCTTCTCCTTCTTCTACTTCTTCTGATTCACCCTCCAGACTTCATCTTCTCCTTCTCCTTCTTCTGCTTCTTCTGATTCACCCTCCAGACTTCACCTTCTCCTTCTCCTTCTTCTGCTTCTTCTGATTCACCCTCCAGACTTCACCTTCTCCTTCTCCTTCTTCTACTTCTTCTGATTCACCCTCCAGACTTCAGTTTCTCCTTCTCCTTCTTCTACTTCTTCTGATTCACCCTCCAGTCTTCACCTTCTCCTTCTCCTTCTTCTGCTTCTTCTGCTTCACCCTCCAGACTTCACCTTCTCCTTCTCTTTCTTCTGCTTCTTCTGATTCACCCTCCAGACTTCACCTTCTCCTTCTCCTTCTTCTGATTCTTCTGATTCACCCTCCAGACTTCACCTTCTCCTTCTCCTTCTTCTGCTTCTTCTGATTCACCCTCCAGACTTCACCTTCTCCTTCTCCTTCTTCTGCTTCTTCTGATTCACCCTCCAGACTTCACCTTCTCCTTCTCCTTATTCTGCTTCTTCTGATTCACCCTCCAGACATCACCTTCTCCTTCTCCTCCTTCTGCTTCTTCTGATTCACCCTCCAGACATCACCTTCTCCTTCTCCTTCTTCTACTTCTTCTGATTCACCCTCCAGACTTCACCTTCTCCTTCTCCTTCTTCTACTTCTTCTGATTCACCCTCCAGACTGCACCATCTCCTTCTCCTTCTTCTGCTTCTTCTGATTCACCCTCCAGACTTCACCTTCTCCTTCTCCTTTTTCTGCTTCTTCTGATTCACCCTCCAGACTTCACCTTCTCCTTCTCCTTCTTCTGCTTCTTCTGATTCACCCTCCAGACTTCACCTTCTCCTTCTCCTTCTTCTGCTTCTTCTGATTCACCCTCCAGACTTCACCTTCTCCTTCTCCTTCTTCTGCTTCTTCTGATTCACCCTCCAGACTTCACCTTCTCCTTCTCATTCTTCTGCTTCTTCTGATTCACCCTCCAGACTTCATCTTCTCCTTCTCCTTCTTCTGCTTCTTCTGATTCACCCTCCAGACTTCACCTTCTCCTTTTCCTTCTTCTGCTACTTCTGATTCACCCTCCAGACTTCGCCTTCTCCTTCTCCTTCTTCTGCTTCTTCTGATTCACCCTCCAGACTTCACCTTCTCCTTCTTCTTCTACTTCTTCTGATTCACCCTCCTGACTTCACCTTCTCCTTCTCCTTCTTCTGCTTCTCCTGATTCACCCTCCAGACATCACCTTCTCCTTCTCCTTCTTCTACTTCTTCTGATTCACCCTCCAGACTTCACCTTCTCCTTCTACTTCTTCTGCTTCTTCTGATTCACCCCCCAGACATCACCTTCTCCTTCTCCTTCTTCTACTTCTTCTGATTCACCCTCCAGACTTCACCTTCTCCTTCTCCTTCTTCTGCTTCTTCTGCTTCACCCTCGAGACTTCACCTCCTCCTTCTCCTTTTTCTGCTTCTTCTGATTCACCCTCCAGACTTCACCTTCTCCTTCTCCTTCTTCTGCTTCTTCTGATTCACCCTCCAGACTTCATCTTCTCCTTCTCCTTCTTCTGCTTCTTCTGATTCACCCTCCAGACTTCACCTTCTCCTTCTCCTTCTTCTGCTTCTTCTGATTCACCCTCCAGACTTCGCCTTTTCCTTCTCCTTCTTCTACTTCTTCTGATTCACCCTCCAGACTTCACCTTCTCCTTCTCCTTCTTCTACTTCTTCTGATTCACTCTCCAGTCTTCACCTTCTCCTTCTCCTTCTTCTGCTTCTTCTGATTCACCCTCCAGACTTCACCTTCTCCTTCTCCTTCTTCTGCTTCTTCTGATTCACCCTCCTGACTTCACCTTCTCCTTCTCCTTCTTCTGCTTCTTCTGATTCACCCTCCAGACTTCACCTTCTCCTTCTCCTTCTTCTACTTCTTCTGATTCACCATCCAGACTTCACCTTCTCCTTCTACTTCTTCTCCTTCTTCTGATTCACCCTCCAGACTTCACCTTCTCCTTCTCCTTCTTCTGCTTCTTCTGATTCACCCTCCAGACTTCACCTTCTCCTTCTCCTTCTTCTGCTTCTTCTGATTCACTCTCCAGACTTCACCTTCTCCTTCTCCTTCTTCTGCTTCTTCTGATTCACCCTCCAGACTTCACCTTCTCCTTCTCCTTCTTCTACTTCTTCTGATTCACCCTCCAGACTTCACCTTCCCCTTCTCCTTCTTCTGCTTCTTCTGATTCACCCTCCAGACTTCACCTTCTCCTTCTCCTTCGTCTACTTCTTCGGATTCACCCTCCAGACTACACCTTCTCCTTCTCCTTCTTCTGCTTCTTCTGCTTCACCCTCCAGACTTCACCTTCTCCTTCTCCTTCTTCTACTTCGTCTGATTCACCCTCCAGACTTCACCTTCTCTTTCTCCTTCTTCTACTTCTTCTGATTCACCCTCCTGACTTCACCTTCTCCATCTCCTTCTTCTCTTTCTTCTGCTTCACCCTCCAGACTTCACCTTCTCCTTCTCCTTCTTCTGCTTCTTCTGCTTCACCCTCCAGACTTCACCTTCTCCTTCTCCTTCTTCTGCTTCTTCTGCTTCACCCTCCTGACTTCACCTTCTCCTTCTCCTTCTTCTGCTTCTTCTGATTCAGCCTCCTGACCTCACCTTCTCCTTCTCCTTCTTCTGCTTCTTCTGATTCACCCTCCAGACTTCACCTTCTCCTTCTCCTTCTTCTGCTTCTTCTGATTCACCCTCCAGACTTCACCTTCTTCTGCTTCTTCTGCTTCACACTCCTGACTTCACCTTCTCCTTCTCCTTCTTCTACTTCTTCTGATTCACCCTTCAGACTTCACCTTCTCCTTCTCCTTCTTCTGCTTCTTCTCCTTTACCTTCCTGACTTCACCTTCTCCTTCTCCTTCTTCTACTTCTTCTGCTTCACCCCCCTGACTTCAACTTCTCCTTCTCCTTCTTCTGCTTCTTCTGATTCACCCTACTAACTTCACCTTCTCCTTCTCCTTTTTCTGCTTCTTCTGATTCACCCTCCTGACCTCACCTTCTCCTTCTCCTTCTTCTGCTTCTTCTGATTCACCCTCCAGACTTCACCTTCTCCTTCTCCTTCTTCTGCTTCTTCTGATTCACCCTCCAGACTTCACCTTCTCCTTCTCCTTCTTCTGCTTCTTCTGATTCACCCTCCTGACCTCACCTTCTCCTTCTCCTTCTTCTACTTCTTCTGATTCACCCTCCAGACCTCATCTTCGCCTTCTCCTTCTTCTGCTTCTTCTGATTCACCCTCCAGACTTCACCTTCTCCTTCTCCTTCTTCTGCTTCTTCTGATTCACCCTCCAGACTTCACCTTCTCCTTCTCCTTCTTCTACTTCTTCTGATTCACCCTCCAGACTTCACCTTCTCCTTCTCCTTCTTCTACTTCTTCTGATTCACCCTCCAGTCTTCACCTTCTCCTTCTACTTCTTCTGCTTCTTCTGCTTCACCCTCCAGACTTCACCTTCTCCTTCTCTTTCTTCTGCTTCTTCTGATTCACCCTCCAGACTTCACCTTCTCCTTCTCCTTCTTCTGATTCTTCTGATTCACCCTCCAGACTTCACCTTCTCCTTCCCCTTCTTCTGCTTCTTCTGATTCACCCTCCTGACTTCACCTTCTCCTTCTCCTTCTTCTACTTCTTCTGATTCACCCTCCTGACTTCACCTTCTCCTTCTCCTTCTTCTCCTTCTTCTGCTTCACCCTCCAGACTTCACCTTCTCCTTCTCCTTCTTCTACTTCTTCTGATTCACCCTCCAGACTTCACCTTCTCCTTCTCCTTCGTCTGCTTCTTCTGATTCACCCTCCAGACTTCACCTTCTCCTTCTTATTCTGCTTCTTCTGATTCACCCTCCAGACTTCACCTTCTCCTTCTCCTTCTTCTGCTTCTTCTGATTCACCCTCCAGACTTCACCTTCTCCTTCTCCTTCTTCTGCTTCTTCTGATTCACCCTCCAGACTTCACCTTCTCCTTCTCCTTCTTCTACTTCTTCTGATTCACCCTCCAGACTTCATCTTCTCCTTCTCCTTCTTCTACTTCTTCTGATTCACCCTCCAGACTTCACCTTCTCCTTCTCCTTCTTCTACTTCTACTGATTCACCCTCCAGACTTCACCTTCTCCTTCTCCTTCTTCTACTTCTTCTGATTCACCCTCCAGACTTCACCTTCTCCTTCACCTTCTTCTGCTTCTTCTGATTCACCTCCAGACTTCACCTTCTCCTTCTCCTTCTTCTGCTTCTTCTGATTCACCCTTCAGACTTCACCTTCTCCTTCTCCTTCTTCTGCTTCTTCTGATTCACCCTCCAGACCTCACCTTCCCCTTCTCCTTCTTATACATCTTCTGATTCACCCTCCAGACTTCATCTTCTCCTTCTCCTTCTTGTGCTTCTTCTGATTCACCCTCCAGACTTCACCTTCTCCTTCTCCTTCTTCTGCTTCTTCTGATTCACCCTCCAGACTTCGCCTTCTCCTTCTTCTACTTCTTCTGATTCACCCTCCAGACTTCACCTTCTCCTTCTCCTTCTTCTACTTCTTCTGATTCACCCTCCAGTCTTCACCTTCTCCTTCTCCTTCTTCTGCTTCTTCTGATTCACCCTCCAGACTTCACCTTCTCCTTCTCCTTCTTCCGCTTCTTCTGATTCACCCTCCTGACTTCACCTTCTCCTTCTCCTTCTTCTGCTTCTTCTGATTCACCCTCCAGACTTCACCTTCTCCTTCTCCTTCTTCTACTTCTTCTGATTCACCCTCCAGACTTCACCTTCTCCTTCTACCTCTTCTGCTTCTTCTGATTCACCCTCCAGACTTCACCTTCTCCTTCTCCTTCTTCTGCTTCTTCTGATTCACCCTCCAGACTTCACCTTCTCCTTCTCCTTCTTCTGCTACTTCTGATTCAACCTCCAGAATTCACCTTCTCCTTCTCCTTCTTCTGCTTCTTCTCATTCACCCTCCAGACTTCACCTTCTCCTTCTCCTTCTTCTACTTCTTCTGGTTCACCCTCCAGTCTTCACCTTCTCCTTCTACTTCTTCTGCTTCTTCTGCTTCACCCTCCAGACTTCACCTTCTCCTTCTCTTTCTTCTGCTTCTTCTGATTCACCCTCCAGACTTCACCTTCTCCTTCTCCTTCTTTTGATTCTTCTGATTCACCCTCCAGACTTCTCCTTCTCCTTCCCCTTCTTCTGCTTCTTCTGATTCACCCTCCTGACTTCACCTTCTCCTTCTCCTTCTTCTACTTCTTCTGATTCACCCTCCTGACTTCACCTTCTCCTTCTCCTTCTTCTCCTTCTTCTGCTTCACCCTCCAGACTTCACCTTCTCCTTCTCCTTCTTCTACTTCTTCTGATTCACCCTCCAGACTTCACCTTCTCCTTCTCCTTCGTCTGCTTCTTCTGCTTCACCCTCCAGACTTCACCTTCTCCTTCTCCTTCTTCTGCTTCTTCTGCTTCACCCTCCAGACTTCACCTTCTCCTTCTCCTTCTTCTGCTTCTTCTGCTTCACCCTCCTGACTTCACCTTCTCCTTCTCCTTCTTCTACTTCTTCTGATTCACCCTCCAGACTTCACCTTCGCCTTCTCCTTCTTCTGCTTCTTCTGCTTCACCCTCCAGACTTCACCTTCTCCTTCTCCTTCTTCTGCTTCTTCTGCTTCGCCCTCCAGACTTCACCTTCTCCTTTTCCACTTCTGCTTCTTTTGCTTCACCCTCCAGACTTCACCTTCTCCTTCTCCTTCTTCTGCTTCTTCTGCTTCACCCTCCTGACTTCACCTTCTCCTTCTCCTTCTTCTACTTCTTCTGATTCACCCTCCAGACTTCACCTTCTCCTTCTCCTTCTTCTGCTTCTTCTGCTTCACCCTCCAGACTTCACCTTCTCCTTCTCCTTCTTCTGCTTCTTCTCTGCGCCCTCCAGACTTCACCTTCTCCTTCTCCTTCTTCTGCTTCTTCTGCTTCACCTTCCTGACTTCACCTTCTCCTTCTCCTTCTTCTACTTCTTCTGCTTCACCCCCCTGACTTCACCTTCTCCTTCTCCTTCTTCTGCTTCTTCTGATTCACCCTCCTAACTTCACCTTCTCCTTCTCCTTCTTCTGCTTCTTCTGATTCAGCCTCCTGACCTCACCTTCTCCTTCTCCTTCTTCTGCTTCTTCTGATTCACCCTCCAGACTTCACCTTCTCCTTCTCCTTCTTCTGCTTCTTCTGATTCACCCTCCAGACTTCACCTTCTTCTGCTTCTTCTGCTTCACACTCCTGACTTCACCTTCTCCTTCTCCTTCTTCTACTTCTTCTGATTCACCCTTCAGACTTCACCTTTTCCTTCTCCTTCTTCTGCTTCTTCTCCTTTACCTTCCTGACTTCACCTTCTCCTTCTCCTTCTTCTACTTCTTCTGCTTCACCCCCCTGACTTCAACTTCTCCTTCTCCTTCTTCTGCTTCTTCTGATTCACCCTACTAACTTCACCTTCTCCTTCTCCTTTTTCTGCTTCTTCTGATTCACCCTCCTGACCTCACCTTCTCCTTCTCCTTCTTCTGCTTCTTCTGATTCACCCTCCAGACTTCACCTTCTCCTTCTCCTTCTTCTGCTTCTTCTGATTCACCCTCCAGACTTCACCTTCTCCTTCTCCTTCTTCTGCTTCTTCTGATTCACCCTCCTGACCTCACCTTCTCCTTCTCTTTTTCTACTTCTTCTGATTCACCCTCCAGACCTCATCTTCGCCTTCTCCTTCTTCTGCTTCTTCTGATTCACCCTCCAGACTTCACCTTCTCCTTCTCCTTCTTCTACTTCTTCTGATTCACCCTCCAGTCTTCACCTTCTCCTTCTACTTCTTCTGCTTCTTCTGCTTCACCCTCCAGACTTCACCTTCTCCTTCTCTTTCTTCTGCTTCTTCTGATTCACCCTCCAGACTTCACCTTCTCCTTCTCTTTCTTATGATTCTTCTGATTCACCCTCCAGACTTCACCTTCTCCTTCCCCTTCTTCTGCTTCTTCTGATTCACCCTCCTGACTTCACCTTCTCCTTCTCCTTCTTCTACTTCTTCTGATTCACCCTCCTGACTTCACCTTCTCCTTCTCCTTCTTCTCCTTCTTCTGCTTCACCCTCCAGACTTCACCTTCTCCTTCTCCTTCTTCTACTTCTTCTGATTCACGCTCCAGACTTCACCTTCTCCTTCTCCTTCGTCTGCTTCTTCTGATTCACCCTCCAGACTTCACCTTCTCCTTCTCCTTCTTCTGCTTCTTCTGATTCACCCTCCAGACTTCACCTTCTCCTTCTCCTTCTTCTGCTTCTTCTGATTCACCCTCCAGACTTCACCTTCTCCTTCTCCTTCTTCTGCTTCTTCTGATTCACCCTCCAGACTTCACCTTCTCCTTCTCCTTCTTCTACTTCTTCTGATTCACCCTCCAGACTTCATCTTCTCCTTCTCCTTTTTCTACTTCTTCTGATTCACCCTCCAGACTTCACCTTCTCCTTCTCCTTCTTCTACTTCTACTGATTCACCCTCCAGACTTCACCTTCTCCTTCTCCTTCTTCTACTTCTTCTGATTCACCCTCCAGACTCCACCTTCTCCTTCACCTTCTTCTGCTTCTTCTGATTCACCTCCAGACTTCACCTTCTCCTTCTCCTTCTTCTGCTTCTTCTGATTCACCCTTCAGACTTCACCTTCTCCTTCTCCTTCTTCTGCTTCTTCTGATTCACCCTCCAGACCTCACCTTCCCCTTCTCCTTCTTATACATCTTCTGATTCACCCTCCAGACTTCATCTTCTCCTTCTCCTTCTTGTGCTTCTTCTGATTCACCCTCCAGACTTCACCTTCTCCTTCTCCTTCTTCTGCTTCTTCTGATTCACCCTCCAGACTTCGCCTTCTCCTTCTTCTACTTCTTCTGATTCACCCTCCAGACTTCACCTTCTCCTTCTCCTTCTTCTACTGCTTCTGATTCACCCTCCAGTCTTCACCTTCTCCTTCTCCTTCTTCTGCTTCTTCTGATTCACCCTCCAGACTTCACCTTCTCCTTCTCCTTCTTCCGCTTCTTCTGATTCACCCTCCTGACTTCACCTTCTCCTTCTCCTTCTTCTGCTTCTTCTGATTCACCCTCCAGACTTCACCTTCTCCTTCTCCTTCTTCTACTTCTTCTGATTCACCCTCCAGACTTCACCTTCTCCTTCTACCTCTTCTGCTTCTTCTGATTCACCCTCCAGACTTCACCTTCTCCTTCTCCTTCTTCTGCTTCTTCTGATTCACCCTCCAGACTTCACCTTCTCCTTCTCCTTCTTCTGCTACTTCTGATTCAACCTCCAGAATTCACCTTCTCCTTCTCCTTCTTCTGCTTCTTCTGATTCACCCTCCAGACTTCACCTTCTCCTTCTCCTTCTTCTGCTTCTTCTGATTCACCCTCCAGACTTCACCTTCTCCTTCTCCTTCTTCTACTTCTTCTGATTCACCCTCCAGACTTCACCTTCTCCTTCTACCTCTTCTGCTTCTTCTGATTCACCCTCCAGACTTCACCTTCTCCTTCTCCTTCTTCTGCTTCTTCTGATTCACCCTCCAGACTTCACCTTCTCCTTCTCCTTCTTCTGCTACTTCTGATTCAACCTCCAGAATTCACCTTCTCCTTCTCCTTCTTCTGCTTCTTCTGATTCACCCTCCAGACTTCACCTTCTCCTTCTCTTTCTTCTGCTTCTTCTGATTCACCCTCCAGACTTCACCTTCTCCTTCTCTTTCTTATGATTCTTCTGATTCACCCTCCAGACTTCACCTTCTCCTTCCCCTTCTTCTGCTTCTTCTGATTCACCCTCCTGACTTCACCTTCTCCTTCTCCTTCTTCTACTTCTTCTGATTCACCCTCCTGACTTCACCTTCTCCTTCTCCTTCTTCTCCTTCTTCTGCTTCACCCTCCAGACTTCACCTTCTCCTTCTCCTTCTTCTACTTCTTCTGATTCACGCTCCAGACTTCACCTTCTCCTTCTCCTTCGTCTGCTTCTTCTGATTCACCCTCCAGACTTCACCTTCTCCTTCTCCTTCTTCTGCTTCTTCTGATTCACCCTCCAGACTTCACCTTCTCCTTCTCCTTCTTCTGCTTCTTCTGATTCACCCTCCAGACTTCACCTTCTCCTTCTCCTTCTTCTGCTTCTTCTGATTCACCCTCCAGACTTCACCTTCTCCTTCTCCTTCTTCTACTTCTTCTGATTCACCCTCCAGACTTCATCTTCTCCTTCTCCTTTTTCTACTTCTTCTGATTCACCCTCCAGACTTCACCTTCTCCTTCTCCTTCTTCTACTTCTACTGATTCACCCTCCAGACTTCACCTTCTCCTTCTCCTTCTTCTACTTCTTCTGATTCACCCTCCAGACTCCACCTTCTCCTTCACCTTCTTCTGCTTCTTCTGATTCACCTCCAGACTTCACCTTCTCCTTCTCCTTCTTCTGCTTCTTCTGATTCACCCTTCAGACTTCACCTTCTCCTTCTCCTTCTTCTGCTTCTTCTGATTCACCCTCCAGACCTCACCTTCCCCTTCTCCTTCTTATACATCTTCTGATTCACCCTCCAGACTTCATCTTCTCCTTCTCCTTCTTGTGCTTCTTCTGATTCACCCTCCAGACTTCACCTTCTCCTTCTCCTTCTTCTGCTTCTTCTGATTCACCCTCCAGACTTCGCCTTCTCCTTCTTCTACTTCTTCTGATTCACCCTCCAGACTTCACCTTCTCCTTCTCCTTCTTCTACTGCTTCTGATTCACCCTCCAGTCTTCACCTTCTCCTTCTCCTTCTTCTGCTTCTTCTGATTCACCCTCCAGACTTCACCTTCTCCTTCTCCTTCTTCCGCTACTTCTGATTCACCCTCCTGACTTCACCTTCTCCTTCTCCTTCTTCTGCTTCTTCTGATTCACCCTCCAGACTTCACCTTCTCCTTCTCCTTCTTCTACTTCTTCTGATTCACCCTCCAGACTTCACCTTCTCCTTCTACCTCTTCTGCTTCTTCTGATTCACCCTCCAGACTTCACCTTCTCCTTCTCCTTCTTCTGCTTCTTCTGATTCACCCTCCAGACTTCACCTTCTCCTTCTCCTTCTTCTGCTACTTCTGATTCAACCTCCAGAATTCACCTTCTCCTTCTCCTTCTTCTGCTTCTTCTGATTCACCCTCCAGACTTCACCTTCTCCTTCTCCTTCTTCTGCTTCTTCTGATTCACCCTCCAGACTTCACCTTCTCCTTCTCCTTCTTCTACTTCTTCTGATTCACCCTCCAGACTTCACCTTCTCCTTCTACCTCTTCTGCTTCTTCTGATTCACCCTCCAGACTTCACCTTCTCCTTCTCCTTCTTCTGCTTCTTCTGATTCACCCTCCAGACTTCACCTTCTCCTTCTCCTTCTTCTGCTACTTCTGATTCAACCTCCAGAATTCACCTTCTCCTTCTCCTTCTTCTGCTTCTTCTGATTCACCCTCCAGACTTCACCTTCTCCTTCTCTTTCTTCTGCTTCTTCTGATTCACCCTCCAGACTTCACCTTCTCCTTCTCTTTCTTATGATTCTTCTGATTCACCCTCCAGACTTCACCTTCTCCTTCCCCTTCTTCTGCTTCTTCTGATTCACCCTCCTGACTTCACCTTCTCCTTCTCCTTCTTCTACTTCTTCTGATTCACCCTCCTGACTTCACCTTCTCCTTCTCCTTCTTCTCCTTCTTCTGCTTCACCCTCCAGACTTCACCTTCTCCTTCTCCTTCTTCTACTTCTTCTGATTCACGCTCCAGACTTCACCTTCTCCTTCTCCTTCGTCTGCTTCTTCTGATTCACCCTCCAGACTTCACCTTCTCCTTCTCCTTCTTCTGCTTCTTCTGATTCACCCTCCAGACTTCACCTTCTCCTTCTCCTTCTTCTGCTTCTTCTGATTCACCCTCCAGACTTCACCTTCTCCTTCTCCTTCTTCTGCTTCTTCTGATTCACCCTCCAGACTTCACCTTCTCCTTCTCCTTCTTCTACTTCTTCTGATTCACCCTCCAGACTTCATCTTCTCCTTCTCCTTTTTCTACTTCTTCTGATTCACCCTCCAGACTTCACCTTCTCCTTCTCCTTCTTCTACTTCTACTGATTCACCCTCCAGACTTCACCTTCTCCTTCTCCTTCTTCTACTTCTTCTGATTCACCCTCCAGACTCCACCTTCTCCTTCACCTTCTTCTGCTTCTTCTGATTCACCTCCAGACTTCACCTTCTCCTTCTCCTTCTTCTGCTTCTTCTGATTCACCCTTCAGACTTCACCTTCTCCTTCTCCTTCTTCTGCTTCTTCTGATTCACCCTCCAGACCTCACCTTCCCCTTCTCCTTCTTATACATCTTCTGATTCACCCTCCAGACTTCATCTTCTCCTTCTCCTTCTTGTGCTTCTTCTGATTCACCCTCCAGACTTCACCTTCTCCTTCTCCTTCTTCTGCTTCTTCTGATTCACCCTCCAGACTTCGCCTTCTCCTTCTTCTACTTCTTCTGATTCACCCTCCAGACTTCACCTTCTCCTTCTCCTTCTTCTACTGCTTCTGATTCACCCTCCAGTCTTCACCTTCTCCTTCTCCTTCTTCTGCTTCTTCTGATTCACCCTCCAGACTTCACCTTCTCCTTCTCCTTCTTCCGCTACTTCTGATTCACCCTCCTGACTTCACCTTCTCCTTCTCCTTCTTCTGCTTCTTCTGATTCACCCTCCAGACTTCACCTTCTCCTTCTCCTTCTTCTACTTCTTCTGATTCACCCTCCAGACTTCACCTTCTCCTTCTACCTCTTCTGCTTCTTCTGATTCACCCTCCAGACTTCACCTTCTCCTTCTCCTTCTTCTGCTTCTTCTGATTCACCCTCCAGACTTCACCTTCTCCTTCTCCTTCTTCTGCTACTTCTGATTCAACCTCCAGAATTCACCTTCTCCTTCTCCTTCTTCTGCTTCTTCTGATTCACCCTCCAGACTTCACCTTCTCCTTCTCCTTCTTCTACTTCTTCTGATTCACCCTCCAGTCTTCACCTTCTCCTTCTACTTCTTCTGCTTCTTCTGCTTCACCCTCCAGACTTCACCTTCTCCTTCTCTTTCTTCTGCTTCTTCTGATTCACCCTCCAGACTTCACCTTCTCCTTCTCCTTCTTTTGATTCTTCTGATTCACCCTCCAGACTTCTCCTTCTCCTTCCCCTTCTTCTGCTTCTTCTGATTCACCCTCCTGACTTCACCTTCTCCTACTTCTACTTCTTCTGATTCACCCTCCTGACTTCACCTTCTCCTTCTCCTTCTTCTCCTTCTTCTGCTTCACCCTCCAGACTTCACCTTCTCCTTCTCCTTCTTCTACTTCTTCTGATTCACCCTCCAGACTTCACCTTCTCCTTCTCCTTCGTCTGCTTCTTCTGATTCACCCTCCAGACTTCACCTTCTCCTTCTTATTCTGCTTCTTCTGGTTCACCCTCCAGACTTCACCTTCTCCTTCTCCTTCTTCTGCTTCTTCTGATTCACCCTCCAGACTTCACCTTCTCCTTCTCCTTCTTCTGCTTCTTCTGATTCACCCTCCAGACTTCACCTTCTCCTTCTCCTTCTTCTACTTCTTCTGATTCACCCTCCAGACTTCATCTTCTCCTTCTCCTTTTTCTACTTCTTCTGATTCACCCTCCAGACTTCACCTTCTCCTTCTCCTTCTTCTACTTCTACTGATTCACCCTCCAGACTTCACCTTCTCCTTCTCCTTCTTCTACTTCTTCTGATTCACCCTCCAGACTTCACCTTCTCCTTCACCTTCTTCTGCTTCTTCTGATTCACCTCCAGACTTCACCTTCTCCTTCTCCTTCTTCTGCTTCTTCTGATTCACCCTTCAGACTTCACCTTCTCCTTCTCCTTCTTCTGCTTCTTCTGATTCACCCTCCAGACCTCACCTTCCCCTTCTCCTTCTTATACATCTTCTGATTCACCCTCCAGACTTCATCTTCTCCTTCTCCTTCTTGTGCTTCTTCTGATTCACCCTCCAGACTTCACCTTCTCCTTCTCCTTCTTCTGCTTCTTCTGATTCACCCTCCAGACTTCACCTTCTCCTTCTCCTTCTTCTGCTTCTTCTGATTCACCCTCCAGACTTCACCTTCTCCTTCTCCTTCTTCTACTTCTTCTGATTCACCCTCCAGTCTTCACCTTCTCCTTCTCCTTCTTCTGCTTCTTCTGATTCACCCTCCAGACTTCACCTTCTCCTTCTCCTTCTTCCGCTTCTTCTGATTCACCCTCCTGACTTCACCTTCTCCTTCTCCTTCTTCTGCTTCTTCTGATTCACCCTCCAGACTTCACCTTCTCCTTCTCCTTCTTCTACTTCTTCTGATTCACCCTCCAGACTTCACCTTCTCCTTCTACCTCTTCTGCTTCTTCTGATTCACCCTCCAGACTTCACCTTCTCCTTCTCCTTCTTCTGCTTCTTCTGATTCACCCTCCAGACTTCACCTTCTCCTTCTCCTTCTTCTGCTACTTCTGATTCAACCTCCAGAATTCACCTTCTCCTTCTCCTTCTTCTGCTTCTTCTGATTCACCCTCCAGACTTCACCTTCTCCTTCTCCTTCTTCTACTTCTTCTGTTTCACCCTCCAGACTTCACCTTCTCCTTCTCCTGCTTCTGCTTCTTCTGATTCACCCTCCAGACTTCAACGTCTCCTTCTCTTTCGTCTACTTCTTCTGATTCACCCTCCAGACTACACCTTCTCCTTCTCCTTCTTCTACATCTTCTGATTCACCCTCCAGACTTCACCTTCTCCTTCTCCTTCTTCTGCTTCTTCTGATTCACCCTCCAGACTTCACCTTCTCATTCTCCTTCTTCTACTTCTTCTGATTCACACTCCAAACTTCACCTTCTCCTTCTCCTTCTTCTACTTCTTCTGATTCACCCTCCAGACTTCACCTTCTCCTTCTCCTTCTTCTGCTTCTTCTGCTTCACCCTCGAGACTTCACCTTCTCCTTCTCCTTCTTCTGCTTCTTCTGATTCACCCTCCAGACTTCACCTTCTCCTTCTCCTTCTTCTGCTTCTTCTGATTCACTCTCCAGACTTCACCTTCTCCTTCTCCTTCTTCTGCTTCTTCTGATTCACCCTCCAGACTTCACCTTCTCCTTCTCCTTCTTCTACTTCTTCTGATTCACCCTCCAGACTTCACCTTCCCCTTCTCCTTCTTCTGCTTCTTCTGATTCACCCTCCAGACTTCACCTTCTCCTTCTCCTTCGTCTACTTCTTCGGATTCACCCTCCAGACTACACCTTCTCCTTCTCCTTCTTCTGCTTCTTCTGCTTCACCCTCCAGACTTCACCTTCTCCTTCTCCTTCTTCTACTTCGTCTGATTCACCCTCCTGACTTCACCTTCTCCATCTCCTTCTTCTGTTTCTTCTGATTCACCCTCCTGACTTCACCTTCTCCATCTCCTTCTTCTGTTTCTTCTGCTTCACCCTCCAGACTTCACCTTCTCCTTCTCCTTCTTCTGCTTCTTCTGCTTCACCCTCCAGACTTCACCTTCTCCTTCTCCTTCTTCTGCTTCTTCTGCTTCACCCTCCTGACTTCACCTTCTCCTTCTCCTTCTTCTACTTCTTCTGATTCACCCTCCAGACTTCACCTTCGCCTTCTCCTTCTTCTGCTTCTTCTGCTTCACCCTCCAGACTTCACCTTCTCCTTCTCCTTCTTCTGCTTCTTCTGCTTCGCCCTCCAGACTTCACCTTCTCCTTTTCCACTTCTGCTTCTTTTGCTTCACCCTCCAGACTTCACCTTCTCCTTCTCCTTCTTCTGCTTCTTCTGCTTCACCCTCCTGACTTCACCTTCTCCTTCTCCTTCTTCTACTTCTTCTGATTCACCCTCCAGACTTCACCTTCTCCTTCTCCTTCTTCTGCTTCTTCTGCTTCACCCTCCAGACTTCACCTTCTCCTTCTCCTTCTTCTGCTTCTTCTCTGCGCCCTCCAGACTTCACCTTCTCCTTCTCCTTCTTCTGCTTCTTCTGCTTCACCTTCCTGACTTCACCTTCTCCTTCTCCTTCTTCTACTTCTTCTGCTTCACCCCCCTGACTTCACCTTCTCCTTCTCCTTCTTCTGCTTCTTCTGATTTACCCTCCTAACTTCACCTTTCCTTCTCCTTCTTCTGCTTCTTCTGATTCAGCCTCCTGACCTCACCTTCTCCTTCTCCTTCTTCTGCTTCTTCTGATTCACCCTCCAGACTTCACCTTCTCCTTCTCCTTCTTCTGCTTCTTCTGATTCACCCTCCAGACTTCACCTTCTTCTGCTTCTTCTGCTTCACACTCCTGACTTCACCTTCTCCTTCTCCTTCTTCTACTTCTTCTGATTCACCCTCCAGACTTCACCTTCTCCTTCTCCTTCTTCTGCTTCTTCTGATTCACCCTCCAGACTTCACCTTCTCCTTCTCCTTCTTCTGCTTCTTCTGATTCACCCTCCAGACTTCACCTTCTCCTTCTCCTTCTTCTACTTCTTCTGATTCACCCTCCAGACTTCATCTTCTCCTTCTCCTTCTTCTACTTCTTCTGATTCACCCTCCAGACTTCACCTTCTCCTTCTCCTTCTTCTACTTCTACTGATTCACCCTCCAGACTTCACCTTCTCCTTCTCCTTCTTCTACTTCTTCTGATTCACCCTCCAGACTCCACCTTCTCCTTCACCTTCTTCTGCTTCTTCTGATTCACCTCCAGACTTCACCTTCTCCTTCTCCTTCTTCTGCTTCTTCTGATTCACCCTTCAGACTTCACCTTCTCCTTCTCCTTCTTCTGCTTCTTCTGATTCACCCTCCAGACCTCACCTTCCCCTTCTCCTTCTTATACATCTTCTGATTCACCCTCCAGACTTCATCTTCTCCTTCTCCTTCTTGTGCTTCTTCTGATTCACCCTCCAGACTTCACCTTCTCCTTCTCCTTCTTCTGCTTCTTCTGATTCACCCTCCAGACTTCGCCTTCTCCTTCTTCTACTTCTTCTGATTCACCCTCCAGACTTCACCTTCTCCTTCTCCTTCTTCTACTGCTTCTGATTCACCCTCCAGTCTTCACCTTCTCCTTCTCCTTCTTCTGCTTCTTCTGATTCACCCTCCAGACTTCACCTTCTCCTTCTCCTTCTTCCGCTTCTTCTGATTCACCCTCCAGACTTCACCTTCTCCTTCTCCTTCTTCTGCTTCTTCTGATTCACCCTCCAGACTTCACCTTCTCCTTCTCCTTCTTCTACTTCTTCTGATTCACCCTCCAGACTTCACCTTCTCCTTCTACCTCTTCTGCTTCTTCTGATTCACCCTCCAGACTTCACCTTCTCCTTCTCCTTCTTCTGCTTCTTCTGATTCACCCTCCAGACTTCACCTTCTCCTTCTCCTTCTTCTGCTACTTCTGATTCAACCTCCAGAATTCACCTTCTCCTTCTCCTTCTTCTGCTTCTTCTGATTCACCCTCCAGACTTCACCTTCTCCTTCTCCTTCTTCCAATTCTTCTGATTCACCCTCCAGTCTTCACCTTCTCCTTCTACTTCTTCTGCTTCTTCTGCTTCACCCTCCAGACTTCACCTTCTCCTTCTCTTTCTTCTGCTTCTTCTGATTCACCCTCCAGACTTCACCTTCTCCTTCTCCTTCTTTTGATTCTTCTGATTCACCCTCCAGACTTCTCCTTCTCCTTCCCCTTCTTCTGCTTCTTCTGATTCACCCTCCTGACTTCACCTTCTCCTTCTTCTACTTCTTCTGATTCACCCTCCTGACTTCACCTTCTCCTTCTCCTTCTTCTCCTTCTTCTGCTTCACCCTCCAGACTTCACCTTCTCCTTCTCCTTCTTCTACTTCTTCTGATTCACCCTCCAGACTTCACCTTCTCCTTCTCCTTCGTCTGCTTCTTCTGATTCACCCTCCAGACTTCACCTTCTCCTTCTTATTCTGCTTCTTCTGGTTCACCCTCCAGACTTCACCTTCTCCTTCTCCTTCTTCTGCTTCTTCTGATTCACCCTCCAGACTTCACCTTCTCCTTCTCCTTCTTCTGCTTCTTCTGATTCACCCTCCAGACTTCACCTTCTCCTTCTCCTTCTTCTACTTCTTCTGATTCACCCTCCAGACTTCATCTTCTCCTTCTCCTTTTTCTACTTCTTCTGATTCACCCTCCAGACTTCAACTTCTCCTTCTCCTTCTTCTACTTCTACTGATTCACCCTCCAGACTTCACCTTCTCCTTCTCCTTCTTCTACTTCTTCTGATTCACCCTCCAGACTTCACCTTCTCCTTCACCTTCTTCTGCTTCTTCTGATTCACCTCCAGACTTCACCTTCTCCTTCTCCTTCTTCTGCTTCTTCTGATTCACCCTTCAGACTTCACCTTCTCCTTCTCCTTCTTCTGCTTCTTATGATTCACCCTCCAGACCTCACCTTCCCCTTCTCCTTCTTATACATCTTCTGATTCACCCTCCAGACTTCATCTTCTCCTTCTCCTTCTTGTGCTTCTTCTGATTCACCCTCCAGACTTCACCTTCTCCTTCTCCTTCTTCTGCTTCTTCTGATTCACCCTCCAGACTTCGCCTTCTCCTTCTTCTACTTCTTCTGATTCACCCTCCAGACTTCACCTTCTCCTTCTCCTTCTTCTACTTCTTCTGATTCACCCTCCAGTCTTCACCTTCTCCTTCTCCTTCTTCTGCTTCTTCTGATTCACCCTCCAGACTTCACCTTCTCCTTCTCCTTCTTCCGCTTCTTCTGATTCACCCTCCTGACTTCACCTTCTCCTTCTCCTTCTTCTGCTTCTTCTGATTCACCCTCCAGACTTCACCTTCTCCTTCTCCTTCTTCTACTTCTTCTGATTCACCCTCCAGACTTCACCTTCTCCTTCTACCTCTTCTGCTTCTTCTGATTCACCCTCCAGACTTCACCTTCTCCTTCTCCTTCTTCTGCTTCTTCTGATTCACCCTCCAGACTTCACCTTCTCCTTCTCCTTCTTCTGCTACTTCTGATTCAACCTCCAGAATTCACCTTCTCCTTCTCCTTCTTCTGCTTCTTCTGATTCACCCTCCAGACTTCACCTTCTCCTTCTCCTTCTTCTACTTCTTCTGTTTCACCCTCCAGACTTCACCTTCTCCTTCTCCTGCTTCTGCTTCTTCTGATTCACCCTCCAGACTTCACCGTCTCCTTCTCTTTCGTCTACTTCTTCTGATTCACCCTCCAGACTACACCTTCTCCTTCTCCTTCTTCTACATCTTCTGATTCACCCTCCAGACTTCACCTTCTCCTTCTCCTTCTTCTGCTTCTTCTGATTCACCCTCCAGACTTCACCTTCTCATTCTCCTTCTTCTACTTCTTCTGATTCACACTCCAAACTTCACCTTCTCCTTCTCCTTCTTCTACTTCTTCTGATTCACCCTCCAGACTTCACCTTCTCCTTCTCCTTCTTCTGCTTCTTCTGCTTCACCCTCGAGACTTCACCTTCTCCTTCTCCTTCTTCTGCTTCTTCTGATTCACCCTCCAGACTTCACCTTCTCCTTCTCCTTCTTCTGCTTCTTCTGATTCACTCTCCAGACTTCACCTTCTCCTTCTCCTTCTTCTGCTTCTTCTGATTCACCCTCCAGACTTCACCTTCTCCTTCTCCTTCTTCTACTTCTTCTGATTCACCCTCCAGACTTCACCTTCCCCTTCTCCTTCTTCTGCTTCTTCTGATTCACCCTCCAGACTTCACCTTCTCCTTCTCCTTCGTCTACTTCTTCGGATTCACCCTCCAGACTACACCTTCTCCTTCTCCTTCTTCTGCTTCTTCTGCTTCACCCTCCAGACTTCACCTTCTCCTTCTCCTTCTTCTACTTCGTCTGATTCACCCTCCTGACTTCACCTTCTCCATCTCCTTCTTCTGTTTCTTCTGATTCACCCTCCTGACTTCACCTTCTCCATCTCCTTCTTCTGTTTCTTCTGCTTCACCCTCCAGACTTCACCTTCTCCTTCTCCTTCTTCTGCTTCTTCTGCTTCACCCTCCAGACTTCACCTTCTCCTTCTCCTTCTTCTGCTTCTTCTGCTTCACCCTCCTGACTTCACCTTCTCCTTCTCCTTCTTCTACTTCTTCTGATTCACCCTCCAGACTTCACCTTCGCCTTCTCCTTCTTCTGCTTCTTCTGCTTCACCCTCCAGACTTCACCTTCTCCTTCTCCTTCTTCTGATTCTTCTGCTTCGCCCTCCAGACTTCACCTTCTCCTTTTCCACTTCTGCTTCTTTTGCTTCACCCTCCAGACTTCACCTTCTCCTTCTCCTTCTTCTGCTTCTTCTGCTTCACCCTCCTGACTTCACCTTCTCCTTCTCCTTCTTCTACTTCTTCTGATTCACCCTCCAGACTTCACCTTCTCCTTCTCCTTCTTCTGCTTCTTCTGCTTCACCCTCCAGACTTCACCTTCTCCTTCTCCTTCTTCTGCTTCTTCTCTGCGCCCTCCAGACTTCACCTTCTCCTTCTCCTTCTTCTGCTTCTTCTGCTTCACCTTCCTGACTTCACCTTCTCCTTCTCCTTCTTCTACTTCTTCTGCTTCACCCCCCTGACTTCACCTTCTCCTTCTCCTTCTTCTGCTTCTTCTGATTTACCCTCCTAACTTCACCTTTCCTTCTCCTTCTTCTGCTTCTTCTGATTCAGCCTCCTGACCTCACCTTCTCCTTCTCCTTCTTCTGCTTCTTCTGATTCACCCTCCAGACTTCACCTTCTCCTTCTCCTTCTTCTGCTTCTTCTGATTCACCCTCCAGACTTCACCTTCTTCTGCTTCTTCTGCTTCACACTCCTGACTTCACCTTCTCCTTCTCCTTCTTCTACTTCTTCTGATTCACCCTTCAGACTTCACCTTCTCCTTCTCCTTCTTCTGCTTCTTCTCCTTTACCTTCCTGACTTCACCTTCTCCTTCTCCTTCTTCTACTTCTTCTGCTTCACCCCCCTGACATCAACTTCTCCTTCTCCTTCTTCTGCTTCTTCTGATTCACCCTACTAACTTCACCTTCTCCTTCTCCTTTTTCTGCTTCTTCTGATTCACCCTCCTGACCTCACCTTCTCCTTCTCCTTCTTCTGCTTCTTCTGATTCACCCTCCAGACTTCACCTTCTCCTTCTCCTTCTTCTGCTTCTTCTGATTCACCCTCCAGACTTCACCTTCTCCTTCTCCTTCTTCTGCTTCTTCTGATTCACCCTCCTGACCTCACCTTCTCCTTCTCCTTCTTCTACTTCTTCTGATTCACCCTCCAGACTTCATCTTCGCCTTCTCCTTCTTCTGCTTCTTCTGATTCACCCTCCAGACTTCACCTTCTCCTTCTCCTTCTTCTGCTTCTTCTGATTCACCCTCCAGACTTCACCTTCTCCTTCTCCTTCTTCTACTTCTTCTGATTCACCCTCCAGACTTCACCTTCTCCTTCTCCTTCTTCTACTTCTTCTGATTCACCCTCCAGTCTTCACCTTCTCCTTCTACTTCTTCTGCTTCTTCTGCTTCACCCTCCAGACTTCACCTTCTCCTTCTCTTTCTTCTGCTTCTTCTGATTCACCCTCCAGACTTCACCTTCTCCTTCTCCTTCTTCTGATTCTTCTGATTCACCCTCCAGACTTCACCTTCTCCTTCCCCTTCTTCTGCTTCTTCTGATTCACCCTCCTGACTTCACCTTCTCCTTCTCCTTCTTCTACTTCTTCTGATTCACCCTCCTGACTTCACCTTCTCCTTCTCCTTCTTCTCCTTCTTCTGCTTCACCCTCCAGACTTCACCTTCTCCTTCTCCTTCTTCTACTTCTTCTGATTCACCCTCCAGACTTCACCTTCTCCTTCTCCTTCGTCTGCTTCTT
Organism: Somniosus microcephalus; assembly: GCF_052327205.1. Classification (NCBI taxonomy): domain Eukaryota; kingdom Metazoa; phylum Chordata; class Chondrichthyes; order Squaliformes; family Somniosidae; genus Somniosus; species Somniosus microcephalus. Next base: position 212,299 of record NW_028225475.1, read on the forward strand.
CTGATTCACCCTCCAGACTTCACCTTCTCCTTCTTATTCTGCTTCTTCTGATTCACCCTCCAGACTTCACCTTCTCCTTCTCCTTCTTCTGCTTCTTCTGATTCACCCTCCAGACTTCACCTTCTCCTTCTCCTTCTTCTGCTTCTTCTGATTCACCCTCCAGACTTCACCTTCTCCTTCTCCTTCTTCTACTTCTTCTGATTCACCCTCCAGACTTCATCTGCTCCTTCTCCTTCTTCTACTTCTTCTGATTCACCCTCCAAACTTCACCTTCTCCTTCTCCTTCTTCTACTTCTACTGATTCACCCTCCAGACTTCACCTTCTCCTTCTCCTTCTTCTACTTCTTCTGATTCACCCTCCAGACTTCACCTTCTCCTTCACCTTCTTCTGCTTCTTCTGATTCACCTCCAGACTTCACCTTCTCCTTCTCCTTCTTCTGCTTCTTCTGATTCACCCTTCAGACTTCACCTTCTCCTTCTCCTTCTTCTGCTTCTTCTGATTCACCCTCCAGACCTCACCTTCCCCTTCTCCTTCTTATACATCTTCTGATTCACCCTCCAGACTTCATCTTCTCCTTCTCCTTCTTGTGCTTCTTCTGATTCACCCTCCAGACTTCACCTTCTCCTTCTCCTTCTTCTGCTTCTTCTGATTCACCCTCCAGACCTCACCTTCCCCTTCTCCTTCTTATACATCTTCTGATTCACCCTCCAGACCTCACCTTCCCCTTCTCCTTCTTATACATCTTCTGATTCACCCTCCAGACTTCATCTTCTCCTTCTCCTTCTTGTGCTTCTTCTGATTCACCCTCCAGACTTCACCTTCTCCTTCTCCTTCTTCTGCTTCTTCTGATTCAACCTCCAGACTTCGCCTTCTCCTTCTTCTACTTCTTCTGATTCACCCTCCACACTTCACCTTCTCCTTCTCCTTCTTCTACTTCTTCTGATTCACCCTCCAGTCTTCACCTTCTCCTTCTCCTTCTTCTGCTTCTTCTGATTCACCCTCCAGACTTCACCTTCTCCTTCTCCTTCTTCCGCTTCTTCTGATTCACCCTCCTGACTTCACCTTCTCCTTCTCCTTCTTCTGCTTCTTCTGATTCACCCTCCAGACTTCACCTTCTCCTTCTCCTTCTTCTACTTCTTCTGATTCACCCTCCAGACTTCACCTTCTCCTTCTACCTCTTCTGCTTCTTCTGATTCACCCTCCAGACTTCACCTTCTCCTTCTCCTTCTTCTGCTTCTTCTGATTCACCCTCCAGACTTCACCTTCTCCTTCTCCTTCTTCTGCTACTTCTGATTCAACCTCCAGAATTGACCTTCTCCTTCTCCTTCTTCTGCTTCTTCTGATTCACCCTCCAGACTTCACCTTCTCCTTCTCCTTCTTCTACTTCTTCTGTTTCACCCTCCAGACTTCACCTTCTCCTTCTCCTGCTTCTGCTTCTTCTGATTCACCCTCCAGACTTCACCTTCTCCTTCTCCTTCGTCTACTTCTTCTGATTCACCCTCCAGACTACACCTTCTCCTTCTCCTTCTTCTACATCTTCTGATTCACCATCCAGACTTCACCTTCTCCTTCTCCTTCTTCTGCTTCTTCTGATTCACCCTCCAGACTTCACCTTCTCATTCTCCTTCTTCTACTTCTTCTGATTCACACTCCAAACTTCACCTTCTCCTTCTCCTTCTTCTACTTCTTCTGATTCACCCTCCAGACTTCACCTTCTCCTTCTCCTTCTTCTACTTCTTCTGCTTCTCCCTCCAGACTTCACCTTCTCCTTCTCCTTCTTCTGCTTCTTCTGATTCACCCTCCAGACTTCACCTTCTCCTTCTCCTTCTTCTACTTCTTCTGATTCACCCTCCAGACTTCACCTTCTCCTTCTCCTTCTTCTACTTCTTCTGATTCACCCTCCAGACTTCACCTTCTCCTTCTCCTTCTTCTACTTCTTCTGATTCACCCTCCTGACTTCACCTTATCCTTCTCCTTCTTCTGCTTCTTCTGCTTCACCCTCCAGACTTCACCTTCTCCTTCTCCTTCTTCTGCTTCTTCTGCTTCACTCTCCAGACTTCACCTTCTCCTTCTCCTTCTTCTGCTTCTTCTGCTTCACCCTCCTGACTTCACCTTCTGCTACTCCTTCTTCCACTTCTTCTGATTCACCCTCCAGACTTCACCTTCTCCTTCTCCTTCATCTGCTTTTTCTGCTTCACCCTCCAGAATTCACCTTCTCCTTCTCCTTCTTCTGATTCTTCTGCTTCGCCCTCCAGACTTCACCTTCTCCTTCTCCTTCTTCTGCTTCTTCTGCTTCACCCTCCAGACTTCACCTTCTCCTTCTCCTTCTTCTGCTTCTTCTGATTCACCCTCCAGACTTCACCTTCTCCTTCTCCTTCTTCTGCTTCTACGGCTTCACCCTCCAGACTTCACCTTCTCCTTCTCCTTCTTCTGCTTCTTCTGCTGCGCCCTCCAGACTTGACCTTCTCCTTCTCCTTCTTCTGCTTCTTCTGCTTCACCCTCCTGACTTCACTTTCTCCTTCTCCTTCTTCTGCTTCTTCTGATTCACCCTCCAGACTTCACCTTCTTCTGCTTCTTCTGCTTCACACTCCTGACTTCACCTTCTCCTTCTCCTTCTTCTACTTCTTCTGATTCACCCTTCAGACTTCACCTTCTCCTTCTCCTTCTTCTGCTTCTTCTCCTTTACCTTCCTGACTTCACCTTCTCCTTCTCCTTCTTCTACTTCTTCTGCTTCACCCCCCTGACATCAACTTCTCCTTCTCCTTCTTCTGCTTCTTCTGATTCACCCTACTAACTTCACCTTCTCCTTCTCCTTTTTCTGCTTCTTCTGATTCACCCTCCTGACCTCACCTTCTCCTTCTCCTTCTTCTGCTGCTTCTGATTCACCCTCCAGACTTCGCCTTCTCCTTCTTCTACTTCTTCTGATTCACCCTCCAGACTTCACCTTCTCCTTCTCCTTCTTCTACTTCTTCTGATTCACCCTCCAGTCTTCACCTTCTCCTTCTCCTTCTTCTGCTTCTTCTGATTCACCCTCCAGACTTCACCTTCTCCTTCTCCTTCTTCCGCTTCTTCTGATTCACCCTCCTGACTTCACCTTCTCCTTCTCCTTCTTCTGCTTCTTCTGATTCACCCTCCAGACTTCACCTTCTCCTTCTCCTTCTTCTACTTCTTCTGATTCACCCTCCAGACTTCACCTTCTCCTTCTACCTCTTCTGCTTCTTCTGATTCACCCTCCAGACTTCACCTTCTCCTTCTCCTTCTTCTGCTTCTTCTGATTCACCCTCCAGACTTCACCTTCTCCTTCTCCTTCTTCTGCTACTTCTGATTCAACCTCCAGAATTCACCTTCTCCTTCTCCTTCTTCTGCTTCTTCTGATTCACCCTCCAGACTTCACCTTCTCCTTAACCTTCTTCTACTTCTTCTGTTTCACCCTCCATACTTCACCTTCTCCTTCTCCTGCTTCTGCTTCTTCTGATTCACCCTCCAGACTTCACCGTCTCCTTCTCCTTCGTCTACTTCTTCTGATTCACCCTCCAGACTACACCTTCTCCTTCTCCTTCTTCTACATCTTCTGATTCACCCTCCAGACTTCACCTTCTCCTTCTCCTTCTTCTGCTTCTTCTGATTCACCCTCCAGACTTCACCTTCTCATTCTCCTTCTTCTACTTCTTCTGATTCACACTCCAAACTTCACCTTCTCCTTCTCCTTCTTCTACTTCTTCTGATTCACCCTCCAGACTTCACCTTCTCCTTCTCCTTCTTCTGCTTCTTCTGCTTCACCCTCGAGACTTCACCTTCTCCTTCTCCTTCTTCTGCTTCTTCTGATTCACCCTCCAGACTTCACCTTCTCCTTCTCCTTCTTCTGCTTCTTCTGATTCACTCTCCAGACTTCACCTTCTCCTTCTCCTTCTTCTGCTTCTTCTGATTCAACCTCCAGACTTCACCTTCTCCTTCTCCTTCTTCTACTTCTTCTGATTCACCCTCCAGACTTCACCTTCGCCTTCTCCTTCTTCTGCTTCTTCTGCTTCACCCTCCAGACTTCACCTTCTCCTTCTCCTTCTTCTGCTTCTTCTGCTTCGCCCTCCAGACTTCACCTTCTCCTTTTCCACTTCTGCTTCTTTTGCTTCACCCTCCAGACTTCACCTTCTCCTTCTCCTTCTTCTGCTTCTTCTGCTTCACCCTCCTGACTTCACCTTCTCCTTCTCCTTCTTCTACTTCTTCTGATTCACCCTCCAGACTTCACCTTCTCCTTCTCCTTCTTCTGCTTCTTCTGCTTCACCCTCCAGACTTCACCTTCTCCTTCTCCTTCTTCTGCTTCTTCTCTGCGCCCTCCAGACTTCACCTTCTCCTTCTCCTTCTTCTGCTTCTTCTGCTTCACCTTCCTGACTTCACCTTCTCCTTCTCCTTCTTCTACTTCTTCTGCTTCACCCCCCTGACTTCACCTTCTCCTTCTCCTTCTTCTGCTTCTTCTGATTTACCCTCCTAACTTCACCTTTCCTTCTCCTTCTTCTGCTTCTTCTGATTCAGCCTCCTGACCTCACCTTCTCCTTCTCCTTCTTCTGCTTCTTCTGATTCACCCTCCAGACTTCACCTTCTCCTTCTCCTTCTTCTGCTTCTTCTGATTCACCCTCCAGACTTCACCTTCTTCTGCTTCTTCTGCTTCACACTCCTGACTTCACCTTCTCCTTCTCCTTCTTCTACTTCTTCTGATTCACCCTTCAGACTTCACCTTCTCCTTCTCCTTCTTCTGCTTCTTCTCCTTTACCTTCCTGACTTCACCTTCTCCTTCTCCTTCTTCTACTTCTTCTGCTTCACCCCCCTGACATCAACTTCTCCTTCTCCTTCTTCTGCTTCTTCTGATTCACCCTACTAACTTCACCTTCTCCTTCTCCTTTTTCTGCTTCTTCTGATTCACCCTCCTGACCATCTCCTTCTCCTTCTGCTTCTTCTGCTTCTTCTGATTCACCCTCCAGACTTCACCTTCTCCTTCTCCTTCTTCTACTTCTTCTGATTCACCCTCCAGACTTCACCTTCTCCTTCTCCTTCTTCTACTTCTTCTGATTCACCCTCCAGTCTTCACCTTCTCCTTCTACTTCTTCTGCTTCTTCTGCTTCACCCTCCAGACTTCACCTTCTCCTTCTCTTTCTTCTGCTTCTTCTGATTCACCCTCCAGACTTCACCTTCTCCTTCTCCTTCTTCTGATTCTTCTGATTCACCCTCCAGACTTCACCTTCTCCTTCCCCTTCTTCTGCTTCTTCTGATTCACCCTCCTGACTTCACCTTCTCCTTCTCCTTCTTCTACTTCTTCTGATTCACCCTCCTGACTTCACCTTCTCCTTCTCCTTCTTCTCCTTCTTCTGCTTCACCCTCCAGACTTCACCTTCTCCTTCTCCTTCTTCTACTTCTTCTGATTCACCCTCCAGACTTCACCTTCTCCTTCTCCTTCGTCTGCTTCTTCTGATTCACCCTCCAGACTTCACCTTCTCCTTCTTATTCTGCTTCTTCTGATTCACCCTCCAGACTTCACCTTCTCCTTCTCCTTCTTCTGCTTCTTCTGATTCACCCTCCAGACTTCACCTTCTCCTTCTCCTTCTTCTGCTTCTTCTGATTCACCCTCCAGACTTCACCTTCTCCTTCTCCTTCTTCTACTTCTTCTGATTCACCCTCCAGACTTCATCTTCTCCTTCTCCTTCTTCTACTTCTTCTGATTCACCCTCCAGACTTCACCTTCTCCTCCTTCTTCTACTTCTACTGATTCACCCTCCAGACTTCACCTTCTCCTTCTCCTTCTTCTACTTCTTCTGATTCACCCTCCAGACTTCACCTTCTCCTTCACCTTCTTCTGCTTCTTCTGATTCACCTCCAGACTTCACCTTCTCCTTCTCCTTCTTCTGCTTCTTCTGATTCACCCTTCAGACTTCACCTTCTCCTTCTCCTTCTTCTGCTTCTTCTGATTCACCCTCCAGACCTCACCTTCCCCTTCTCCTTCTTATACATCTTCTGATTCACCCTCCAGACTTCATCTTCTCCTTCTCCTTCTTGTGCTTCTTCTGATTCACCCTCCAGACTTCACCTTCTCCTTCTCCTTCTTCTGCTTCTTCTGATTCACCCTCCAGACTTCGCCTTCTCCTTCTTCTAATTCTTCTGATTCACCCTCCACACTTCACCTTCTCCTTCTCCTTCTTCTACTTCTTCTGATTCACCCTCCAGTCTTCACCTTCTCCTTCTCCTTCTTCTGCTTCTTCTGATTCACCCTCCAGACTTCACCTTCTCCTTCTCCTTCTTCTACTTCTTCTGATTCACCCTCCTGACTTCACCTTATCCTTCTCCTTCTTCTGCTTCTTCTGCTTCACCCTCCAGACTTCACCTTCTCCTTCTCCTTCTTCTGCTTCTTCTGCTTCACTCTCCAGACTGCACCTTCTCCTTCTACCTCTTCTGCTTCTTCTGATTCACCCTCCAGACTTCACCTTCTCCTTCTCCTTCTTCTGCTTCTTCTGATTCACCCTCCAGACTTCACCTTCTCCTTCTCCTTCTTCTGCTTCTTCTGATTCACCCTCCAGACTTCACCTTCTCCTTCTCCTTCTTCTACTTCTTCTGATTCACCCTCCAGACTTCACCTTCTCCTTCTCCTTCTTCTACTTCTTCTGATTCACCCTCCAGACTTCACCTTCTCCTTCTCCTTCTTCTACTTCTTCTGATTCACCCTCCTGACTTCACCTTATCCTTCTCCTTCTTCTGCTTCTTCTGCTTCACCCTCCAGACTTCACCTTCTCCTTCTCCTTCTTCTGCTTCTTCTGCTTCACTCTCCAGACTGCACCTTCTCCTTCTCCTTCTTCTGCTTCTTCTGCTTCACCCTCCTGACTTCACCTTCTGCTACTCCTTCTTCCACTTCTTCTGATTCACCCTCCAGACTTCACCTTCTCCTTCTCCTTCATCTGCTTTTTCTGCTTCACCCTCCAGAATTCACCTTCTCCTTCTCCTTCTTCTGATTCTTCTGCTTCGCCCTCCAGACTTCACCTTCTCCTTCTCCTTCTTCTGCTTCTTCTGCTTCACCCTCCAGACTTCACCTTCTCCTTCTCCTTCTTCTGCTTCTTCTGATTCACCCTCCAGACTTCACCTTCTCCTTCTCCTTCTTCTGCTTCTTCTGATTCACCCTCCAGACTTCACCTTCTCCTTCTCCTTCTTCTGCTTCTTCTGCTGCGCCCTCCAGACTTGACCTTCTCCTTCTCCTTCTTCTGCTTCTTCTGCTTCACCCTCCTGACTTCACCTTCTCCTTCTCCTTCTTCTACTTCTTCTGCTTCACCCCACTGACTTAACCTTCTCCTCCTCCTTCTTCTGCTTCTTCTGATTCACCCTCCAGACTTCACCTTCTTCTGCTTCTTCTGCTTCACACTCCTGACTTCACCTTCTCCTTCTCCTTCTTCTACTTCTTCTGATTCACCCTTCAGACTTCACCTTCTCCTTCTCCTTCTTCTGCTTCTTCTCCTTTACCTTCCTGACTTCACCTTCTCCTTCTCCTTCTTCTACTTCTTCTGCTTCACCCCCCTGACATCAACTTCTCCTTCTCCTTCTTCTGCTTCTTCTGATTCACCCTACTAACTTCACCTTCTCCTTCTCCTTTTTCTGCTTCTTCTGATTCACCCTCCTGACCTCACCTTCTCCTTCTCCTTCTTCTGCTTCTTCTGATTCACCCTCCAGACTTCGCCTTCTCCTTCTTCTACTTCTTCTGATTCACCCTCCAGACTTCACCTTCTCCTTCTCCTTCTTCTACTTCTTCTGATTCACCCTCCAGTCTTCACCTTCTCCTTCTCCTTCTTCTGCTTCTTCTGATTCACCCTCCAGACTTCACCTTCTCCTTCTCCTTCTTCCGCTTCTTCTGATTCACCCTCCTGACTTCACCTTCTCCTTCTCCTTCTTCTGCTTCTTCTGATTCACCCTCCAGACTTCACCTTCTCCTTCTCCTTCTTCTACTTCTTCTGATTCACCCTCCAGACCTCACCTTCTCCTTCTACCTCTTCTGCTTCTTCTGATTCACCCTCCAGACTTCACCTTCTCCTTCTCCTTCTTCTGCTTCTTCTGATTCACCCTCCAGACTTCACCTTCTCCTTCTCCTTCTTCTGCTACTTCTGATTCAACCTCCAGAATTCACCTTCTCCTTCTCCTTCTTCTGCTTCTTCTGATTCACCCTCCAGACTTCACCTTCTCCTTCTCCTTCTTCTACTTCTTCTGTTTCACCCTCCAGACTTCACCTTCTCCTTCTCCTGCTTCTGCTTCTTCTGATTCACCCTCCAGACTTCACCGTCTCCTTCTCCTTCGTCTACTTCTTCTGATTCACCCTCCAGACTACACCTTCTCCTTCTCCTTCTTCTACATCTTCTGATTCACCCTCCAGACTTCACCTTCTCCTTCTCCTTCTTCTGCTTCTTCTGATTCACCCTCCAGACTTCACCTTCTCATTCTCCTTCTTCTACTTCTTCTGATTCACACTCCAAACTTCACCTTCTCCTTCTCCTTCTTCTACTTCTTCTGATTCACCCTCCAGACTTCACCTTCTCCTTCTCCTTCTTCTGCTTCTTCTGCTTCACCCTCGAGACTTCACCTTCTCCTTCTCCTTCTTCTGCTTCTTCTGATTCACCCTCCAGACTTCACCTTCTCCTTCTCCTTCTTCTGCTTCTTCTGATTCACTCTCCAGACTTCACCTTCTCCTTCTCCTTCTTCTGCTTCTTCTGATTCAACCTCCAGACTTCACCTTCTCCTTCTCCTTCTTCTACTTCTTCTGATTCACCCTCCAGACTTCACCTTCCCCTTCTCCTTCTTCTGCTTCTTCTGATTCACCCTCCAGACTTCACCTTCTCCTTCTCCTTCGTCTACTTCTTCGGATTCACCCTCCAGACTACACCTTCTCCTTCTCCTTCTTCTGCTTCTTCTGCTTCACCCTCCAGACTTCACCTTCTCCTTCTCCTTCTTCTACTTCGTCTGATTCACCCTCCTGACTTCACCTTCTCCATCTCCTTCTTCTGTTTCTTCTGATTCACCCTCCTGACTTCACCTTCTCCATCTCCTTCTTCTGTTTCTTCTGCTTCACCCTCCAGACTTCACATTCTCCTTCTCCTTCTTCTGCTTCTTCTGCTTCTCCCTCCAGACTTCACCTTCTCCTTCTCCTTCTTCTGCTTCTTCTGCTTCACCCTCCTGACTTCACCTTCTCCTTCTCCTTCTTCTACTTCTTCTGATTCACCCTCCAGACTTCACCTTCGCCTTCTCCTTCTTCTGCTTCTTCTGCTTCACCCTCCAGACTTCACCTTCTCCTTCTCCTTCTTCTGCTTCTTCTGCTTCGCCCTCCAGACTTCACCTTCTCCTTTTCCACTTCTGCTTCTTTTGCTTCACCCTCCAGACTTCACCTTCTCCTTCTCCTTCTTCTGCTTCTTCTGCTTCACCCTCCTGACTTCACCTTCTCCTTCTCCTTCTTCTACTTCTTCTGATTCACCCTCCAGACTTCACCTTCTCCTTCTCCTTCTTCTGCTTCTTCTGCTTCACCCTCCAGACTTCACCTTCTCCTTCTCCTTCTTCTGCTTCTTCTCTGCGCCCTCCAGACTTCACCTTCTCCTTCTCCTTCTTCTGCTTCTTCTGCTTCACCTTCCTGACTTCACCTTCTCCTTCTCCTTCTTCTACTTCTTCTGCTTCACCCCCCTGACCTCACCTTCTCCTTCTCCTTCTTCTGCTTCTTCTGATTCACCCTCCAGACTTCACCTTCTCCTTCTCCTTCTTCTGCTTCTTCTGATTCACCCTCCAGACTTCACCTTCTTCTGCTTCTTCTGCTTCACACTCCTGACTTCACCTTCTCCTTCTCTTTCTTCTACTTCTTCTGATTCACCCTTCAGACTTCACCTTCTCCTTCTCCTTCTTCTGCTTCTTCTCCTTTACCTTCCTGACTTCACCTTCTCCTTCTCCTTCTTCTACTTCTTCTGCTTCACCCCCCTGACATCAACTTCTCCTTCTCCTTCTTCTGCTTCTTCTGATTCACCCTACTAACTTCACCTTCTCCTTCTCCTTTTTCTGCTTCTTCTGATTCACCCTCCTGACCTCACCTTCTCCTTCTCCTTCTTCTACTTCTTCTGATTCACCCTCCAGACTTCATCTTCGCCTTCTCCTTCTTCTGCTTCTTCTGATTCACCCTCCAGACTTCACCTTCTCCTTCTCCTTCTTCTGCTTCTTCTGATTCACCCTCCAGACTTCACCTTCTCCTTCTCCTTCTTCTACTTCTTCTGATTCACCCTCCAGACTTCACCTTCTCCTTCTCCTTCTTCTACTTCTTCTGATTCACCCTCCAGTCTTCACCTTCTCCTTCTACTTCTTCTGCTTCTTCTGCTTCACCCTCCAGACTTCACCTTCTCCTTCTCTTTCTTCTGCTTCTTCTGATTCACCCTCCAGACTTCACCTTCTCCTTCTCCTTCTTCTGATTCTTCTGATTCACCCTCCAGACTTCACCTTCTCCTTCCCCTTCTTCTGCTTCTTCTGATTCACCCTCCTGACTTCACCTTCTCCTTCTCCTTCTTCTACTTCTTCTGATTCACCCTCCTGACTTCACCTTCTCCTTCTCCTTCTTCTCCTTCTTCTGCTTCACCCTCCAGACTTCACCTTCTCCTTCTCCTTCTTCTACTTCTTCTGATTCACCCTCCAGACTTCACCTTCTCCTTCTCCTTCGTCTGCTTCTTCTGATTCACCCTCCAGACTTCACCTTCTCCTTCTTATTCTGCTTCTTCTGATTCACCCTCCAGACTTCACCTTCTCCTTCTCCTTCTTCTGCTTCTTCTGATTCACCCTCCAGACTTCACCTTCTCCTTCTCCTTCTTCTGCTTCTTCTGATTCACCCTCCAGACTTCACCTTCTCCTTCTCCTTCTTCTACTTCTTCTGATTCACCCTCCAGACTTCATCTTCTACTTCTCCTTCTTCTACTTCTTCTGATTCACCCTCCAGACTTCACCTTCTCCTTCTCCTTCTTCTACTTCTACTCATTCACCCTCCAGACTTCACCTTCTCCTTCTCCTTCTTCTACTTCTTCTGATTCACCCTCCAGACTTCACCTTCTCCTTCACCTTCTTCTGCTTCTTCTGATTCACCTCCAGACTTCACCTTCTCCTTCTCCTTCTTCTGCTTCTTCTGATTCACCCTTCAGACTTCACCTTCTCCTTCTCCTTCTTCTGCTTCTTCTGATTCACCCTCCAGACCTCACCTTCCCCTTCTCCTTCTTATACATCTTCTGATTCACCCTCCAGACTTCATCTTCTCCTTCTCCTTCTTGTGCTTCTTCTGATTCACCCTCCAGACTTCACCTTCTCCTTCTCTTTCTTCTGCTTCTTCTGATTCACCCTCCAGACTTCGCCTTCTCCTTCTTCTACTTCTTCTGATTCACCCTCCACACTTCACCTTCTCCTTCTCCTTCTTCTACTTCTTCTGATTCACCCTCCAGTCTTCACCTTCTCCTTCTCCTTCTTCTGCTTCTTCTGATTCACCCTCCAGACTTCACCTTCTCCTTCTCCCGCTTCTTCTGATTCACCCTCCTGACTTCACCTTCTCCTTCTCCTTCTTCTGCTTCTTCTGATTCACCCTCCAGACTTCACCTTCTCCTTCTCCTTCTTCTACTTCTTCTGATTCACCCTCCAGACTTCACCTTCTCCTTCTACCTCTTCTGCTTCTTCTGATTCAACCTCCAGACTTCACCTTCTCCTTCTCCTTCTTCTGCTTCTTCTGATTCACCCTCCAGACTTCACCTTCTCCTTCTCCTTCTTCTGCTACTTCTGATTCAACCTCCAGAATTGACCTTCTCCTTCTCCTTCTTCTGCTTCTTCTGATTCACCCTCCAGACTTCACCTTCTCCTTCTCCTTCTTCTACTTCTTCTGTTTCACCCTCCAGACTTCACCTTCTCCTTCTCCTGCTTCTGCTTCTTCTGATTCACCCTCCAGACTTCACCTTCTCCTTCTCCTTCGTCTACTTCTTCTGATTCACCCTCCAGACTACACCTTCTCCTTCTCCTTCTTCTACATCTTCTGATTCACCATCCAGACTTCACCTTCTCCTTCTCCTTCTTCTGCTTCTTCTGATTCACCCTCCAGACTTCACCTTCTCATTCTCCTTCTTCTACTTCTTCTGATTCACACTCCAAACTTCACCTTCTCCTTCTCCTTCTTCTACTTCTTCTGATTCACCCTCCAGACTTCACCTTCTCCTTCTCCTTCTTCTACTTCTTCTGCTTCTCCCTCCAGACTTCACCTTCTCCTTCTCCTTCTTCTGCTTCTTCTGATTCACCCTCCAGACTTCACCTTCTCCTTCTCCTTCTTCTGCTTCTTCTGATTCACCCTCCAGACTTCACCTTCTCCTTCTCCTTCTTCTACTTCTTCTGATTCACCCTCCAGACTTCACCTTCTCCTTCTCCTTCTTCTACTTCTTCTGATTCACCCTCCTGACTTCACCTTATCCTTCTCCTTCTTCTGCTTCTTCTGCTTCACCCTCCAGACTTCACCTTCTCCTTCTCCTTCTTCTGCTTCTTCTGCTTCACTCTCCAGACTTCACCTTCTCCTTCTCCTTCTTCTGCTTCTTCTGCTTCACCCTCCTGACTTCACCTTCTGCTACTCCTTCTTCCACTTCTTCTGATTCACCCTCCAGACTTCACCTTCTCCTTCTCCTTCATCTGCTTTTTCTGCTTCACCCTCCAGAATTCACCTTCTCCTTCTCCTTCTTCTGATTCTTCTGCTTCGCCCTCCAGACTTCACCTTCTCCTTCTCCTTCTTCTGCTTCTTCTGCTTCACCCTCCAGACTTCACCTTCTCCTTCTCCTTCTTCTGCTTCTTCTGATTCACCCTCCAGACTTCACCTTCTCCTTCTCCTTCTTCTGCTTCTACGGCTTCACCCTCCAGACTTCACCTTCTCCTTCTCCTTCTTCTGCTTCTTCTGCTGCGCCCTCCAGACTTGACCTTCTCCTTCTCCTTCTTCTGCTTCTTCTGCTTCACCCTCCTGACTTCACCTTCTCCTTCTCCTTCTTCTACTTCTTCTGCTTCACCCCACTGACTTCACCTTCTCCTTCTCCTTCTTCTGCTTCTTCTGATTCACCCTCCAGACTTCACCTTCTTCTGCTTCTTCTGCTTCACACTCCTGACTTCACCTTCTCCTTCTCCTTCTTCTACTTCTTCTGATTCACCCTTCAGACTTCACCTTCTCCTTCTCCTTCTTCTGCTTCTTCTCCTTTACCTTCCTGACTTCACCTTCTCCTTCTCCTTCTTCTACTTCTTCTGCTTCACCCCCCTGACATCAACTTCTCCTTCTCCTTCTTCTGCTTCTTCTGATTCACCCTACTAACTTCACCTTCTCCTTCTCCTTTTTCTGCTTCTTCTGATTCACCCTCCTGACCTCACCTTCTCCTTCTCCTTCTTCTGCTTCTTCTGATTCACCCTCCAGACTTCGCCTTCTCCTTCTTCTACTTCTTCTGATTCACCCTCCAGACTTCACCTTCTCCTTCTCCTTCTTCTACTTCTTCTGATTCGCCCTCCAGTCTTCACCTTCTCCTTCTCCTTCTTCTGCTTCTTCTGATTCACCCTCCAGACTTCACCTTCTCCTTCTCCTTCTTCCGCTTCTTCTGATTCACCCTCCTGACTTCACCTTCTCCTTCTCCTTCTTCTGCTTCTTCTGATTCACCCTCCAGACTTCACCTTCTCCTTCTCCTTCTTCTACTTCTTCTGATTCACCCTCCAGACTTCACCTTCTCCTTCTACCTCTTCTGCTTCTTCTGATTCACCCTCCAGACTTCACCTTCTCCTTCTTCTGCTTCTTCTGATTCACCCTCCAGACTTCACCTTCTCCTTCTCCTTCTTCTGCTACTTCTGATTCAACCTCCAGAATTCACCTTCTCCTTCTCCTTCTTCTACTTCTTCTGTTTCACCCTCCAGACTTCACCTTCTCCTTCTCCTGCTTCTGCTTCTTCTGATTCACCCTCCAGACTTCACCGTCTCCTTCTCCTTCGTCTACTTCTTCTGATTCACCCTCCAGACTACACCTTCTCCTTCTCCTTCTTCTACATCTTCTGATTCACCCTCCAGACTTCACCTTCTCCTTCTCCTTCTTCTGCTTCTTCTGATTCACCCTCCAGACTTCACCTTCTCATTCTCCTTCTTCTACTTCTTCTGATTCACACTCCAAACTTCACCTTCTCCTTCTCCTTCTTCTACTTCTTCTGATTCACCCTCCAGACTTCACCTTCTCCTTCTCCTTCTTCTGCTTCTTCTGCTTCACCCTCGAGACTTCACCTTCTCCTTCTCCTTCTTCTGCTTCTTCTGATTCACCCTCCAGACTTCACCTTCTCCTTCTCCTTCTTCTGCTTCTTCTGATTCACTCTCCAGACTTCACCTTCTCCTTCTCCTTCTTCTGCTTCTTCTGATTCACCCTCCAGACTTCACCTTCTCCTTCTCCTTCTTCTACTTCTTCTGATTCACCCTCCAGACTTCACCTTCCCCTTCTCCTTCTTCTGCTTCTTCTGATTCACCCTCCAGACTTCACCTTCTCCTTCTCCTTCGTCTACTTCTTCGGATTCACCCTCCAGACTACACCTTCTCCTTCTCCTTCTTCTGCTTCTTCTGCTTCACCCTCCAGACTTCACCTTCTCCTTCTCCTTCTTCTACTTCGTCTGATTCACCCTCCTGACTTCACCTTCTCCATCTCCTTCTTCTGTTTCTTCTGATTCACCCTCCTGACTTCACCTTCTCCATCTCCTTCTTCTGTTTCTTCTGCTTCACCCTCCAGACTTCACCTTCTCCTTCTCCTTCTTCTGCTTCTTCTGCTTCACCCTCCAGACTTCACCTTCTCCTTCTCCTTCTTCTGCTTCTTCTGCTTCACCCTCCTGACTTCACCTTCTCCTTCTCCTTCTTCTACTTCTTCTGATTCACCCTCCAGACTTCACCTTCGCCTTCTCCTTCTTCTGCTTCTTCTGCTTCACCCTCCAGACTTCACCTTCTCCTTCTCCTTCTTCTGCTTCTTCTGCTTCGCCCTCCAGACTTCACCTTCTCCTTTTCCACTTCTGCTTCTTTTGCTTCACCCTCCAGACTTCACCTTCTCCTTCTCCTTCTTCTGCTTCTTCTGCTTCACCCTCCTGACTTCACCTTCTCCTTCTCCTTCTTCTACTTCTTCTGATTCACCCTCCAGACTTCACCTTCTCCTTTTCCTTCTTCTGCTTCTTCTGCTTCACCCTCCAGACTTCACCTTCTCCTTCTCCTTCTTCTGCTTCTTCTCTGCGCCCTCCAGACTTCACCTTCTCCTTCTCCTTCTTCTGCTTCTTCTGCTTCACCTTCCTGACTTCACCTTCTCCTTCTCCTTCTTCTACTTCTTCTGCTTCACCCCCCTGACTTCACCTTCTCCTTCTCCTTCTTCTGCTTCTTCTGATTTACCCTCCTAACTTCACCTTTCCTTCTCCTTCTTCTGCTTCTTCTGATTCAGCCTCCTGACCTCACCTTCTCCTTCTCCTTCTTCTGCTTCTTCTGATTCACCCTCCAGACTTCACCTTCTCCTTCTCCTTCTTCTGCTTCTTCTGATTCACCCTCCAGACTTCACCTTCTTCTGCTTCTTCTGCTTCACACTCCTGACTTCACCTTCTCCTTCTCCTTCTTCTACTTCTTCTGATTCACCCTTCAGACTTCACCTTCTCCTTCTCCTTCTTCTGCTTCTTCTCCTTTACCTTCCTGACTTCACCTTCTCCTTCTCCTTCTTCTACTTCTTCTGCTTCACCCCCCTGACATCAACTTCTCCTTCTCCTTCTTCTGCTTCTTCTGATTCACCCTACTAACTTCACCTTCTCCTTCTCCTTTTTCTGCTTCTTCTGATTCACCCTCCTGACCTCACCTTCTCCTTCTCCTTCTTCTGCTTCTTCTGATTCACCCTCCAGACTTCACCTTCTCCTTCTCCTTCTTCTGCTTCTTCTGATTCACCCTCCAGACTTCACCTTCTCCTTCTCCTTCTTCTGCTTCTTCTGATTCACCCTCCTGACCTCACCTTCTCCTTCTCCTTCTTCTACTTCTTCTGATTCACCCTCCAGACTTCATCTTCGCCTTCTCCTTCTTCTGCTTCTTCTGATTCACCCTCCAGACTTCACCTTCTCCTTCTCCTTCTTCTGCTTCTTCTGATTCACCCTCCAGACTTCACCTTCTCCTTCTCCTTCTTCTACTTCTTCTGATTCACCCTCCAGACTTCACCTTCTCCTTCTCCTTCTTCTACTTCTTCTGATTCACCCTCCAGTCTTCACCTTCTCCTTCTACTTCTTCTGCTTCTTCTGCTTCACCCTCCAGACTTCACCTTCTCCTTCTCTTTCTTCTGCTTCTTCTGATTCACCCTCCAGACTTCACCTTCTCCTTCTCCTTCTTCTGATTCTTCTGATTCACCCTCCAGACTTCACCTTCTCCTTCCCCTTCTTCTGCTTCTTCTGATTCACCCTCCTGACTTCACCTTCTCCTTCTCCTTCTTCTACTTCTTCTGATTCACCCTCCTGACTTCACCTTCTCCTTCTCCTTCTTCTCCTTCTTCTGCTTCACCCTCCAGACTTCACCTTCTCCTTCTCCTTCTTCTACTTCTTCTGATTCACCCTCCAGACTTCACCTTCTCCTTCTCCTTCGTCTGCTTCTTCTGATTCACCCTCCAGACTTCACCTTCTCCTTCTTATTCTGCTTCTTCTGATTCACCCTCCAGACTTCACCTTCTCCTTCTCCTTCTTCTGCTTCTTCTGATTCACCCTCCAGACTTCACCTTCTCCTTCTCCTTCTTCTGCTTCTTCTGATTCACCCTCCAGACTTCACCTTCTCCTTCTCCTTCTTCTACTTCTTCTGATTCACCCTCCAGACTTCATCTTCTCCTTCTCCTTCTTCTACTTCTTCTGATTCACCCTCCAGACTTCACCTTCTCCTTCTCCTTCTTCTACTTCTACTGATTCACCCTCCAGACTTCACCTTCTCCTTCTCCTTCTTCTACTTCTTCTGATTCACCCTCCAGACTTCACCTTCTCCTTCACCTTCTTCTGCTTCTTCTGATTCACCTCCAGACTTCACCTTCTCCTTCTCCTTCTTCTGCTTCTTCTGATTCACCCTTCAGACTTCACCTTCTCCTTCTCCTTCTTCTGCTTCTTCTGATTCACCCTCCAGACCTCACCTTCCCCTTCTCCTTCTTATACATCTTCTGATTCACCCTCCAGACTTCATCTTCTCCTTCTCCTTCTTGTGCTTCTTCTGATTCACCCTCCAGACTTCACCTTCTCCTTCTCCTTCTTCTGCTTCTTCTGATTCACCCTCCAGACTTCGCCTTCTCCTTCTTCTACTTCTTCTGATTCACCCTCCACACTTCACCTTCTCCTTCTCCTTCTTCTACTTCTTCTGATTCACCCTCCAGTCTTCACCTTCTCCTTCTCCTTCTTCTGCTTCTTCTGATTCACCCTCCAGACTTCACCTTCTCCTTCTCCTTCTTCCGCTTCTTCTGATTCACCCTCCTGACTTCACCTTCTCCTTCTCCTTCTTCTGCTTCTTCTGATTCACCCTCCAGACTTCACCTTCTCCTTCTCCTTCTTCTACTTCTTCTGATTCACCCTCCAGACCTCACCTTCTCCTTCTACCTCTTCTGCTTCTTCTGATTCACCCTCCAGACTTCACCTTCTCCTTCTCCTTCTTCTGCTTCTTCTGATTCACCCTCCAGACTTCACCTTCTCCTTCTCCTTCTTCTGCTACTTCTGATTCAACCTCCAGAATTGACCTTCTCCTTCTCCTTCTTCTGCTTCTTCTGATTCACCCTCCAGACTTCACCTTCTCCTTCTCCTTCTTCTACTTCTTCTGTTTCACCCTCCAGACTTCACCTTCTCCTTCTCCTGCTTCTGCTTCTTCTGATTCACCCTCCAGACTTCACCTTCTCCTTCTCCTTCGTCTACTTCTTCTGATTAACCCTCCAGACTACACCTTCTCCTTCTCCTTCTTCTACATCTTCTGATTCACCATCCAGACTTCACCTTCTCCTTCTCCTTCTTCTGCTTCTTCTGATTCACCCTCCTGACCTCACCTTCTCCTTCTCCTTCTTCTGCTTCTTCTGATTCACCCTCCAGACTTCACCTTCTCCTTCTCCTTCTTCTGCTTCTTCTGATTCACCCTCCAGACTTCACCTTCTCCTTCTCCTTCTTCTGCTTCTTCTGATTCACCCTCCTGACCTCACCTTCTCCTTCTCCTTCTTCTACTTCTTCTGATTCACCCTCCAGACTTCATCTTCGCCTTCTCCTTCTTCTGCTTCTTCTGATTCACCCTCCAGACTTCACCTTCTCCTTCTCCTTCTTCTGCTTCTTCTGATTCACCCTCCAGACTTCACCTTCTCCTTCTCCTTCTTCTACTTCTTCTGATTCACCCTCCAGACTTCACCTTCTCCTTCTCCTTCTTCTACTTCTTCTGATTCACCCTCCAGTCTTCACCTTCTCCTTCTACTTCTTCTGCTTCTTCTGCTTCACCCTCCAGACTTCACCTTCTCCTTCTCTTTCTTCTGCTTCTTCTGATTCACCCTCCAGACTTCACCTTCTCCTTCTCCTTCTTCTGATTCTTCTGATTCACCCTCCAGACTTCACCTTCTCCTTCCCCTTCTTCTGCTTCTTCTGATTCACCCTCCTGACTTCACCTTCTCCTTCTCCTTCTTCTACTTCTTCTGATTCACCCTCCTGACTTCACCTTCTCCTTCTCCTTCTTCTCCTTCTTCTGCTTCACCCTCCAGACTTCACCTTCTCCTTCTCCTTCTTCTACTTCTTCTGATTCACCCTCCAGACTTCACCTTCTCCTTCTCCTTCGTCTGCTTCTTCTGATTCACCCTCCAGACTTCACCTTCTCCTTCTTATTCTGCTTCTTCTGATTCACCCTCCAGACTTCACCTTCTCCTTCTCCTTCTTCTGCTTCTTCTGATTCACCCTCCAGACTTCACCTTCTCCTTCTCCTTCTTCTGCTTCTTCTGCTTCACCCTCCAGACTTCACCTTCTCCTTCTCCTTCTTCTACTTCTTCTGATTCACCCTCCAGACTTCATCTTCTCCTTCTCCTTCTTCTACTTCTTCTGATTCACCCTCCAGACTTCACCTTCTCCTTCTCCTTCTTCTACTTCTACTGATTCACCCTCCAGACTTCACCTTCTCCTTCTCCTTCTTCTACTTCTTCTGATTCACCCTCCAGACTTCACCTTCTCCTTCACCTTCTTCTGCTTCTTCTGATTCAACTCCAGACTTCACCTTCTCCTTCTCCTTCTTCTGCTTCTTCTGATTCACCCTTCAGACTTCACCTTCTCCTTCTCCTTCTTCTGCTTCTTCTGATTCACCCTCCAGACCTCACCTTCCCCTTCTCCTTCTTATACATCTTCTGATTCACCCTCCAGACTTCATCTTCTCCTTCTCCTTCTTGTGCTTCTTCTGATTCACCCTCCAGACTTCACCTTCTCCTTCTCCTTCTTCTGCTTCTTCTGATTCACCCTCCAGACTTCGCCTTCTCCTTCTTCTACTTCTTCTGATTCACCCTCCACACTTCACCTTCTCCTTCTCCTTCTTCTACTTCTTCTGATTCACCCTCCAGTCTTCACCTTCTCCTTCTCCTTCTTCTGCTTCTTCTGATTCACCCTCCAGACTTCACCTTCTCCTTCTCCTTCTTCCGCTGCTTCTGATTCACCCTCCTGACTTCACCTTCTCCTTCTCCTTCTTCTGCTTCTTCTGATTCACCCTCCAGACTTCACCTTCTCCTTCTCCTTCTTCTACTTCTTCTGATTCACCCTCCAGACTTCACCTTCTCCTTCTACCTCTTCTGCTTCTTCTGATTCACCCTCCAGACTTCACCTTCTCCTTCTCCTTCTTCTGCTTCTTCTGATTCACCCTCCAGACTTCACCTTCTCCTTCTCCTTCTTCTGCTACTTCTGATTCAACCTCCAGAATTGACCTTCTCCTTCTCCTTCTTCTGCTTCTTCTGATTCACCCTCCAGACTTCACCTTCTCCTTCTCCTTCTTCTACTTCTTCTGTTTCACCCTCCAGACTTCACCTTCTCCTTCTCCTGCTTCTGCTTCTTCTGATTCACCCTCCAGACTTCACCTTCTCCTTCTCCTTCGTCTACTTCTTCTGATTAACCCTCCAGACTACACCTTCTCCTTCTCCTTCTTCTACATCTTCTGATTCACCATCCAGACTTCACCTTCTCCTTCTCCTTCTTCTGCTTCTTCTGATTCACCCTCCAGACTTCACCTTCTCATTCTCCTTCTTCTACTTCTTCTGATTCACACTCCAAACTTCACCTTCTCCTTCTCCTTCTTCTACTTCTTCTGATTCACCCTCCAGACTTCACCTTCTCCTTCTCCTTCTTCTACTTCTTCTGCTTCTCCCTCCAGACTTCACCTTCTCCTTCTCCTTCTTCTGCTTCTTCTGATTCACCCTCCAGACTTCACCTTCTCCTTCTCCTTCTTCTACTTCTTCTGATTCACCCTCCAGACTTCACCTTCTCCTTCTCCTTCTTCTACTTCTTCTGATTCACCCTCCAGACTTCACCTTCTCCTTCTCCTTCTTCTACTTCTTCTGATTCACCCTCCTGACTTCACCTTATCCTTCTCCTTCTTCTGCTTCTTCTGCTTCACCCTCCAGACTTCACCTTCTCCTTCTCCTTCTTCTGCTTCTTCTGCTTCACTCTCCAGACTTCACCTTCTCCTTCACCTTCTTCTGCTTCTTCTGCTTCACCCTCCTGACTTCACCTTCTGCTACTCCTTCTTCCACTTCTTCTGATTCACCCTCCAGACTTCACCTTCTCCTTCTCCTTCATCTGCTTTTTCTGCTTCACCCTCCAGAATTCACCTTCTCCTTCTCCTTCTTCTGATTCTTCTGCTTCGCCCTCCAGACTTCACCTTCTCCTTCTCCTTCTTCTGCTTCTTCTGCTTCACCCTCCAGACTTCACCTTCTCCTTCTCCTTCTTCTGCTTCTTCTGCTTCACCCTCCTGACTTCACCTTCTCCTTCTCCTTCTTCTACTTCTTCTGATTCACCCTCCAGACTTCACCTTCTCCTTCTCCTTCTTCTGCTTCTACGGCTTCACCCTCCAGACTTCACCTTCTCCTTCTCCTTCTTCTGCTTCTTCTGCTGCGCCCTCCAGACTTGACCTTCTCCTTCTCCTTCTTCTGCTTCTTCTGCTTCACCCTCCTGACTTCACCTTCTCCTTCTCCTTCTTCTACTTCTTCTGCTTCACCCCACTGACTTCACCTTCTCCTTCTCCTTCTTCTGCTTCTTCTGATTCACCCTCCTAACTTCACCTTCTCCTTCTCCTTCTTCTGCTTCTTCTGATTCACCCTCCTGACTTCACCTTCTCCTTCTACTTCTTCTGCTTCTTCTGATCCACCCTCCAGACTTCACCTTCTACTTCTCCTTCTTCTGCTTCTTCTGATTCACCCTCCAGACCTCACCTTCTCCTTCTCCTTCTTCTACTTCTTCTGATTCACCCTCCAGACTTCATCTTCTCCTTCTCCTTCTTCTGCTTCTTCTGATTCACCCTCCAGACTTCACCTTCTCCTTCTCCTTCTTCTGCTTCTTCTGATTCACCCTCCAGACTTCACCTTCTCCTTCTCCTTCTTCTACTCTTCTGATTCACCCTCCAGACTTCACCTTCTTCTTCTCCTTCTTCTACTTCTTCTGATTCACCCTCCAGTCTTCACCTTCTCCTTCTCCTTCTTCTGCTTCGTCTGCTTCACCCTCCAGACTTCACCTTCTCCTTCTCTTTCTTCTGCTTCTTCTGATTCACCCTCCAGACTTCACCTTCTCCTTCTCCTTCTTCTGATTCTTCTGGTTTATCCTCCAGACTTCACCTTCTCCTTCTCCTTCTTCTGCTTCTTCTGATTCACCCTCCTGACTTCACCTTCTCCTTCTCCTTCTTCTACTTCTTCTGATTCACCCTCCTGACTTCACCTTCTCCTTCTTCTACTTCTTCTGCTTCACCCTCCAGACTTCACCTTCTCCTTCTCCTTCTTCTACTTCTTCTGATTCACCCTCCAGACTTCACCTTCTCCTTCTCCTTCTTCTGCTTCTTCTGATTCACCCTCCAGACTTCACCGTCTCCTTCTCCTTATTCTGCTTCTTCTGATTCACCCTCCAGACTTCACCTTCTCCTTCTCCTTCTTCTGCTTCTTCTGATTCACCCTCCAGACTTCACCTTCTCATTCTCCTTCTTCTACTTCTTCTGATTCACACTCCAGACTTCACCTTCTCCTTCTCCTTCTTCTACTTCTTCTGCTTCTCCGTCCAGACTTCACCTTCTCCTTCTCCTTCTTCTGCTTCTTCTGATTCACCCTCCAGACTTCACCTTCTCCTTCTCCTTCTTCTACTTCTTCTGATTCACCCTCCAGACTTCACCTTCTCCTTCTCCTTCTTCTACGTCTTCTGATTCACCCTCCAGACTTCACCTTCTCCTTCTCCTTCTTCTACTTCTTCTGATTCACCCTCCTGACTTCACCTTCTCCTTCTCCTTCTTCTGCTTCTTCTGCTTCACCCTCCTGACTTCACCTTCTGCTACTCCTTCTTCCACTTCTTCTGATTCACCCTCCAGACTTCACCTTCTCCTTCTCCTTCTTCTGCTTCTTCTGCTTCACTCTCCAGACTTCACCTTCTCCTTCTCCTTCTTCTGCTTCTTCTGCTTCACCCTCCTGACTTCACCTTCTGCTACTCCTTCTTCCACTTCTTCTGATTCACCCTCCAGACTTCACCTTCTCCTTCTCCTTCATCTGCTTTTTCTGCTTCACCCTCCAGAATTCACCTTCTCCTTCTCCTTCTTCTGATTCTTCTGCTTCGCCCTCCAGACTTCACCTTCTCCTTCTCCTTCTACTGCTTCTTCTGCTTCACCCTCCAGACTTCACCTTCTCCTTCTCCTTCTTCTGCTTCTTCTGCTTCACCCTCCTGACTTCACCTTCTCCTTCTCCTTCTTCTACTTCTTCTGATTCACCCTCCAGACTTCACCTTCTCCTTCTCCTTCTTCTGCTTCTACGGCTTCACCCTCCAGACTTCACCTTCTCCTTCTCCTTCTTCTGCTTCTTCTGCTGCGCCCTCCAGACTTGACCTTCTCCTTCTCCTTCTTCTGCTTCTTCTGCTTCACCCTCCTGACTTCACCTTCTCCTTCTCCTTCTTCTACTTCTTCTGCTTCACCCCACTGACTTCACCTTCTCCTTCTCCTTCTTCTGCTTCTTCTGATTCACCCTCCTAACTTCACCTTCTCCTTCTCCTTCTTCTGCTTCTTCTGATTCACCCTCCTGACTTCACCTTCTCCTTCTCCTTCTTCTGCTTCTTCTGATCCACCCTCCAGACTTCACCTTCTACTTCTCCTTCTTCTGCTTCTTCTGATTCACCCTCCAGACCTCACCTTCTCCTTCTCCTTCTTCTACTTCTTCTGATTCACCCTCCAGACTTCATCTTCTCCTTCTCCTTCTTCTGCTTCTTCTGATTCACCCTCCAGACTTCACCTTCTCCTTCTCCTTCTTCTGCTTCTTCTGATTCACCCTCCAGACTTCACCTTCTCCTTCTCCTTCTTCTATTCTTCTGATTCACCCTCCAGACTTCACCTTCTTCTTCTCCTTCTTCTACTTCTTCTGATTCACCCTCCAGTCTTCACCTTCTCCTTCTCCTTCTTCTGCTTCTTCTGCTTCACCCTCCAGACTTCACCTTCTCCTTCTCTTTCTTCTGCTTCTTCTGATTCACCCTCCGGACTTCACCTTCTCCTTCTCCTTCTTCTGATTCTTCTGGTTTACCCTCCAGACTTCACCTTCTCCTTCTCCTTCTTCTGCTTCTTCTGATTCACCCTCCTGACTTCACCTTCTCCTTCTCCTTCTTCTACTTCTTCTGATTCACCCTCCTGACTTCACCTTCTCCTTCTCCTTCTTCTACTTCTTCTGCTTCACCCTCCAGACTTCACCTTCTCCTTCTCCTTCTTCTACTTCTTCTGATTCACCCTCCAGACTTCACCTTCTCCTTCTCCTTCTTCTGCTTCTTCTGATTCACCCTCCAGACTTCACCTTCTCCTTCTCCTTATTCTGCTTCTTCTGATTCACCCTCCAGACTTCACCTTCTCCTTCTCCTTCTTCTGCTTCTTCTGATTCACCCTCCAGACTTCACCTTCTCCTTCTCCTTCTTCTGCTTCTTCTGATTCACCCTCCAGACTTCACCTTCTCCTTCTCCTTCTTCTACTTCTTCTGATTCACCCTCCAGACTTCATCTTCTCCTTCTCCTTCTTCTGCTTCTTCTGATTCACCCTCCAGACTTCACCTTCTCCTTCTCCTTCTTCTGCTTCTTCTGATTCACCCTCCAGACTTCACCTTCTCCTTCTCCTTCTTCTACTTCTTCTGATTCACCCTACAGACTTCACCTTCTCCTTCTCCTTCTTCTACTTCTTCTGATTCACCCTCCGGACTTCACCTTCTCCTTCTCCTTCTTCTGCTTCTTCTGATTCACCCTCCAGACTTCACCTTCTACTTCTCCTTCTTCTGCTTCTTCTGATTCACCCTCCAGACATCACCTTCTCCTTCTCCTTTTTCTGCTTCTTCTGATTCACCCTTCAGACTTCACCTTCTCCTTCTCCTTCTTCTGCTTCTTCTGATTCACACTCCAGATCTCACATTCTCCTTCTCCTTCTTCTACTTCTTCTGATTCACCCTCCAGACTTCATCTTCTCCTTCTCCTTCTTCTGCTTCTTCTGATTCACCCTCCAGATTTCACCTTCTCCTTCTCCTTCTTCTGCTTCTTCTGATTCACCCTCCAGACTTCGCCTTCTCCTTCTCCTTCTTCTACTTCTTCTGATTCACCCTCCAGACTTCACCTTCTCCTTCTCCTTCTTCTACTTCTTCTGATTCACCCTCCAGTCTTCACCTTCTCCTTCTCCTTCTTCTGCTTCTTCTGATTCACCCTCCAGACTTCACCTTCTCCTTCTCCTTCTTCTGCTTCTTCTGATTCACCCTCCTGACTTCACCTTCTCCTTCTCCTTCTTCTGCTTCTTCTGATTCACCCTCCAGACTTCACCTTCTCCTTCTCCTTCTTCTACTTCTTCTGATTCACCCTCCAGACTTCACCTTCTCCTTCTACTTCTTCTGCTTCTTCTGATTCACCCTCCAGACTTCACCTTCTCCTTCTCCTTCTTCTGCTTCTTCTGATTCACCCTCCATACTTCACCTTCTCCTTCTCCTTCTTCTGCTTCTTCTGATTCACCCTCCAGACTTCACCTTCTCCTTCTCCTTCTTCTGCTTCTTCTGATTCACCCTCCAGACTTCACCTTCTCCTTCTGCTTCTTCTACTTCTTCTGATTCACCCACCAGACTTCACCTTCTCCTTCTCCTTCTTCTGCTTCTTCTGATTCACCCTCCAGACTTCACCTTCTCCTTCTCCTTCGTCTACTTCTCCTGATTCACCCTCCAAACTACACCTTCTCCTTCTCCTTCTTCTACTTCTTCTGATTCACCCTCCAGACTTCACCTTCTCCTTCTCCTTCTTCTGCTTCTTCTGATCCACCCTCCAGACTTCACCTTCTCCTTTTCCTTCTTCTACTTCTTCTGATTCACCCTCCAGACTTTATCTTCTCCTTCTCCTTCTTCTACTTCTTCTGATTCACCCTCCAGACTTCACCTTCTCCTTCTCCTTCTTCTGCTTCTCCCTCCAGACTTCACCTTCTCCTTCTCCTTCTTCTGCTTCTTCTGATTCACCCTCCAGACTTCACCTTCTCCTTCTCCTTCTTCTACTTCTTCTGATTCACCCTCCAGACTTCACCTTCTCCTTCTCCTTCTTCTACTTCTTCTGATTCACCCTCCAGACTTCACCTTCTCCTTCTCCTTCTTCTACTTCTTCTGATTCACCCTCCTGACTTCACCTTCTCCTTCTCCTTCTTCTGCTTCTTCTGCTTCACCCTCCAGACTTCACCTTCTCCTTCTTCTGCTTCTTCTGCTTCACCCTCCAGACTTCACCTTCTCCGTCTCCTTCTTCTGCTTCACCCTCCTGACTTCACCTTCTCCTTCTCCTTCTTCTACTTCTTCTGATTCACCCTCCAGACTTCACCTTCTCCTTCTCCTTCTTCTGCTTCTTCTGCTTCACCCTCCAGACTTCACCTTCACCTTCTCCTTCTTCTGCTTCTTCTGCTTCGCCCTCCAGACTTCACCTTCTCCTTTCCTTCTTCTGTTTCTTCTGCTTCACCCTCCAGACTTCACCTTCTCCTTCTCCTTCTTCTGCTTCTTCTGCTTCACCCTCCTGACTTCACCATCTCCTTCTCCTTCTTCTACTTCTTCTGCTTCACCCCCCTGACTTCACCTTCTCCTTCTCCTTCTTCTGCTTCTTCTGATTCACCCTCCTAACTTCACCTTCTCCTTCTCCTTATTCTGCTTCTTCTGATTCACCCTCCTGACTTCACCTTCTCCTTCTCCTTCTTCTGCTTCTTCTGATTCACCTC
Source organism: Somniosus microcephalus (assembly GCF_052327205.1). NCBI lineage: Eukaryota > Metazoa > Chordata > Chondrichthyes > Squaliformes > Somniosidae > Somniosus > Somniosus microcephalus. The sequence goes on from NW_028225475.1 coordinate 238,766, forward strand.
CAGACTTCACCTTCTCCTTCTCCTTCTTCTGCTTCTTCTGATTCACCCTCCAGACTTCATCTTCTCCTTCTCCTTCTTCTGCTTCTTCTGATTCACCCTCCAGAACTCACCTTCTCCTTCTCCTTCTTCTACTTCTTCTGATTCACCCTCCAGACTTCATCTTCTCCTTCTCATTCTTTAGCTTCTTCTATTTTCACCCTCCAGACTTCACCTTCTCCTTCTCCTTCTTCTGCTTCTTCTGATTCACCCTCCAGACTTCACCTTCTCCTTCTCCTTCTTCTACTTCTTCTGATTCACCCTCCTGACTTCACCTTCTCCTTCTCCTTCTTCTACTTCTTCTGCTTCACCCTCCAGACTTCACCTTATCCTTCTCCTTCTTCTACTTCTTCTGATTCACCCTCCAGACTTCACCTTCTCCTTCTCCTTCTTGTGCTTCTCCTGATTCACCCTCCAGACTTCACCTTCTCCTTCTCCTTATTCTGCTTCTTCTGATTCACCCTCCAGACTTCACCTTCTCCTTCTCCTTCTTCTGCTTCTTCTGATTCACCCTCCAGACTTCACCTTCTCCTTCTCCTTCTTCTGCTTCTTCTGATTCACCCTCCAGACTTCACCTTCTCCTTCTCCTTCTTCTACTTCTTCTGATACACCCTCCAGACTTCATCATCTCATTCTCCTTCTTCTGCTTCTTCTGATTCACCCTCCAGACTTCACCTTCTCCTTCTCCTTCTTCTGCTTCTTCTGATTCACCCTCCAGACATGTCCTTCTCCTTCTCCTTCTTCTACTTCTTCTGATTCACCCTCCAGACTTCACCTTCTTCTTCTCCTTCTTCTACTTCTACTGATTCACCCTCCAGACTTCACCTTCTCCTTCTCCTTCTTCTACTTCTTCTGATACACCCTCCAGACTTCATCTTCTCATTCTCCTTCTTCTGCTTCTTCTGATTCACCCTCCAGACTTCACCTTCTCCTTCTCCATCTTCTGCTTCTTCTGATTCACCCTTCAGACTTCACCTTCTCCTTCTCCTTCTTCTGCTTCTTCTGATTCACCCTCCAGACCTCACCTTCTCCTTCTCCTTCTTCTACTTCTTATGATTCACCCTCCAGATTTCACCTTCTCCTTCTCCTTCGTCTGCTTCTTCTGATTCACCCTCCAGACTTAACCTTCTCCTTCTCCTTCTTCTGCTTCTTCTGATTCACCCTCCAGACTTCGCCTTCTCCTTCTGCTTCTTCTACTTCTTCTGATTCACCCTCCAGACTTCACCATCTCCTTCTCCTTCTTCTACTTATTCTGATTCACCCTCCAGTCTTCACCTTCTCCTTCACCTTCTTCTGCTTCTTCTGATTCACCCTCCAGACTTCACCTTCTCCTTCTTCTGCTTCTTCTGATTCACCCTCCTGACTTCACCTTCTCCTTCTCCTTCTTCTGCTTCTTCTGATTCACCCTCCAGACTTCACCTTCTCCTTCTCCTTCTTCTCCTTCTTCTGATTCACCCTCCAGACTTCACCTTCTCCTTCTACTTCTTCTGCTTCTTCTGATTCACCCTCCAGACTTCACCTTCTCCTTCTCCTTCTTCTGCTTCTTCTGATTCACCCTCCAGACTTCACCTTCTCCTTCTCCTTCTTCTGCTTCTTCTGATTCACCCTCCAGACTTCACCTTCTCCTTCTCCTTCTTCTGCTTCTTCTGATTCACCCTCCAGACTTCACCTTCTCCTTCTCCTTCTTCTACTTCTTCTGATTCACCCTCCAGACTTCACCTTCTCCTTCTCCTGCTTCTGCTTCTTCTGATTCACCCTCCAGACTTCACCTTCTCCTTCTCCTTCGTCTACTTCTTCTGATTCACGCTCCAGACTACACCTTCTCCTTCTCCTTCTTCTACTTCTTCTGATTCACCCTCCAGACTTCTCCTTCTCCTTCTCCTTCTTCTGCTTCTTCTGATTCACCCTCCAGACTTCACCTTCTCCTTCTCCTTCTTCTACTTCTTCTGATTCACCCTCCAGACGTCACCTTCTCCTTCTCCTTCTTCTACTTCTTCTGATTCACCCTCCAGACTTCACCTTCTCCTTCTCCTTCTTCTACTTCTTCTGCTTCTCCCTCCAGTCTTCACCTTCTCCTTCTCCTTCTTCTACTTCTTCTGATTCACCCTCCAGACTTCACCTTCTCCTTCTCCTTCTTCTACTTCTTCTGATTCACCCTCCAGACTTCACCTTCTCCTTCTCCTTCTTCTACTTTTTCTGATTCACCCTCCTGACTTCACCTTCTCCTTCTCCTTCTTCTGCTTCTTCTGCTTCACCCTCCAGACTTCACCTTCTCCTTCTCCTTCTTCTGCTTCTTTTGCTTCACCCTCCAGACTTCACCTTCTCCTTCTCCTTCTTCTGCTTCTTCTGCTTCACCCTCCTGACTTCACCTTCTCCTTCTCCTTCTTCTACTTCTTCTGATTCACCCTCCAGACTTCACCTTCTCCTTCTCCTTCTTCTACTTCTTCTGATTCACCCTCCAGACTTCACCTTCTCCTTCTCCTTCTTCTGCTTCTTCTGATTCACCCTCCAGACTTCACCTTCTCCTTCTCCTTCTTCTACTTCTTCTGATTCACCCTCCAGACTTCACCTTCTCCTTCTCCTTCTTCTGCTTCTTCTTCTTCACCCTCCTGACTTCACCTTCTCCTTCTCCTTCTTCTACTTCTTCTGCTTCACCCCACTGACTTCACCTTCTCCTTCTCCTTCTTCTGCTTCTTCTGATTCACCCTCCTAACTTCACCTTCTCCTTCTCCTTCTTCTGCTTCTTCTGATTCACCCTCCTGACTTCACCTTCTCCTTCTCCTTCTTCTGCTTCTTCTGATCCACCCTCCAGACTTCACCTTCTACTTCTCCTTCTTCTGCTTCTTCTGATTCACCCTCCAGACCTCACCTTCTCCTTCTCCTTCTTCTACTTCTTCTGATTCACCCTCCAGACTTCATCTTCTCCTTCTCCTTCTTCTGCTTCTTCTGATTCACCCTCCAGACTTCACCTTCTCCTTCTCCTTCTTCTGCTTCTTCTGATTCACCCTCCAGACTTCACCTTCTCCTTCTCCTTCTTCTACTCTTCTGATTCACCCTCCAGACTTCACCTTCTTCTTCTCCTTCTTCTACTTCTTCTGATTCACCCTCCAGTCTTCACCTTCTCCTTCTCCTTCTTCTGCTTCGTCTGCTTCACCCTCCAGACTTCACCTTCTCCTTCTCTTTCTTCTGCTTCTTCTGATTCACCCTCCAGACTTCACCTTCTCCTTCTCCTTCTTCTGATTCTTCTGGTTTACCCTCCAGACTTCACCTTCTCCTTCTCCTTCTTCTGCTTCTTCTGATTCACCCTCCTGACTTCACCTTCTCCTTCTCCTTCTTCTACTTCTTCTGATTCACCCTCCTGACTTCACCTTCTCCTTCTTCTACTTCTTCTGCTTCACCCTCCAGACTTCACCTTCTCCTTCTCCTTCTTCTACTTCTTCTGATTCACCCTCCAGACTTCACCTTCTCCTTCTCCTTCTTCTGCTTCTTCTGATTCACCCTCCAGACTTCACCTTCTCCTTCTCCTTATTCTGCTTCTTCTGATTCACCCTCCAGACTTCACCTTCTCCTTCTCCTTCTTCTGCTTCTTCTGATTCACCCTCCAGACTTCACCTTCTCATTCTCCTTCTTCTACTTCTTCTGATTCACACTCCAGACTTCACCTTCTCCTTCTCCTTCTTCTACTTCTTCTGCTTCTCCCTCCAGACTTCACCTTCTCCTTCTCCTTCTTCTGCTTCTTCTGATTCACCCTCCAGACTTCACCTTCTCCTTCTCCTTCTTCTACTTCTTCTGATTCACCCTCCAGACTTCACCTTCTCCTTCTCCTTCTTCTACTTCTTCTGATTCACCCTCCAGACTTCACCTTCTCCTTCTCCTTCTTCTACTTCTTCTGATTCACCCTCCTGACTTCACCTTATCCTTCTCCTTCTTCTGCTTCTTCTGCTTCACCCTCCAGACTTCACCTTCTCCTTCTCCTTCTTCTGCTTCTTCTGCTTCACTCTCCAGACTTCACCTTCTCCTTCTCCTTCTTCTGCTTCTTCTGCTTCACCCTCCTGACTTCACCTTCTGCTACTCCTTCTTCCACTTCTTCTGATTCACCCTCCAGACTTCACCTTCTCCTTCTCCTTCATCTGCTTTTTCTGCTTCACCCTCCAGAATTCACCTTCTCCTTCTCCTTCTTCTGATTCTTCTGCTTCGCCCTCCAGACTTCACCTTCTCCTTCTCCTTCTACTGCTTCTTCTGCTTCACCCTCCAGACTTCACCTTCTCCTTCTCCTTCTTCTGCTTCTTCTGCTTCACCCTCCTGACTTCACCTTCTCCTTCTCCTTCTTCTACTTCTTCTGATTCACCCTCCAGACTTCACCTTCTCCTTCTCCTTCTTCTGCTTCTACGGCTTCACCCTCCAGACTTCACCTTCTCCTTCTCCTTCTTCTGCTTCTTCTGCTGCGCCCTCCAGACTTGACCTTCTCCTTCTCCTTCTTCTGCTTCTTCTGCTTCACCCTCCTGACTTCACCTTCTCCTTCTCCTTCTTCTACTTCTTCTGCTTCACCCCACTGACTTCACCTTCTCCTTCTCCTTCTTCTGCTTCTTCTGATTCACCCTCCTAACTTCACCTTCTCCTTCTCCTTCTTCTGCTTCTTCTGATTCACCCTCCTGACTTCACCTTCTCCTTCTCCTTCTTCTGCTTCTTCTGATCCACCCTCCAGACTTCACCTTCTACTTCTCCTTCTTCTGCTTCTTCTGATTCACCCTCCAGACCTCACCTTCTCCTTCTCCTTCTTCTACTTCTTCTGATTCACCCTCCAGACTTCATCTTCTCCTTCTCCTTCTTCTGCTTCTTCTGATTCACCCTCCAGACTTCACCTTCTCCTTCTCCTTCTTCTGCTTCTTCTGATTCACCCTCCAGACTTCACCTTCTCCTTCTCCTTCTTCTATTCTTCTGATTCACCCTCCAGACTTCACCTTCTTCTTCTCCTTCTTCTACTTCTTCTGATTCACCCTCCAGTCTTCACCTTCTCCTTCTCCTTCTTCTGCTTCTTCTGCTTCACCCTCCAGACTTCACCTTCTCCTTCTCTTTCTTCTGCTTCTTCTGATTCACCCTCCGGACTTCACCTTCTCCTTCTCCTTCTTCTGATTCTTCTGGTTTACCCTCCAGACTTCACCTTCTCCTTCTCCTTCTTCTGCTTCTTCTGATTCACCCTCCTGACTTCACCTTCTCCTTCTCCTTCTTCTACTTCTTCTGATTCACCCTCCTGACTTCACCTTCTCCTTCTCCTTCTTCTACTTCTTCTGCTTCACCCTCCAGACTTCACCTTCTCCTTCTCCTTCTTCTACTTCTTCTGATTCACCCTCCAGACTTCACCTTCTCCTTCTCCTTCTTCTGCTTCTTCTGATTCACCCTCCAGACTTCACCTTCTCCTTCTCCTTATTCTGCTTCTTCTGATTCACCCTCCAGACTTCACCTTCTCCTTCTCCTTCTTCTGCTTCTTCTGATTCACCCTCCAGACTTCACCTTCTCCTTCTCCTTCTTCTGCTTCTTCTGATTCACCCTCCAGACTTCACCTTCTCCTTCTCCTTCTTCTACTTCTTCTGATTCACCCTCCAGACTTCATCTTCTCCTTCTCCTTCTTCTGCTTCTTCTGATTCACCCTCCAGACTTCACCTTCTCCTTCTCCTTCTTCTGCTTCTTCTGATTCACCCTCCAGACTTCACCTTCTCCTTCTCCTTCTTCTACTTCTTCTGATTCACCCTACAGACTTCACCTTCTCCTTCTCCTTCTTCTACTTCTTCTGATTCACCCTCCGGACTTCACCTTCTCCTTCTCCTTCTTCTGCTTCTTCTGATTCACCCTCCAGACTTCACCTTCTACTTCTCCTTCTTCTGCTTCTTCTGATTCACCCTCCAGACATCACCTTCTCCTTCTCCTTTTTCTGCTTCTTCTGATTCACCCTTCAGACTTCACCTTCTCCTTCTCCTTCTTCTGCTTCTTCTGATTCACACTCCAGATCTCACATTCTCCTTCTCCTTCTTCTACTTCTTCTGATTCACCCTCCAGACTTCATCTTCTCCTTCTCCTTCTTCTGCTTCTTCTGATTCACCCTCCAGATTTCACCTTCTCCTTCTCCTTCTTCTGCTTCTTCTGATTCACCCTCCAGACTTCGCCTTCTCCTTCTCCTTCTTCTACTTCTTCTGATTCACCCTCCAGACTTCACCTTCTCCTTCTCCTTCTTCTACTTCTTCTGATTCACCCTCCAGTCTTCACCTTCTCCTTCTCCTTCTTCTGCTTCTTCTGATTCACCCTCCAGACTTCACCTTCTCCTTCTCCTTCTTCTGCTTCTTCTGATTCACCCTCCTGACTTCACCTTCTCCTTCTCCTTCTTCTGCTTCTTCTGATTCACCCTCCAGACTTCACCTTCTCCTTCTCCTTCTTCTACTTCTTCTGATTCACCCTCCAGACTTCACCTTCTCCTTCTACTTCTTCTGCTTCTTCTGATTCACCCTCCAGACTTCACCTTCTCCTTCTCCTTCTTCTGCTTCTTCTGATTCACCCTCCATACTTCACCTTCTCCTTCTCCTTCTTCTGCTTCTTCTGATTCACCCTCCAGACTTCACCTTCTCCTTCTCCTTCTTCTGCTTCTTCTGATTCACCCTCCAGACTTCACCTTCTCCTTCTGCTTCTTCTACTTCTTCTGATTCACCCACCAGACTTCACCTTCTCCTTCTCCTTCTTCTGCTTCTTCTGATTCACCCTCCAGACTTCACCTTCTCCTTCTCCTTCGTCTACTTCTCCTGATTCACCCTCCAAACTACACCTTCTCCTTCTCCTTCTTCTACTTCTTCTGATTCACCCTCCAGACTTCACCTTCTCCTTCTCCTTCTTCTGCTTCTTCTGATCCACCCTCCAGACTTCACCTTCTCCTTTTCCTTCTTCTACTTCTTCTGATTCACCCTCCAGACTTTATCTTCTCCTTCTCCTTCTTCTACTTCTTCTGATTCTCCCTCCAGACTTCACCTTCTCCTTCTCCTTCTTCTGCTTCTCCCTCCAGACTTCACCTTCTCCTTCTCCTTCTTCTGCTTCTTCTGATTCACCCTCCAGACTTCACCTTCTCCTTCTCCTTCTTCTACTTCTTCTGATTCACCCTCCAGACTTCACCTTCTCCTTCTCCTTCTTCTACTTCTTCTGATTCACCCTCCAGACTTCACCTTCTCCTTCTCATTCTTCTACTTCTTCTGATTCACCCTCCTGACTTCACCTTCTCCTTCTCCTTCTTCTGCTTCTTCTGCTTCACCCTCCAGACTTCACCTTCTCCTTCTCCTTCTTCTGCTTCTTCTGCTTCACCCTCCAGACTTCACCTTCTCCGTCTCCTTCTTCTGCTTCACCCTCCTGACTTCACCTTCTCCTTCTCCTTCTTCTACTTCTTCTGATTCACCCTCCAGACTTCACCTTCTCCTTCTCCTTCTTCTGCTTCTTCTGCTTCACCCTCCAGACTTCACCTTCACCTTCTCCTTCTTCTGCTTCTTCTGCTTCGCCCTCCAGACTTCACCTTCTCCTTCTCCTTCTTCTGTTTCTTCTGCTTCACCCTCCAGACTTCACCTTCTCCTTCTCCTTCTTCTGCTTCTTCTGCTTCACCCTCCTGACTTCACCATCTCCTTCTCCTTCTTCTACTTCTTCTGCTTCACCCCCCTGACTTCACCTTCTCCTTCTCCTTCTTCTGCTTCTTCTGATTCACCCTCCTAACTTCACCTTCTCCTTCTCCTTATTCTGCTTCTTCTGATTCACCCTCCTGACTTCACCTTCTCCTTCTCCTTCTTCTGCTTCTTCTGATTCACCCTCCAGACTTCACCTTCTCCTTCTCCTTCTTCTGCTTCTTCTGATTCACCCTCCAGACTTCATCTTCTCCTTCTCCTTCTTCTGCTTCTTCTGATTCACCCTCCAGAACTCACCTTCTCCTTCTCCTTCTTCTACTTCTTCTGATTCACCCTCCAGACTTCATCTTCTCCTTCTCATTCTTTAGCTTCTTCTATTTTCACCCTCCAGACTTCACCTTCTCCTTCTCCTTCTTCTGCTTCTTCTGATTCACCCTCCAGACTTCACCTTCTCCTTCTCCTTCTTCTACTTCTTCTGATTCACCCTCCTGACTTCACCTTCTCCTTCTCCTTCTTCTACTTCTTCTGCTTCACCCTCCAGACTTCACCTTATCCTTCTCCTTCTTCTACTTCTTCTGATTCACCCTCCAGACTTCACCTTCTCCTTCTCCTTCTTGTGCTTCTCCTGATTCACCCTCCAGACTTCACCTTCTCCTTCTCCTTATTCTGCTTCTTCTGATTCACCCTCCAGACTTCACCTTCTCCTTCTCCTTCTTCTGCTTCTTCTGATTCACCCTCCAGACTTCACCTTCTCCTTCTCCTTCTTCTGCTTCTTCTGATTCACCCTCCAGACTTCACCTTCTCCTTCTCCTTCTTCTACTTCTTCTGATACACCCTCCAGACTTCATCATCTCATTCTCCTTCTTCTGCTTCTTCTGATTCACCCTCCAGACTTCACCTTCTCCTTCTCCTTCTTCTGCTTCTTCTGATTCACCCTCCAGACATGTCCTTCTCCTTCTCCTTCTTCTACTTCTTCTGATTCACCCTCCAGACTTCACCTTCTTCTTCTCCTTCTTCTACTTCTACTGATTCACCCTCCAGACTTCACCTTCTCCTTCTCCTTCTTCTACTTCTTCTGATACACCCTCCAGACTTCATCTTCTCATTCTCCTTCTTCTGCTTCTTCTGATTCACCCTCCAGACTTCACCTTCTCCTTCTCCATCTTCTGCTTCTTCTGATTCACCCTTCAGACTTCACCTTCTCCTTCTCCTTCTTCTGCTTCTTCTGATTCACCCTCCAGACCTCACCTTCTCCTTCTCCTTCTTCTACTTCTTATGATTCACCCTCCAGACTTCACCTTCTCCTTCTCCTTCTTCTGCTTCTTCTGATTCACCCTCCAGACTTAACCTTCTCCTTCTCCTTCTTCTGCTTCTTCTGATTCACCCTCCAGACTTCGCCTTCTCCTTCTGCTTCTTCTACTTCTTCTGATTCACCCTCCAGACTTCACCATCTCCTTCTCCTTCTTCTACTTATTCTGATTCACCCTCCAGTCTTCACCTTCTCCTTCACCTTCTTCTGCTTCTTCTGATTCACCCTCCAGACTTCACCTTCTCCTTCTTCTGCTTCTTCTGATTCACCCTCCTGACTTCACCTTCTCCTTCTCCTTCTTCTGCTTCTTCTGATTCACCCTCCAGACTTCACCTTCTCCTTCTCCTTCTTCTCCTTCTTCTGATTCACCCTCCAGACTTCACCTTCTCCTTCTACTTCTTCTGCTTCTTCTGATTCACCCTCCAGACTTCACCTTCTCCTTCTCCTTCTTCTGCTTCTTCTGATTCACCCTCCAGACTTCACCTTCTCCTTCTCCTTCTTCTGCTTCTTCTGATTCACCCTCCAGACTTCACCTTCTCCTTCTCCTTCTTCTGCTTCTTCTGATTCACCCTCCAGACTTCACCTTCTCCTTCTCCTTCTTCTACTTCTTCTGATTCACCCTCCAGACTTCACCTTCTCCTTCTCCTGCTTCTGCTTCTTCTGATTCACCCTCCAGACTTCACCTTCTCCTTCTCCTTCGTCTACTTCTTCTGATTCACGCTCCAGACTACACCTTCTCCTTCTCCTTCTTCTACTTCTTCTGATTCACCCTCCAGACTTCTCCTTCTCCTTCTCCTTCTTCTGCTTCTTCTGATTCACCCTCCAGACTTCACCTTCTCCTTCTCCTTCTTCTACTTCTTCTGATTCACCCTCCAGACGTCACCTTCTCCTTCTCCTTCTTCTACTTCTTCTGATTCACCCTCCAGACTTCACCTTCTCCTTCTCCTTCTTCTACTTCTTCTGCTTCTCCCTCCAGTCTTCACCTTCTCCTTCTCCTTCTTCTACTTCTTCTGATTCACCCTCCAGACTTCACCTTCTCCTTCTCCTTCTTCTACTTCTTCTGATTCACCCTCCAGACTTCACCTTCTCCTTCTCCTTCTTCTACTTTTTCTGATTCACCCTCCTGACTTCACCTTCTCCTTCTCCTTCTTCTGCTTCTTCTGCTTCACCCTCCAGACTTCACCTTCTCCTTCTCCTTCTTCTGCTTCTTTTGCTTCACCCTCCAGACTTCACCTTCTCCTTCTCCTTCTTCTGCTTCTTCTGCTTCACCCTCCTGACTTCACCTTCTCCTTCTCCTTCTTCTACTTCTTCTGATTCACCCTCCAGACTTCACCTTCTCCTTCTCCTTCTTCTACTTCTTCTGATTCACCCTCCAGACTTCACCTTCTCCTTCTCCTTCTTCTGCTTCTTCTTCTTCACCCTCCAGACGTCACCTTCTATTTCTCCTTCTTCTGCTTCTTCTGCTTCGCCCTCCAGACTTCACCTTCTCCTTCTCCTTCTTCTGCTTCTTCTGCTTCACCCTCCAGGCATCACCTTCTCCTTCTCCTTCTTCTGCTTCTTCTGCTTCTCCCTCATGACTTCACCTACTCCTTCTCCTTCTTCTACTTCTTCTGATTCACCCTCCAGACTTCGCCTTCTCCTTCTTCTACTTCTTCTGATTCACCCTCCAGACTTCACCTTCTCCTTCTCCTTCTTCTACTTCTTCTGATTCACCCTCCAGTCTTCACCTTCTCCTTCTCCTTCTTCTGCTTCTTCTGATTCACCCTCCAGACTTCACCTTCTCCTTCTCCTTCTTCCGCTTCTTCTGATTCACCCTCCTGACTTCACCTTCTCCTTCTCCTTCTTCTGCTTCTTCTGATTCACCCTCCAGACTTCACCTTCTCCTTCTCCTTCTTCTACTTCTTCTGATTCACCCTCCAGAATTCACTTTCTCCTTCTACTTCTTCTGCTTCTTCTGATTCACCCTCCAGACTTCACCTTCTCCTTCTCCTTCTTCTGCTTCTTCTGATTCACCCTCCAGACTTCACCTTCTCCTTCTCCTTCTTCTGCTACTTGTGATTCAACCTCCAGAATTCACCTTCTCCTTCTCCTTCTTCTGCTTCTTCTGATTCACCCTCCAGACTTTACCTTCTCCTTCTCCTTCTTCTACTTCTTCTGTTTCACCCTCCAGACTTCACCTTCTCCTTCTCCTGCTTCTGCTTCTTCTGATTCACCCTCCAGACTTCACCTTCTCCTTCTCCTTCGTCTCCTTCTTCTGATTCATCCTCCAGACTACACCTTCTCCTTCTCCTTCTTCTACTTCTTCTGATTCACCCTCCAGACTTCACCTTCTCCTTCTCCTTCTTCTGCTTCTTCTGATTCACCCTCGAGACTTCACCTTCTCCTTCTCCTTCCTCTACTTCTTCTGATTCACACTCCAAACTACACCTTCTCCTTCTCCTTCTTCTACTTCTTCTGATTCACCCTCCAGAAATCACCTTCTCCTTCTCCTTCTTCTACTTCTTCTGCTTCTCCCTCCAGACTTCACCTTCTCCTTCTCCTTCTTCTGCTTCTTCTGATTCACCCTCCAGACTTCACCTTCTCCTTCTCCTTCTTCTACTTTTTCTGATTCACCCTCCAGACTTCACCTTCTCCTTCTCCTTCTTCTACTTCTTCTGATTCACCCTCCAGACTTCACCTTCTCCTTCTCCTTCTTCTACTTCTTCTGATTCACCCTCCTGACTTCACCTTCTCCTTCTCCTTCTTCTGCTTCTTCTGCTTCACCCTCCAGACTTCACCTTCTCCTTCTCCTTCTTCTGCTTCTTCTGCTTCACCCTCCAGACTTCACCTTCTCCTTTTCCTTCTTCTGCTTCTTCTGCTTCACCCTCCTGACTTCACCTTCTGCTACTCCTTCTTCTACTTCTTCTGATTCACCCTCCAGACTTCACCTTCTCCTTCTCCTTCATCTGCTTTTTCTGCTTCACCCTCCAGAATTCACCTTCTCCTTCTCCTTCTTCTGCTTCTTCTGCTTCGCCCTCCAGACTTCACCTTCTCCTTCTCCTTCTTCTGCTTCTTCTGCTTCACCCTCCAGACTTCACCTTCTCCTTCTCCTTCTTCTGCTTCTTCTGCTTCACCCTCCTGACTTCACCTTCTCCTTCTCCTTCTTCTAATTCTTCTGTTTCACCCTCCAGACTTCACCTTCTCCTTCTCCTTCTTCTGCTTCTACGGCTTCACCCTCCAGACTTCAGCTTCTCCTTCTCCTTCTTCTGCTTCTTCTGCTGCGCCCTCCAGACTTGACCTTCTCCTTCTCCTTCTTCTGCTTCTTCTGCTTCATCCTCCTGACTTCACCTTCTCCTTCTCCTTCTTCTACTTCTTCTGCTTCACCCCCCTGACTTCACCTTCTCCTTCTCCTTCTTCTGCTTCTTCTGATTCACCCTCCTAACTTCACCTTCTCCTTCTCCTTCTTCTGCTTCTTCTGATTCACCCTCCTGACCTCACCTTCTCCTTCTCCTTCTTCTGCTTCTTCTGATCCACCCTCCAGACTTCACCTTCTACTTCTCCTTCTTCTGCTTCTTCTGATTCACCCTCCAGACCTCACCTTCTCCTTCTCCTTCTTCTACTTCTTCTGATTCACCCTCCAGACTTCATCTTCTCCTTCTCCTTCTTCTGCTTCTTCTGATTCACCCTCCAGACTTCACCTTCTCCTTCTCCTTCTTCTGCTTCTTCTGATTCACCCTCCAGACTTCAGCTTCTCCTTCTCCTTCTTCTACTTCTTCTGATTCACCCTCCAGACTTCACCTTCTTCTTCTCCTTCTTCTACTTCTTCAGATTCACCCTCCAGTCTTCACCTTCTCCTTCTCCTTCTTCTGCTTCTTCTGCTTCACCCTCCAGACTTCACCTTCTCCTTCTCTTTCTTCTGCTTCTTCTGATTCACCCTCCAGACTTCACCTTCTCCTTCTCCTTCTTCTGATTCTTCTGCTTCACCCTCCAGACTTCACCTTCTCCTTCTCCTTCTTCTGCTTCTTCTGGTTCACCCTCCTGACTTCACCTTCTCCTTCTCCTTCTTCTACGTCTTCTGATTCACCCTCCTGACTTCACCTTCTCCTTCTCCTTCTTCTACTTCTTCTGCTTCACCCTCCAGACTTCACCTTCTCCTTCTCCTTCTTCTGCTTCTTCTGATTCACCCTCCAGACTTCACCTTCTCCTTCTCCTTCTTCTGCTTCTTCTGATTCACCCTCCAGACTTCACCTTCTCCTTCTCCTTCTTCTGCTTCTTCTGATTCACCCTCCAGACTTCACCTTCTCCTTCTCCTTCTTCTGCTTCTTCTGATTCACCCTCCAGACTTCACCTTCTCCTTCTCCTTCTTCTACTTCTTCTGATTCACCCTCCAGACTTCATCTTCTCCTTCTCCTTCTTCTGCTTCTTCTGATTCACCCTCCAGACTTCACCTTCTCCTTCTCCTTCTTCTGCTTCTTCTGATTCACCCTCCAGACTTCATCTTCTCCTTCTCCTTCTTCTGCTTCTTCTGATTCACCCTCCAGACTTCACCTTCTCCTTCTCCTTCTTCTGCTTCTTCTGCTTCACCCTCCTGACTTCACCTTCTGCTACTCCTTCTTCTACTTCTTCTGATTCACCCTCCAGACTTCACCTTCTCCTTCTCCTTCATCTGCTTTTTCTGCTTCACCCTCCAGAATTCACCTTCTCCTTCTCCTTCTTCTGCTTCTTCTGCTTCGCCCTCCAGACTTCACCTTCTCCTTCTCCTTCTTCTGCTTCTTCTGCTTCACCCTCCAGACTTCACCTTCTCCTTCTCCTTCTTCTGCTTCTTCTGCTTCACCCTCCTGACTTCACCTTCTCCTTCTCCTTCTTCTAATTCTTCTGTTTCACCCTCCAGACTTCACCTTCTCCTTCTCCTTCTTCTGCTTCTACGGCTTCACCCTCCAGACTTCAGCTTCTCCTTCTCCTTCTTCTGCTTCTTCTGCTGCGCCCTCCAGACTTGACCTTCTCCTTCTCCTTCTTCTGCTTCTTCTGCTTCATCCTCCTGACTTCACCTTCTCCTTCTCCTTCTTCTACTTCTTCTGCTTCACCCCCCTGACTTCACCTTCTCCTTCTCCTTCTTCTGCTTCTTCTGATTCACCCTCCTAACTTCACCTTCTCCTTCTCCTTCTTCTGCTTCTTCTGATTCACCCTCCTGACCTCACCTTCTCCTTCTCCTTCTTCTGCTTCTTCTGATCCACCCTCCAGACTTCACCTTCTACTTCTCCTTCTTCTGCTTCTTCTGATTCACCCTCCAGACCTCACCTTCTCCTTCTCCTTCTTCTACTTCTTCTGATTCACCCTCCAGACTTCATCTTCTCCTTCTCCTTCTTCTGCTTCTTCTGATTCACCCTCCAGACTTCACCTTCTCCTTCTCCTTCTTCTGCTTCTTCTGATTCACCCTCCAGACTTCAGCTTCTCCTTCTCCTTCTTCTACTTCTTCTGATTCACCCTCCAGACTTCACCTTCTTCTTCTCCTTCTTCTACTTCTTCAGATTCACCCTCCAGTCTTCACCTTCTCCTTCTCCTTCTTCTGCTTCTTCTGCTTCACCCTCCAGACTTCACCTTCTCCTTCTCTTTCTTCTGCTTCTTCTGATTCACCCTCCAGACTTCACCTTCTCCTTCTCCTTCTTCGGATTCTTCTGGTTCACCCTCCAGACTTCACCTTCTCCTTCTCCTTCTTCTGCTTCTTCTGGTTCACCCTCCTGACTTCACCTTCTCCTTCTCCTTCTTCTACTTCTTCTGATTCACCCTCCTGACTTCACCTTCTCCTTCTCCTTCTTCTACTTCTTCTGCTTCACCCTCCAGACTTCACCTTCTCCTTCTCCTTCTTCTGCTTCTTCTGATTCACCCTCCAGACTTCACCTTCTCCTTCTCCTTCTTCTGCTTCTTCTGATTCACCCTCCAGACTTCACCTTCTCCTTCTCCTTCTTCTGCTTCTTCTGATTCACCCTCCAGACTTCACCTTCTCCTTCTCCTTCTTCTGCTTCTTCTGATTCACCCTCCAGACTTCACCTTCTCCTTCTCCTTCTTCTACTTCTTCTGATTCACCCTCCAGACTTCATCTTCTCCTTCTCCTTCTTCTGCTTCTTCTGATTCACCCTCCAGACTTCACCTTCTCCTTCTCCTTCTTCTGCTTCTTCTGATTCACCCTCCAGACTTCACCTTCTCCTTCTCCTTCTTCTACTTCTTCTGATTCACCCTCCAGACTTCACCTTCTCCTTCTCCTTCTTCTGCTTCTTCTGATTCCCCCTCCAGACTTCAGCTTCTACTTCTCCTTCTTCTGCTTCTTCTGATTCACCCTCCAGACTTCACCTTCTCCTTCTCCTTTTTCTGCTTCTTCTGATTCACCCTTCAGACTTCACCTTCTCCTTCTCCTTCTTCTGCTTCTTCTGATTCACCCTCCAGATCTCGCCTTCTCATTCTCCTTCTTCTACTTCTTCTGATTCACCCTCCAGACTTCATCTTATCCTTCTCCTTCTTCTGCTTCTTCTGATTCACCCTCCAGATTTCACCTTCTCCTTCTCCTTCTTCTGCTTCTTCTGATTCACCCTCCAGACTTCGCCTTCTCCTTCTCCTTCTTCTACTTCTTCTGATTCACCCTCCAGACTTCACCTTCTCCTTCTCCTTCTTCTACTTCTTCTGATTCACCCTCCAGTCTTCACCTTCTCCTTCTCCTTCTTCTGCTTCTTCTGATTCACCCTCCAGACTTCACCTTCTCCTTCTCCTTCTTCTGTTTCTTCTGATTCACCCTCCTGACTTCACCTTCTCCTTCTCCTTCTTCTGCTTTTTCTGATTCACCCTCCAGACTTCACCTTCTCCTTCTCCTTCTTCTGCTTCTTCAGATTCAACCTCCAGACTTCACCTTCTCCTTCTCCTTCTTCTGCTTCTTCTGATTCACCCTCCAGACTTCACCTTCCCCTTCTGCTTCTTCTCCTTCTTCTGATTCACCCTCCAGACTTCACCTTCTCCTTCTCCTTCTTCTGCTTCTTCTGATTCACCCTCCAGACTTCACCTTCTCCTTCTCCTTCGCCTACTTCTCCTGATTCACCCTCCAAACTACACCTTCTCCTTCTCCTTCTTCTACTTCTTCTGATTCACCCTCCAGACTTCACCTTCTCCTTCTCCTTCTTCTGCTTCTTCTGATTCACCCTCCAGACTTCACCTTCTCCTTTTCCTTCTTCTACTTCTTCTGATTCACCCTCCAGACTTTACCTTCTCCTTCTCCTTCTTCTACTTCTTCTGATTCACCCTCCAGACTTCACCTTCTCCTTCTCCTTCTTCTACTTCTTCTGCTTCTCCCTCCAGACTTCACCTTCTCCTTCTCCTTCTTCTGCTTCTTCTGATTCACCCTCCAGACTTCACCTTCTCCTTCTCCTTCTTCTACTTCTTCTGATTCACCCTCCAGACTTCACCTTCTCCTTCTCCTTCTTCTACTTCTTCTGATTCACCCTCCAGACTTCACCTTCTCCTTCTCCTTCTTCTACTTCTTCTGATTCACCCTCCTGACTTCAACTTCTCCTTCTCCTTCTTCTGCTTCTTCTGCTTCACCCTCCAGACTTCACCTTCTCCTTCTCCTTCTTCTGCTTCTTCTGCTTCACCCTCCAGAGTTCACCTTCTCCGTCTCCTTCTTCTGCTTCACCCTCCTGACTTCACCTTCTCCTTCTCCTTCTTCTACTTCTTCTGATTCACCCTCCAGACTTCACCTTCTCCTTCTCCTTCTTCTGCTTCTTCTGCTTCACCCTCCAGACTTCACCTTCACCTTCTCCTTCTTCTGCTTCTTCTGCTTCACCCTCCAGACTTCACCTTCTCCTTCTCCTTCTTCTGTTTCTTCTGCTTCACCCTCCAGACTTCACCTTCTCCTTCTCCTTCTTCTGCTTCTTCTGCTTCACCCTCCTGACTTCACCATCTCCTTCTCCTTCTTCTACCTCTTCTGCTTCACCCCCCTGACTTCACCTTCTCCTTCTCCTTCTTCTGCTTCTTCTGATTCACCCTCCTAACTTCACCTTCTCCTTCTCCTTCTTCTGCTTCTTCTGATTCACCCTCCTGACTTCACCTTCTCCTTCTTCTTCTTCTGCTTCTTCTGATACAC
Source organism: Somniosus microcephalus (assembly GCF_052327205.1). Classification (NCBI taxonomy): domain Eukaryota; kingdom Metazoa; phylum Chordata; class Chondrichthyes; order Squaliformes; family Somniosidae; genus Somniosus; species Somniosus microcephalus. The sequence goes on from NW_028225475.1 coordinate 255,861, forward strand.
CCTCCAGACTTCACCTTCTCCTTCTCCTTCTTCTGCTTCTACTGATTCACCCTCCAGACTTCATCTTCTCCTTCTCCTTCTTCTGCTTCTTCTGATTCACCCTCCAGACCTCACCTTCTCCTTCTCCTTCTTCTACTTCTTCTGATTCACCCTCCAGACTTCACCTTCTCCTTCTCCTTCTTCTACTTCTTCTGATTCACCCTCCTGACTTCACCTTCTCCTTCTCCTTCTTCTACTTCTTCTGCTTCACCCTCCAGACTTCACCTTCTCCTTTTCCTTCTTCTACTTCTTCTGATTCACCCTCCAGACTTCACCTTCTCCTTCTCCTTCTTCTGCTTCTCCTGATTCACCCTCCAGACTTCACCTTCTCCTTCTCCTTATTCTGCTTCTTCTGATTCACCCTCCAGACTTCACCTTCTCCTTCTCCTTCTTCTGCTTCTTCTGATTCACCCTCCAGACTTCACCTTCTCCTTCTCCTTCTTCTGCTTCTTCTGATTCACCCTCCAGACTTCACCTTCTCCTTCTCCTTCTTCTACTTCTTCTGATACACCCTCCAGACTTCATCTTCTCCTTCTCCTTCTTCTGCTTCTTCTGATTCACCCTCCAGACATGTCCTTCTCCTTCTCCTTCTTCTACTTCTTCTGATTCACCCTCCAGACTTCACCTTCTTCTTCTCCTTCTTCTCCTTCTACTGATTCACCCTCCAGACTTCACCTTCTCCTTCTCCTTCTTCTACTTCTTCTGATACACCCTCCAGACTTCATCTTCTCATTCTCCTTCTTCTGCTTCTTCTGATTCACCCTCCAGACTTCACCTTCTCCTTCTCCATCTTCTGCTTCTTCTGATTCACCCTTCAGACTTCACCTTCTCCTTCTCCTTCTTCTGCTTCTTCTGATTCACCCTCCAGACCTCACCTTCTCCTTCTCCTTCTTCTACTTCTTATGATTCACCCTCCAGACTTCACCTTCTCCTTCTCCTTCTTCTGCTTCTTCTGATTCACCCTCCAGACTTAACCTTCTCCTTCTCCTTCTTCTGCTTCTTCTGATTCACCCTCCAGACTTCGCCTTCTCCTTCTGCTTCTTCTACTTCTTCTGATTCACCCTGCAGACTTCACCATCTCCTTCTCCTTCTTCTACTTATTCTGATTCACCCTCCAGTCTTCACCTTCTCCTTCACCTTCTTCTGCTTCTTCTGATTCACCCTCCAGACTTCACCTTCTCCTTCTTCTGCTTCTTCTGATTCACCCTCCTGACTTCACCTTCTCCTTCTCCTTCTTCTCCTTCTTCTGATTCACCCTCCAGACTTCACCTTCTCCTTCTCCTTCTTCTCCTTCTTCTGATTCACCCTCCAGACTTCACCTTCTCCTTCTACTTCTTCTGCTTCTTCTGATTCACCCTCCAGACTTCACCTTCTCCTTCTCCTTCTTCTGCTTCTTCTGATTCACCCTCCAGACTTCACCTTCTCCTTCTCCTTCTTCTGCTTCTTCTGATTCACCCTCCAGACTTCACCTTCTCCTTCTCCTTCTTCTGCTTCTTCTGATTCACCCTCCAGACTTCACCTTCTCCTTCTCCTTCTTCTACTTCTTCTGATTCACCCTCCAGACTTCACCTTCTCCTTCTCCTGCTTCTGCTTCTTCTGATTCACCCTCCAGACTTCACCTTCTCCTTCTCCTTCGTCTACTTCTTCTGATTCACCCTCCAGACTACACCTTCTCCTTCTCCTTCTTCTACTTCTTCTGATTCACCCTCCAGACTTCTCCTTCTCCTTCTCCTTCTTCTGCTTCTTCTGATTCACCCTCCAGACTTCACCTTCTCCTTCTCCTTCTTCTACTTCTTCTGATTCACCCTCCAGACGTCACCTTCTTCTTCTCCTTCTTCTACTTCTTCTGATTCACCCTCCAGACTTCACCTTCTCCTTCTCCTTCTTCTACTTCTTCTGCTTCTCCCTCCAGTCTTCACCTTCTCCTTCTCCTTCTTCTACTTCTTCTGATTCACCCTCCAGACTTCACCTTCTCCTTCTCCTTCTTCTACTTCTTCTGATTCACCCTCCAGACTTCACCTTCTCCTTCTCCTTCTTCTACTTTTTCTGATTCACCCTCCTGACTTCACCTTCTCCTTCTCCTTCTTCTGCTTCTTCTGCTTCACCCTCCAGACTTCACCTTCACCTTCTCCTTCTTCTGCTTCTTCTGCTTCACCCTCCAGACTTCACCTTCTCCTTCTCCTTCTTCTGTTTCTTCTGCTTCACCCTCCAGACTTCACCTTCTCCTTCTCCTTCTTCTGCTTCTTCTGCTTCACCCTCCTGACTTCACCATCTCCTTCTCCTTCTTCTACCTCTTCTGCTTCACCCCCCTGACTTCACCTTCTCCTTCTCCTTCTTCTGCTTCTTCTGATTCACCCTCCTAACTTCACCTTCTCCTTCTCCTTCTTCTGCTTCTTCTGATTCACCCTCCTGACTTCACCTTCTCCTTCTTCTTCTTCTGCTTCTTCTGATACACCCTCCAGACTTCACCTTCTCCTTCTCCTTCTTCTGCTTCTACTGATTCACCCTCCAGACTTCATCTTCTCCTTCTCCTTCTTCTGCTTCTTCTGATTCACCCTCCAGACCTCACCTTCTCCTTCTCCTTCTTCTACTTCTTCTGATTCACCCTCCAGACTTCACCTTCTCCTTCTCCTTCTTCTACTTCTTCTGATTCACCCTCCTGACTTCACCTTCTCCTTCTCCTTCTTCTACTTCTTCTGCTTCACCCTCCAGACTTCACCTTCTCCTTTTCCTTCTTCTACTTCTTCTGATTCACCCTCCAGACTTCACCTTCTCCTTCTCCTTCTTCTGCTTCTCCTGATTCACCCTCCAGACTTCACCTTCTCCTTCTCCTTATTCTGCTTCTTCTGATTCACCCTCCAGACTTCACCTTCTCCTTCTCCTTCTTCTGCTTCTTCTGATTCACCCTCCAGACTTCACCTTCTCCTTCTCCTTCTTCTGCTTCTTCTGATTCACCCTCCAGACTTCACCTTCTCCTTCTCCTTCTTCTACTTCTTCTGATACACCCTCCAGACTTCATCTTCTCCTTCTCCTTCTTCTGCTTCTTCTGATTCACCCTCCAGACATGTCCTTCTCCTTCTCCTTCTTCTACTTCTTCTGATTCACCCTCCAGACTTCACCTTCTTCTTCTCCTTCTTCTCCTTCTACTGATTCACCCTCCAGACTTCACCTTCTCCTTCTCCTTCTTCTACTTCTTCTGATACACCCTCCAGACTTCATCTTCTCATTCTCCTTCTTCTGCTTCTTCTGATTCACCCTCCAGACTTCACCTTCTCCTTCTCCATCTTCTGCTTCTTCTGATTCACCCTTCAGACTTCACCTTCTCCTTCTCCTTCTTCTGCTTCTTCTGATTCACCCTCCAGACCTCACCTTCTCCTTCTCCTTCTTCTACTTCTTATGATTCACCCTCCAGACTTCACCTTCTCCTTCTCCTTCTTCTGCTTCTTCTGATTCACCCTCCAGACTTAACCTTCTCCTTCTCCTTCTTCTGCTTCTTCTGATTCACCCTCCAGACTTCGCCTTCTCCTTCTGCTTCTTCTACTTCTTCTGATTCACCCTGCAGACTTCACCATCTCCTTCTCCTTCTTCTACTTATTCTGATTCACCCTCCAGTCTTCACCTTCTCCTTCACCTTCTTCTGCTTCTTCTGATTCACCCTCCAGACTTCACCTTCTCCTTCTTCTGCTTCTTCTGATTCACCCTCCTGACTTCACCTTCTCCTTCTCCTTCTTCTGCTTCTTCTGATTCACCCTCCAGACTTCACCTTCTCCTTCTCCTTCTTCTCCTTCTTCTGATTCACCCTCCAGACTTCACCTTCTCCTTCTACTTCTTCTGCTTCTTCTGATTCACCCTCCAGACTTCACCTTCTCCTTCTCCTTCTTCTGCTTCTTCTGATTCACCCTCCAGACTTCACCTTCTCCTTCTCCTTCTTCTGCTTCTTCTGATTCACCCTCCAGACTTCACCTTCTCCTTCTCCTTCTTCTGCTTCTTCTGATTCACCCTCCAGACTTCACCTTCTCCTTCTCCTTCTTCTACTTCTTCTGATTCACCCTCCAGACTTCACCTTCTCCTTCTCCTGCTTCTGCTTCTTCTGATTCACCCTCCAGACTTCACCTTCTCCTTCTCCTTCGTCTACTTCTTCTGATTCACCCTCCAGACTACACCTTCTCCTTCTCCTTCTTCTACTTCTTCTGATTCACCCTCCAGACTTCTCCTTCTCCTTCTCCTTCTTCTGCTTCTTCTGATTCACCCTCCAGACTTCACCTTCTCCTTCTCCTTCTTCTACTTCTTCTGATTCACCCTCCAGACGTCACCTTCTTCTTCTCCTTCTTCTACTTCTTCTGATTCACCCTCCAGACTTCACCTTCTCCTTCTCCTTCTTCTACTTCTTCTGCTTCTCCCTCCAGTCTTCACCTTCTCCTTCTCCTTCTTCTACTTCTTCTGATTCACCCTCCAGACTTCACCTTCTCCTTCTCCTTCTTCTACTTCTTCTGATTCACCCTCCAGACTTCACCTTCTCCTTCTCCTTCTTCTACTTTTTCTGATTCACCCTCCTGACTTCACCTTCTCCTTCTCCTTCTTCTGCTTCTTCTGCTTCACCCTCCAGACTTCACCTTCTCCTTCTCCTTCTTCTGCTTCTTTTGCTTCACCCTCCAGACTTCACCTTCTCCTTCTCCTTCTTCTGCTTCTTCTGCTTCACCCTCCTGACTTCACCTTCTCCTTCTCCTTCTTCTACTTCTTCTGATTCACCCTCCAGACTTCACCTTCTCCTTCTCCTTCTTCTACTTCTTCTGATTCACCCTCCAGACTTCACCTTCTCCTTCTCCTTCTTCTGCTTCTTCTTCTTCACCCTCCAGACGTCACCTTCTATTTCTCCTTCTTCTGCTTCTTCTGCTTCGCCCTCCAGACTTCACCTTCTCCTTCTCCTTCTTCTGCTTCTTCTGCTTCACCCTCCAGGCATCACCTTCTCCTTCTCCTTCTTCTGCTTCTTCTGCTTCTCCCTCATGACTTCACCTACTCCTTCTCCTTCTTCTACTTCTTCTGATTCACCCTCCAGACTTCGCCTTCTCCTTCTTCTACTTCTTCTGATTCACCCTCCAGACTTCACCTTCTCCTTCTCCTTCTTCTACTTCTTCTGATTCACCCTCCAGTCTTCACCTTCTCCTTCTCCTTCTTCTGCTTCTTCTGATTCACCCTCCAGACTTCACCTTCTCCTTCTCCTTCTTCTGCTTCTTCTGATTCACCCTCCAGACTTCACCTTCTCCTTCTCCTTCTTCTACTTCTTCTGATTCACCCTCCAGAATTCACTTTCTCCTTCTACTTCTTCTGCTTCTTCTGATTCACCCTCCAGACTTCACCTTCTCCTTCTCCTTCTTCTGCTTCTTCTGATTCACCCTCCAGACTTCACCTTCTCCTTCTCCTTCTTCTGCTACTTCTGATTCAACCTCCAGAATTCACCTTCTCCTTCTCCTTCTTCTGCTTCTTCTGATTCACCCTCCAGACTTTACCTTCTCCTTCTCCTTCTTCTACTTCTTCTGTTTCACCCTCCAGACTTCACCTTCTCCTTCTCCTGCTTCTGCTTCTTCTGATTCACCCTCCAGACTTCAACTTCTCCTTCTCCTTCGTCTCCTTCTTCTGATTCATCCTCCAGACTACACCTTCTCCTTCTCCTTCTTCTACTTCTTCTGATTCACCCTCCAGACTTCACCTTCTCCTTCTCCTTCTTCTGCTTCTTCTGATTCACCCTCGAGACTTCACCTTCTCCTTCTCCTTCTTCTACTTCTTCTGATTCACACTCCAAACTACACCTTCTCCTTCTCCTTCTTCTACTTCTTCGGATTCACCCTCCAGAAATCACCTTCTCCTTCTCCTTCTTCTACTTCTTCTGCTTCTCCCTCCAGACTTCACCTTCTCCTTCTCCTTCTTCTGCTTCTTCTGATTCACCCTCCAGACTTCACCTTCTCCTTCTCCTTCTTCTACTTTTTCTGATTCACCCTCCAGACTTCACCTTCTCCTTCTCCTTCTTCTACTTCTTCTGATTCACCCTCCAGACTTCACCTTCTCCTTCTCCTTCTTCTACTTCTTCTGATTCACCCTTCTGACTTCACCTTCTCCTTCTCCTTCTTCTGCTTCTTCTGCTTCACCCTCCAGACTTCACCTTCTCCTTCTCCTTCTTCTGCTTCTTCTGCTTCACCCTCCAGACTTCACCTTCTCCTTCTCCTTCTTCTGCTTCTTCTGCTTCACCCTCCTGACTTCACCTTCTGCTACTCCTTCTTCTACTTCTTCTGATTCACCCTCCAGACTTCACCTTCTCCTTCTCCTACATCTGCTTTTTCTGCTTCACCCTCCAGAATTCACCTTCTCCTTCTCCTTCTTCTGCTTCTTCTGCTTCGCCCTCCAGACTTCACCTTCTCCTTCTCCTTCTTCTGCTTCTTCTGCTTCACCCTCCAGAATTCACCTTCTCCTTCTCCTTCTTCTGCTTCTTCTGCTTCACCCTCCTGACTTCACCTTCTCCTTCTCCTTCTTCTAATTCTTCTGTTTCACCCTCCAGACTTCACCTTCTCCTTCTCCTTCTTCTGCTTCTACGGCTTCACCCTCCAGACTTCACCTTCTCCTTCTCCTTCTACTGCTTCTTCTGCTGCGCCCTCCAGACTTGACCTTCTCCTTCTCCTTCTTCTGCTTCTTCTGCTTCATCCTCCTGACTTCACCTTCTCCTTCTCCTTCTTCTACTTCTTCTGCTTCACCCCCCTGACTTCACCTTCTCCTTCTCCTTCTTCTGCTTCTTCTGATTCACCCTCCTAACTTCACCTTCTCCTTCTCCTTCTTCTGCTTCTTCTGATTCACCCTCCTGACCTCACCTTCTCCTTCTCCTTCTTCTGCTTCTTCTGATCCACCCTCCAGACTTCACCTTCTACTTCTCCTTCTTCTGCTTCTTCTGATTCACCCTCCAGACCTCACCTTCTCCTTCTCCTTCTTCTACTTCTTCTGATTCACCCTCCAGACTTCATCTTCTCCTTCTCCTTCTTCTGCTTCTTCTGATTCACCCTCCAGACTTCACCTTCTCCTTCTCCTTCTTCTGCTTCTTCTGATTCACCCTCCAGACTTCAGCTTCTCCTTCTCCTTCTTCTACTTCTTCTGATTCAACCTCCAGACTTCACCTTCTTCTTCTCCTTCTTCTACTTCTTCTGATTCACCCTCCAGTCTTCACCTTCTCCTTCTCCTTCTTCTGCTTCTTCTGCTTCACCCTCCAGACTTCACCTTCTCCTTCTCTTTCTTCTGCTTCTTCTGATTCACCCTCCAGACTTCACCTTCTCCTTCTCCTTCTTCTGATTCTTCTGGTTCACCCTCCAGACTTCACCTTCTCCTTCTCCTTCTTCTGCTTCTTCTGGTTCACCCTCCTGACTTCACCTTCTCCTTCTCCTTCTTCTACTTCTTCTGATTCACCCTCCTGACTTCACCTTCTCCTTCTCCTTCTTCTACTTCTTCTGCTTCACCCTCCAGACTTCACCTTCTCCTTCTCCTTCTTCTGCTTCTTCTGATTCACCCTCCAGACTTCACCTTCTCCTTCTCCTTCTTCTGCTTCTTCTGATTCACCCTCCAGACTTCACCTTCTCCTTCTCCTTCTTCTGCTTCTTCTGATTCACCCTCCAGACTTCACCTTCTCCTTCTCCTTCTTCTGCTTCTTCTGATTCACCCTCCAGACTTCACCTTCTCCTTCTCCTTCTTCTACTTCTTCTGATTCACCCTCCAGACTTCATCTTCTCCTTCTCCTTCTTCTGCTTCTTCTGATTCACCCTCCAGACTTCACCTTCTCCTTCTCCTTCTTCTGCTTCTTCTGATTCACCCTCCAGACTTCACCTTCTCCTTCTCCTTCTTCTACTTCTTCTGATTCACCCTCCAGACTTCACCTTCTCCTTCTCCTTCTTCTGCTTCTTCTGATTCACCCTCCAGACTTCAGCTTCTACTTCTCCTTCTTCTGCTTCTTCTGATTCACCCTCCAGACTTCACCTTCTCCTTCTCCTTTTTCTGCTTCTTCTGATTCACCCTTCAGACTTCACCTTCTCCTTCTCCTTCTTCTGCTTCTTCTGATTCACCCTCCAGATCTCACCTTCTCCTTCTCCTTCTTCTACTTCTTCTGATTCACCCTCCAGACTTCATCTTATCCTTCTCCTTCTTCTGCTTCTTCTGATTCACCCTCCAGATTTCACCTTCTCCTTCTCCTTCTTCTGCTTCTTCTGATTCACCCTCCAGACTTCGCCTTCTCCTTCTCCTTCTTCTACTTCTTCTGATTCACCCTCCAGACTTCACCTTCTCCTTCTCCTTCTTCTACTTCTTCTGATTCACCCTCCAGTCTTCACCTTCTCCTTCTCCTTCTTCTGCTTCTTCTGATTCACCCTCCAGACTTCACCTTCTCCTTCTCCTTCTTCTGTTTCTTCTGATTCACCCTCCTGACTTCACCTTCTCCTTCTCCTTCTTCTGCTTCTTCTGATTCACCCTTCAGACTTCACCTTCTCCTTCTCCTTCTTCTACTTCTTCTGATTCACCCTCCAGACTTCACCTTCTCCTTCTACTTCTTCTGCTTCTTCTGATTCACACTCCAGACTTCACCTTCTCCTTCTCCTTCTCCTTCTTCTGCTTCTTCTGATTCACCCTCCATACTTCACCTTCTCCTTCTCCTTCTTCTGCTTCTTCTGATTCAACCTCCAGACTTCACCTTCTCCTTCTCCTTCTTCTGCTTCTTCTGATTCACCCTCCAGACTTCACCTTCTCCTTCTGCTTCTTCTCCTTCTTCTGATTCACCCTCCAGACTTCACCTTCTCCTTCTCCTTCTTCTGCTTCTTCTGATTCACCCTCCAGACTTCACCTTCTCCTTCTCCTTCGTCTACTTCTCCTGATTCACCCTCCAAACTACACCTTCTCCTTCTCCTTCTTCTACTTCTTCTGATTCACCCTCCAGACTTCACCTTCTCCTTCTCCTTCTTCTGCTTCTTCTGATTCCCCCTCCAGACTTCACCTTCTCCTTTTCCTTCTTCTACTTCTTCTGATTCACCCTCCAGACTTTACATTCTCCTTCTCCTTCTTCTACTTCTTCTGATTCACCCTCCAGACTTCACCTTCTCCTTCTCCTTCTTCTACTTCTTCTGCTTCTCCCTCCAGACTTCACCTTCTCCTTCTCCTTCTTCTGCTTCTTCTGATTCACCCTCCAGACTTCACCTTCTCCTTCTCCTTCTTCTACTTCTTCTGATTCACCCTCCAGACTTCACCTTCTCCTTCTCCTTCTTCTACTTCTTCTGATTCACCCTCCAGACTTCACCTTCTCCTTCTCCTTCTTCTACTTCTTCTGATTCACCCTCCTGACTTCAACTTCTCCTTCTCCTTCTTCTGCTTCTTCTGCTTCATCCTCCAGACTTCACCTTCTCCTTCTCCTTCTTCTGCTTCTTCTGCTTCACCCTCCAGAGTTCACCTTCTCCGTCTCCTTCTTCTGCTTCACCCTCCTGACTTCACCTTCTCCTTCTCCTTCTTCTACTTCTTCTGATTCACCCTCCAGACTTCACCTTCTCCTTCTCCTTCTTCTGCTTCTTCTGCTTCCCCCTCCAGACTTCACCTTCACCTTCTCCTTCTTCTGCTTCTTCTGCTTCACCCTCCAGACTTCACCTTCTCCTTCTCCTTCTTCTGTTTCTTCTGCTTCACCCTCCAGACTTCACCTTCTCCTTCTCCTTCTTCTGCTTCTTCTGCTTCACCCTCCTGACTTCACCATCTCCTTCTCCTTCTTCTACTTCTTCTGCTTCACCCCCCTGACTTCACCTTCTCCTTCTCCTTCTTCTGCTTCTTCTGATTCACCCTCCTAACTTCACCTTCTCCTTCTCCTTCTTCTGCTTCTTCTGATTCACCCTCCTGACTTCACCTTCTCCTTCTTCTTCTACTGCTTCTTCTGATACACCCTCCAGACTTCACCTTCTCCTTCTCCTTCTTCTGCTTCTACTGATTCACCCTCCAGACTTCATCTTCTCCTTCTCCTTCTTCTGCTTCTTCTGATTCACCCTCCAGACCTCACCTTCTCCTTCTCCTTCTTCTACTTCTTCTGATTCACCCTCCAGACTTCACCTTCTCCTTCTCCTTCTTCTACTTCTTCTGATTCACCCTCCTGACTTCACCTTCTCCTTCTCCTTCTTTTACTTCTTCTGCTTCACCCTCCAGACTTCACCTTCTCCTTCTCCTTCTTCTACTTCTTCTGATTCACCCTCCAGACTTCACCTTCTCCTTCTCCTTCTTCTGCTTCTCCTGATTCACCCTCCAGACTTCACCTTCTCCTTCTCCTTATTCTGCTTCTTCTGATTCACCCTCCAGACTTCACCTTCTCCTTCTCCTTCTTCTGCTTCTTCTGATTCACCCTCCAGACTTCACCTTCTCCTTCTCCTTCTTCTGCTTCTTCTGATTCACCCTCCAGACTTCACCTTCTCCTTCTCCTTCTTCTACTTCTTCTGATACACCCTCCAGACTTCATCTTCTCATTCTCCTTCTTCTGCTTCTTCTGATTCACCCTCCAGACCTCACCTTTTCCTTCTCCTTCTTCTACTTCTTATGATTCACCCTCCAGACTTCACCTTCTCCTTCTCCTTCTTCTGCTTCTTCTGATTCACCCTCCAGACTTAACCTTCTCCTTCTCCTTCTTCTGCTTCTTCTGATTCACCCTCCAGACTTCGCCTTCTCCTTCTGCTTCTTCTACTTCTTCTGATTCACCCTCCAGACTTCACCATCTCCTTCTCCTTCTTCTACTTATTCTGATTCACCCTCCAGTCTGCACCTTCTCCTTCGCCTTCTTCTGCTTCTTCTGATTCACCCTCCAGACTTCACCTTCTCCTTCTCCTTCTTCTGCTTCTTCTGATTCACCCTCCTGACTTCACCTTCTCCTTCTCCTTCTTCTGCTTCTTCTGATTCACCCTCCAGACTTCACCTTCTCCTTCTTCTTCTTCTGCTTCTTCTGATACACCCTCCAGACTTCACCTTCTCCTTCTCCTTCTTCTGCTTCTACTGATTCACCCTCCAGACTTCATCTTCTCCTTCTCCTTCTTCTGCTTCTTCTGATTCACCCTCCAGACCTCACCTTCTCCTTCTCCTTCTTCTACTTCTTCTGATTCACCCTCCAGACTTCACCTTCTCCTTCTCCTTCTTCTACTTCTTCTGATTCACCCTCCTGACTTCACCTTCTCCTTCTCCTTCTTTTACTTCTTCTGCTTCACCCTCCGGACTTCACCTTCTCCTTCTCCTTCTTCTACTTCTTCTGATTCACCCTCCAGACTTCACCTTCTCCTTCTCCTTCTTCTGCTTCTCCTGATTCACCCTCCAGACTTCACCTTCTCCTTCTCCTTATTCTGCTTCTTCTGATTCACCCTCCAGACTTCACCTTCTCCTTCTCCTTCTTCTGCTTCTTCTGATTCACCCTCCAGACTTCACCTTCTCCTTCTCCTTCTTCTGCTTCTTCTGATTCACCCTCCAGACTTCACCTTCTCCTTCTCCTTCTTCTACTTCTTCTGATACACCCTCCAGACTTCATCTTCTCATTCTCCTTCTTCTGCTTCTTCTGATTCACCCTCCAGACCTCACCTTTTCCTTCTCCTTCTTCTACTTCTTATGATTCACCCTCCAGACTTCACCTTCTCCTTCTCCTTCTTCTGCTTCTTCTGATTCACCCTCCAGACTTAACCTTCTCCTTCTCCTTCTTCTGCTTCTTCTGATTCACCCTCCAGACTTCGCCTTCTCCTTCTGCTTCTTCTACTTCTTCTGATTCACCCTCCAGACTTCACCATCTCCTTCTCCTTCTTCTACTTATTCTGATTCACCCTCCAGTCTTCACCATCTCCTTCGCCTTCTTCTGCTTCTTCTGATTCACCCTCCAGACTTCACCTTCTCCTTCTCCTTCTTCTGCTTCTTCTGATTCACCCTCCTGACTTCACCTTCTCCTTCTCCTTCTTCTGCTTCTTCTGATTCACCCTCCAGACTTCACCTTCTCCTTCTCCTTCTTCTCCTTCTTCTGATTCACCCTCCAGACTTCACCTTCTCCTTCTACTTCTTCTGCTTCTTCTGATTCACCCTCCAGACTTCACCTTCTCCTTCTCCTTCTTCTGCTTCTTCTGATTCACCCTCCAGACTTCACCTTCTCCTTCTCCTTCTTCTGCTTCTTCTGATTCACCCTCCAGACTTCACCTTCTCCTTCTCCTTCTTCTGCTTCTTCTGATTCACCCTCCAGACTTCACCTTCTCCTTCTCCTTCTTCTACTTCTTCTGATTCACCCTCCAGACTTCACCTTCTCCTTCTCCTGCTTCTGCTTCTTCTGATTCACCCTCCAGACTTCACCTTCTCCTTCTCCTTCGTCTACTTCTTCTGATTCACCCTCCAGACTACACCTTCTCCTTCTCCTTCTTCTACTTCTTCTGATTCAACCTCCAGACTTCTCCTTCTCCTTCTCCTTCTTCTGCTTCTTCTGATTCACCCTCCAGACTTCACCTCTCCTTCTCCTTCTTCTACTTCTTCTGATTCACCCTCCAGACGTCACCTTCTCCTTCTCCTTCTTCTACTTCTTCTGATTCACCCTCCAGACTTCACCTTCTCCTTCTCCTTCTTCTACTTCTTCTGCTTCTCCCTCCAGACTTCACCTTCTCCTTCTCCTTCTTCTACTTCTTCTGATTCACCCTCCAGACTTCACCTTCTCCTTCTCCTTCTTCTACTTCTTCTGATTCACCCTCCAGACTTCACCTTCTCCTTCTCCTTCTTCTACTTTTTCTGATTCACCCTCCAGACGTCACCTTCTCTTTCTCCTTCTTCTGCTTCTTCTGCTTCGCCCTCCAGACTTCACCTTCTCCTTCTCCTTCTTCTGCTTCTTCTGCTTCACCCTCCAGGCATCACCTTCTCCTTCTCCTTCTTCTGCTTCTTCTGCTTCTCCCTCATGACTTCACCTTCTCCTTCTCCTTCTTCTACTTCTTCTGATTCACCCTCCAGACTTCGCCTTCTCCTTCTTCTACTTCTTCTGATTCAACCTCCAGACTTCACCTTCTCCTTCTCCTTCTTCTACTTCTTCTGATTCACCCTCCAGTCTTCACCTTCTCCTTCTCCTTCTTCTGCTTCTTCTGATTCACCCTCCAGACTTCACCTTCTCCTTCTCCTTCTTCCGCTTCTTCTGATTCACCCTCCTGACTTCACCTTCTCCTTCTCCTTCTTCTGCTTCTTCTGATTCACCCTCCAGACTTCACCTTCTCCTTCTCCTTTTCTACTTCTTCTGATTCACCCTCCAGAATTCACCTTCTCCTTCTACTTCTTCTGCTTCTTCTGATTCACCCTCCAGACTTCACCTTCTCCTTCTCCTTCTTCTGCTTCTTCTGATTCACCCTCCAGACTTCACCTTCTCCTTCTCCTTCTTCTGCTACTTCTGATTCAACCTCCAGAATTCACCTTCTCCTTCTCCTTCTTCTGCTTCTTCTGATTCACCCTCCAGACTTTACCTTCTCCTTCTCCTTCTTCTACTTCTTCTGTTTCACCCTCCAGACTTCACCTTCTCCTTCTCCTGCTTCTGCTTCTTCTGATTCACCCTCCAGACTTCACCTTCTCCTTCTCCTTCGTCTACTTCTTCTGATTCACCCTCCAGACTACACCTTCTCCTTCTCCTTCTTCTACTTCTTCTGATTCACCCTCCAGACTTCACCTTCTCCTTCTCCTTCTTCTGCTTCTTCTGATTCACCCTCCAGACTTCACCTTCTCCTTCTCCTTCTTCTACTTCTTCTGATTCACACTCCAAACTTCACCTTCTCCTTCTCCTTCTTCTACTTCTTCTGATTCACCCTCCAGACTTCACCTTCTCCTTCTCCTTCTTCTACTTCTTCTGCTTCTCCCTCCAGACTTCACCTTCTCCTTCTCCTTCTTCTGCTTCTTCTGATTCACCCTCCAGACTTCACCTTCTCCTTCTCCTTCTTCTACTTTTTCTGATTCACCCTCCAGACTTCACCTTCTCCTTCTCCTTCTTCTACTTCTTCTGATTCACCCTCCAGACTTCACCTTCTCCTTCTGCTTCTTCTACTTCTTCTGATTCACCCTCCTGACTTCACCTTCTCCTTCTCCTTCTTCTGCTTCTTCTGCTTCACCCTCCAGACTTCACCTTCTCCTTCTCCTTCTTCTGCTTCTTCTGCTTCACCCTCCAGACTTCACCTTCTCCTTCTCCTTCTTCTGCTTCTTCTGCTTCACCCTCCTGACTTCACCTTCTGCTACTCCTTCTTCTACTTCTTCTGATTCACCCTCCAGACTTCACCTTCTCCTTCTCCTTCATCTGCTTTTTCTGCTTCACCCTCCAGAATTCACCTTCTCCTTCTCCTTCTTCTGCTTCTTCTGCTTCGCCCTCCAGACTTCACCTTCTCCTTCTTCTTCTTCTGCTTCTTCTGCTTCACCCTCCAGACTTCACCATCTCCTTCTCCTTCTTCTGCTTCTTCTGCTTCACCCTCCTGACTTCACCTTCTCCTTCTCCTTCTTCTACTTCTTCTGATTCACCCTCCAGACTTCACCTTCTCCTTCTCCTTCTTCTGCTTCTTCTGATTCACCCTCCAGACTTCACCTTCTCCTTCTCCTTCTTCTGCTTCTACGGCTTCACCCTCCTGACTTCACCTTCTCCTTCTCCTTCTTCTACTTCTTCTGCTTCACCCTCCAGACTTCACCTTCTCCTTCTCCTTCTTCTGCTTCTTCTGCTTCACCCTCCAGACTTCACCTTCTCCTTCTCCTTCTTCTGCTTCTTCTGCTTCACCCTCCTGACTTCACCTTCTGCTACTCCTTCTTCTACTTCTTCTGATTCACCCTCCAGACTTCACCTTCTCCTTCTCCTTCTTCTGCTTCTTCTGATTCACCCTCCAGACTTCACCTTCTCCTTCTCCTTCTTCTACTTCTTCTGATTCACACTCCAAACTTCACCTTCTCCTTCTCCTTCTTCTACTTCTTCTGATTCACCCTCCAGACTTCACCTTCTCCTTCTCCTTCTTCTACTTCTTCTGCTTCTCCCTCCAGACTTCACCTTCTCCTTCTCCTTCTTCTGCTTCTTCTGATTCACCCTCCAGACTTCACCTTCTCCTTCTCCTTCTTCTACTTTTTCTGATTCACCCTCCAGACTTCACCTTCTCCTTCTCCTTCTTCTACTTCTTCTGATTCACCCTCCAGACTTCACCTTCTCCTTCTGCTTCTTCTACTTCTTCTGATTCACCCTCCTGACTTCACCTTCTCCTTCTCCTTCTTCTGCTTCTTCTGCTTCACCCTCCAGACTTCACCTTCTCCTTCTCCTTCTTCTGCTTCTTCTGCTTCACCCTCCAGACTTCACCTTCTCCTTCTCCTTCTTCTGCTTCTTCTGCTTCACCCTCCTGACTTCACCTTCTGCTACTCCTTCTTCTACTTCTTCTGATTCACCCTCCAGACTTCACCTTCTCCTTCTCCTTCATCTGCTTTTCTGCTTCACCCTCCAGAATTCACCTTCTCCTTCTCCTTCTTCTGCTTCTTCTGCTTCGCCCTCCAGACTTCACCTTCTCCTTCTTCTTCTTCTGCTTCTTCTGCTTCACCCTCCAGACTTCACCATCTCCTTCTGCTTCTTCTGCTTCTTCTGCTTCACCCTCCTGACTTCACCTTCTCCTTCTCCTTCTTCTACTTCTTCTGATTCACCCTCCAGACTTCACCTTCTCCTTCTCCTTCTTCTGCTTCTACGGCTTCATCCTCCAGACTTCACCTTCTCCTTCTCCTTCTTCTGCTTCTTCTGCTGCGCCCTCCAGACTTGACCTTCTCCTTCTCCTTCTTCTGCTTCTTCTGCTTCACCCTCCTGACTTCACCTTCTCCTTCTCCTTCTTCTACTTCTTCTGCTTCACCCCCTGACTTCACCTTCTCCTTCTCCTTCTTCTGCTTCTTCTGATTCACCCTCCTACCTTCACCTTCTCCTTCTCCTTCTTCTGCTTCTTCTGATCCACCCTCCTGACCTCACCTTCTCCTTCTCCTTCTTCTGCTTCTTCTGATCCACCCTCCAGACTTCACCTTCTACTTCTCCTTCTTCTGCTTCTTCTGATTCACCCTCCAGACCTCACCTTCTCCTTCTCCTTCTTCTACTTCTTCTGATTCACCCTCCAGACTTCATCTTCTCCTTCTCCTTCTTCTGCTTCTTCTGATTCACCCTCCAGACTTCGCCTTCTCCTTCTCCTTCTTCTGCTTCTTCTGATTCACCCTCCAGACTTCACCTTCTCCTTCTCCTTCTTCTACTTCTTCTGATTCACCCTCCAGACTTCACCTTCTTCTTCTCCTTCTTCTACTTCTTCTGATTCACCCTCCAGTCTTCACCTTCTCCTTCTCCTTCTTCTGCTTCTTCTGCTTCACCCTCCAGACTTCACCTTCTCCTTCTCTTTCTTCTGCTTCTTCTGATTCACCCTCCAGACTTCACCTTCTCCTTCTCCTTCTTCTGATTCTTCTGGTTCACCCTCCAGACTTCACCTTCTCCTTCTCCTTCTTCTGCTTCTTCTGGTTCACCCTCCTGACTTCACCTTCTCCTTCTCCTTCTTCTGCTTCTTCTGATTCACCCTCCTGACTTCACCTTCTCCTTCTCCTTCTTCTACTTCTTCTGCTTCACCCTCCAGACTTCACCTTCTCCTTCTCCTTCTTCTGCTTCTTCTGATTCACCCTCCAGACTTCACCTTCTCCTTCTCCTTATTCTGCTTCTTCTGATTCACCCTCCAGACTTCACCTTCTCCTTCTCCTTCTTCTGCTTCTTCTGATTCACCCTCCAGACTTCACCTTCTCCTTCTCCTTCTTCTGCTTCTTCTGATTCACCCTCCAGACTTCACCTTCTCCTTCTCCTTCTTCTACTTCTTCTGATTCACCCTCCAGACTTCATCTTCTCCTTCTCCTTCTTCTGCTTCTTCTGATTCACCCTCCAGACTTCTCCTTCTCCTTCTTCTGCTTCTTCTGATTCACCCTCCAGACTTCACCTTCTCCTTCTCCTTCTTCTACTTCTTCTGATTCACCCTCCAGACTTCACCTTCTCCTTCTCTTTCTTCTACTTCTTCTGATTCACCCTCCGGACTTCACCTTCTCCTTCTCCTTCTTCTGCTTCTTCTGATTCACCCTCCAGACTTCAGCTTCTACTTCTCCTTCTTCTGCTTCTTCTGATTCACCCTCCAGACTTCAACTTCTCCTTCTCCTTTTTCTGCTTCTTCTGATTCACCCTTCAGACTTCACCTTCTCCTTCTCCTTCTTCTGCTTCTTCTGATTCACCCTCCAGATCTCACCTTCTCCTTCTCCTTCTTCTACTTCTTCTGATTCAACCTCCAGACTTCATCTTCTCCTTCTCCTTCTTCTGCTTCTTCTGATTCACCCTCCAGATTTCACCTTCTCCTTCTCCTTCTTCTGCTTCTCCTGATTCACCCTCCAGACTTCGCCTTCTCCTTCTCCTTCTTCTACTTCTTCTGATTCACCCTCCAGACTTCACCTTCTCCTTCTCCTTCTTCTACTTCTTCTGATTCACCCTCCAGTCTTCACCTTCTCCTTCTCCTTCTTCTGCTTCTTCTGATTCACCCTCCAGACTTCACCTTCTCCTTCTCCTTCTTCTGCTTCTTCTGGTTCACCCTCCTGACTTCACCTTCTCCTTCTACTTCTTCTGCTTCTTCTGATTCACACTCCAGACTTCACCTTCTCCTTCTCCTTCTTCTGCTTCATCTGATTCACCCTCCATACTTCACCTTCTCCTTCTCCTTCTTCTGCTTCTTCTGATTCACCCTCCAGACTTCACCTTCTCCTTCTCCTTCTTTTGCTTCTTCTGATTCACCCTCCAGACTTCACCTTCTCCTTCTGCTTCTTCTACTTCTTCTGATTCACCCTCCAGACTTCACCTTCTCCTTCTCCTTCTTCTGCTTCTTCTGATTCACCCTCCAGACTTCACCTTCTCCTTCTCCTTCGTCTACTTCTCCTGATTCACCCTCCAAACTACACCTTCTCCTTCTCCTTCTTCTACTTCTTCTGATTCACCCTCCAGACTTCACCTTCTCCTTCTCCTTCTTCTGCTTCTTCTGATTCACCCTCCAGACTTCACCTTCTCCTTTTCCTTCTTCTACTTCTTCTGATTCACCCTCCAGACTTTACCTTCTCCTTCTCCTTCTTCTACTTCTTCTGATTCACCCTCCAGACTTCACCTTCTCCTTCTCCTTCTTCTACTTCTTCTGCTTCTCCCTCCAGACTTCACCTTCTCCTTCTCCTTCTTCTGCTTCTTCTGATTCACCCTCCAGACATCACCTTCTCCTTCTCCTTCTTCTACTTCTTCTGATTCACCCTCCAGACTTCACCTTCTCCTTCTCCTTCTTCTACTTCTTCTGATTCACCCTCCAGACTTCACCTTCTCCTTCTCCTTCTTCTACTTCTTCTGATTCACCCTCCTGACTTCACCTTCTCCTTCTCCTTCTTCTGCTTCTTCTGCTTCACCCTCCAGACTTCACCTTCTCCTTCTCCTTCTTCTGCTTCTTCTGCTTCACCCTCCAGACTTCACCTTCTCCGTCTCCTTCTTCTGCTTCACCCTCCTGACTTCACCTTCTCCTTCTCCTTCTTCTACTTCTTCTGATTCACCCTCCAGACTTCACCTTCTCCTTCTCCTTCTTCTGCTTCTTCTGCTTCACCCTCCAGACTTCACCTTCACCTTCTCCTTCTTCTGCTTCTTCTGCTTCGCCCTCCAGACTTCACCTTCTCCTTCTCCTTCTTCTGTTTCTTCTGCTTCACCCTCCAGACTTCACCTTCTCCTTCTCCTTCTTCTGCTTCTTCTGCTTCACCCTCCTGACTTCACCATCTCCTTCTCCTTCTTCTACTTCTTCTGCTTCACCCCCCTGACTTCACCTTCTCCTTCTCCTTCTTCTGCTTCTTCTGATTCACCCTCCTAACTTCACATTCTCCTTCTCCTTCTTCTACTTCTTCTGATTCACCCTCCAGACTTCACCTTCTCCTTCTCCTTCTTCTACTTCTTCTGCTTCTCCCTCCAGTCTTCACCTTCTCCTTCTCCTTCTTCTACTTCTTCTGATTCACCCTCCAGACTTCACCTTCTCCTTCTCCTTCTTCTACTTCTTCTGATTCACCCTCCAGACTTCACCTTCTCCTTCTCCTTCTTCTACTTTTTCTGATTCACCCTCCTGACTTCACCTTCTTCTTCTCCTTCTTCTGCTTCTTCTGCTTCACCCTCCAGACTTCACCTTCTCCTTCTCCTTCTTCTGCTTCTTTTGCTTCACCCTCCAGACTTCACCTTCTCCTTCTCCTTCTTCTGCTTCTTCTGCTTCACCCTCCTGACTTCACCTTCTCCTTCTCCTTCTTCTACTTCTTCTGATTCACCCTCCAGACTTCACCTTCTCCTTCTCCTTCTTCTACTTCTTCTGATTCACCCTCCAGACTTCACCTTCTCCTTCTCCTTCTTCTGCTTCTTCTTCTTCACCCTCCAGACGTCACCTTCTATTTCTCCTTCTTCTGCTTCTTCTGCTTCGCCCTCCAGACTTCACCTTCTCCTTCTCCTTCTTCTGCTTCTTCTGCTTCACCCTCCAGGCATCACCTTCTCCTTCTCCTTCTTCTGCTTCTTCTGCTTCTCCCTCATGACTTCACCTATTCCTTCTCCTTCTTCTACTTCTTCTGATTCACCCTCCAGACTTCGCCTTCTCCTTCTTCTACTTCTTCTGATTCGCCCTCCAGACTTCACCTTCTCCTTCTCCTTCTTCTACTTCTTCTGATTCACCCTCCAGTCTTCACCTTCTCCTTCTCCTTCTTCTGCTTCTTCTGATTCACCCTCCAGACTTCACCTTCTCCTTCTCCTTCTTCCGCTTCTTCTGATTCACCCTCCTGACTTCACCTTCTCCTTCTTCTGCTTCTTCTGATTCACCCTCCAGACATCACCTTCTCCTTCTCCTTCTTCTACTTCTTCTGATTCACCCTCCAGAATTCACTTTCTCCTTCTACTTCTTCTGCTTCTTCTGATTCACCCTCCAGACTTCACCTTCTCCTTCTCCTTCTTCTGCTTCTTCTGATTCACCCTCCAGACTTCACCTTCTCCTTCTCCTTCTTCTGCTACTTCTGATTCAACCTCCAGAATTCACCTTCTCCTTCTCCTTCTTCTGCTTCTTCTGATTCACCCTCCAGACTTTACCTTCTCCTTCTCCTTCTTCTACTTCTTCTGTTTCACCCTCCAGACTTCACCTTCTCCTTCTCCTGCTTCTGCTTCTTCTGATTCACCCTCCAGACTTCACCTTCTCCTTCTCCTTCGTCTCCTTCTTCTGATTCTTCCTCCAGACTACACCTTCTCCTTCTCCTTCTTCTACTTCTTCTGATTCACCCTCCAGACTTCACCTTCTCCTTCTCCTTCTTCTGCTTCTTCTGATTCACCCTCGAGACTTCACCTTCTCCTTCTCCTTCTTCTACTTCTTCTGATTCACACTCCAAACTACACCTTCTCCTTCTCCTTCTTCTACTTCTTCTGATTCACCCTCCAGAAATCACCTTCTCCTTCTCCATCTTCTACTTCTTCTGCTTCTCCCTCCAGACTTCACCTTCTCCTTCTCCTTCTTCTGCTTCTGCTTCTGATTCACCCTCCAGACTTCACCTGCTCCTTCTCCTTCTTCTACTTTTTCTGATTCACCCTCCAGACTTCACCTTCTCCTTCTCCTTCTTCTACTTCTTCTGATTCACCCTCCAGACTTCACCTTCTCCTTCTCCTTCTTCTACTTCTTCTGATTCACCCTCCTGACTTCACCTTCTCCTTCTCCTTCTTCTGCTTCTTCTGCTTCACCCTCCAGACTTCACCTTCTCCTTCTCCTTCTTCTGCTTCTTCTGCTTCACCCTCCAGACTTCACCTTCTCCTTCTCCTTCTTCTGCTTCTTCTGCTTCACCCTCCTGACTTCACCTTCTGCTACTCCTTCTTCTACTTCTTCTGATTCACCCTCCAGACTTCACCTTCTCCTTCTCCTTCATCTGCTTTTTCTGCTTCACCCTCCAGAATTCACCTTCTCCTTCTCCTTCTTCTGCTTCTTCTGCTTCGCCCTCCAGACTTCACCTTCTCCTTCTCCTTCTTCTGCTTCTTCTGCTTCACCCTCCAGACTTCACCTTCTCCTTCTCCTTCTTCTGCTTCTTCTGCTTCACCCTCCTGACTTCACCTTCTCCTTCTCCTTCTTCTAATTCTTCTGTTTCACCCTCCAGACTTCACCTTCTCCTTCTCCTTCTTCTGCTTCTACGGCTTCACCCTCCAGACTTCACCTTCTCCTTCTCCTTCTTCTGCTTCTTCTGCTGCGCCCTCCAGACTTGACCTTCTCCTTCTCCTTCTTCTGCTTCTTCTGCTTCATCCTCCTGACTTCACCTTCTCCTTCTCCTTCTTCTACTTCTTCTGCTTCACCCCCCTGACTTCACCTTCTCCTTCTCCTTCTTCTGCTTCTTCTGATTCACCCTCCTAACTTCACCTTCTCCTTCTCCTTCTTCTGCTTCTTCTGATTCACCCTCCTGACCTCACCTTCTCCTTCTCCTTCTTCTGCTTCTTCTGATCCACCCTCCAGACTTCACCTTCTACTTCTCCTTCTTCTGCTTCTTCTGATTCACCCTCCAGACCTCACCTTCTCCTTCTCCTTCTTCTACGTCTTCTGATTCACCCTCCAGACTTCATCTTCTCCTTCTCCTTCTTCTGCTTCTTCTGATTCACCCTCCAGACTTCAGCTTCTCCTTCTCCTTCTTCTACTTCTTCTGATTCACCCTCCAGACTTCACCTTCTTCTTCTCCTTCTTCTACTTCTTCTGATTCACCCTCCAGTCTTCACCTTCTCCTTCTCCTTCTTCTGCTTCTTCTGCTTCACCCTCCAGAGTTCACCTTCTCCTTCTCTTTCTTCTGCTTCTTCTGATTCACCCTCCAGACTTCACCTTCTCCTTCTCCTTCTTCTGATTCTTCTGGTTCACCCTCCAGACTTCACCTTCTCCTTCTCCTTCTTCTGCTTCTTCTGGTTCACCCTCCTGACTTCACCTTCTCCTTCTCCTTCTTCTACTTCTTCTGATTCACCCTCCTGACTTCACCTTCTCCTTCTCCTTCTTCTACTTCTTCTGCTTCACCCTCCAGACTTCACCTTCTCCTTCTCCTTCTTCTGCTTCTTCTGATTCACCCTCCAGACTTCACCTTCTCCTTCTCCTTCTTCTGCTTCTTCTGATTCACCCTCCAGACTTCAACTTCTCCTTCTCCTTCTTCTGCTTCTTCTGATTCACCCTCCAGACTTCACCTTCTCCTTCTCCTTCTTCTGCTTCTTCTGATTCACCCTCCAGACTTCACCTTCTCCTTCTCCTTCTTCTACTTCTTCTGATTCACCCTCCAGACTTCATCTTCTCCTTCTCCTTCTTCTGCTTCTTCTGATTCACCCTCCAGACTTCACCTTCTCCTTCTCCTTCTTCTGCTTCTTCTGATTCACCCTCCAGACTTCACCTTCTCCTTCTCCTTCTTCTACTTCTTCTGATTCACCCTCCAGACTTCACCTTCTCCTTCTCCTTCTTCTGCTTCTTCTGATTCACCCTCCAGACTTCAGCTTCTACTTCTCCTTCTTCTGCTTCTTCTGATTCACCCTCCAGACTTCACCTTCTCCTTCTCCTTTTTCTGCTTCTTCTGATTCACCCTTCAGACTTCACCTTCTCCTTCTCCTTCTTCTGCTTCTTCTGATTCACCCTCCAGACTTCATCTTATCCTTCTCCTTCTTCTGCTTCTTCTGATTCACCCTCCAGATTTCACCTTCTCCTGCTCCTTCTTCTGCTTCTTCTGATTCACCCTCCAGACTTCGCCTTCTCCTTCTCCTTCTTCTACTTCTTCTGATTCACCCTCCAGACTTCACCTTCTCCTTCTCCTTCTTCTACTTCTTCTGATTCACCCTCCAGTCTTCACCTTCTCCTTCTCCTTCTTCTGCTTCTTCTGATTCACCCTCCAGACTTCACCTTCTCCTTCTCCTTCTTCTGTTTCTTCTGATTCACCCTCCTGACTTCACCTTCTCCTTCTCCTTCTTCTGCTTCTTCTGATTCACCCTCCAGACTTCACCTTCTCCTTCTCCTTCTTCTACTTCTTCTGATTCACCCTCCAGACTTCACCTTCTCCTTTTACTTCTTCTGCTTCTTCTGATTCACACTCCAGACTTCACCTTCTCCTTCTCCTTCTTCTGCTTCTTCTGATTCACCCTCCATACTTCACCTTCTCCTTCTCCTTCTTCTGCTTCTTCTGATTCAACCTCCAGACCTCACCTTCTCCTTCTCCTTCTTCTGCTTCTTCTGATTCACCCTCCAGACTTCACCTTCTCCTTCTGCTTCTTCTCCTTCTTCTGATTCACCCTCCAGACTTCACCTTCTCCTTCTCCTTCTTCTGCTTCTTCTGATTCACCCTCCAGACTTCACCTTCTCCTTCTCCTTCGTCTACTTCTCCTGATTCACCCTCCAAACTACACCTTCTCCTTCTCCTTCTTCTACTTCTTCTGATTCACCCTCCAGACTTCACCTTCTCCTTCTCCTTCTTCTGCTTCTTCTGATTCACCCTCCAGACTTCACCTTCTCATTTTCCTTCTTCTACTTCTTCTGATTCACCCTCCAGACTTCACCTTCTCCTTCTCCTTCTTCTGCTTCTTCTGATTCACCCTCCAGACTTCACCTTCTCCTTCTCCTTCTTCTACTTCTTCTGATTCACCCTCCAGACTTCACCTTCTCCTTCTCCTTCTTCTACTTCTTCTGATTCACCCTCCAGACTTCACCTTCTCCTTCCCCTTCTTCTACTTCTTCTGATTCACCCTCCTGACTTCAACTTCTCCTTCTCCTTCTTCTGCTTCTTCTGCTTCACCCTCCAGACTTCACCTTCTCCTTCTCCTTCTTCTGCTTCTTCTGCTTCACCCTCCAGAGTTCACCTTCTCCGTCTCCTTCTTCTGCTTCACCCTCCTGACTTCACCTTCTCCTTCTCCTTCTTCTACTTCTTCTGATTCACCCTCCAGACTTCACCTTCTCCTTCTCCTTCTTCTGCTTCTTCTGCTTCACCCTCCAGACTTCACCTTCACCTTCTCCTTCTTCTGCTTCTTCTGCTTCACCCTCCAGACTTCACCTTCTCCTTCTCCTTCTTCTGTTTCTTCTGCTTCACCCTCCAGACTTCACCTTCTCCTTCTCCTTCTTCTGCTTCTTCTGCTTCACCCTCCTGACTTCACCATCTCCTTCTCCTTCTTCTACTTCTTCTGCTTCACCCCCCTGACTTCACCTTCTCCTTCTCCTTCTTCTGCTTCTTCTGATTCACCCTCCTAACTTCACCTTCTCCTTCTCCTTCTTCTGCTTCTTCTGATTCACCCTCCTGACTTCACCTTCTCCTTCTTCTTCTTCTGCTTCTTCTGATACACCCCCCAGACTTCACCTTCTCCTTCTCCTTCTTCTGCTTCTACTGATTCACCCTCCAGACTTCATCTTCTCCTTCTCCTTCTTCTGCTTCTTCTGATTCATCCTCCAGACCTCACCTTCTCCTTCTCCTTCTTCTACTTCTTCTGATTCACCCTCCAGACCTCACCTTCTCCTTCTCCTTCTTCTACTTCTTCTGATTCACCCTCCTGACTTCACCTTCTCCTTCTCCTTCTTCTACTTCTTCTGCTTCACCCTCCAGACTTCACCTTCTCCTTCTCCTTCTTCTACTTCTTCTGATTCACCCTCCAGACTTCACCTTCTCCTTCTCCTTCTTCTGCTTCTCCTGATTCACCCTCCAGACTTCACCTTCTCCTTCTCCTTATTCTGCTTCTTCTGATTCACCCTCCAGACTTCACCTTCTCCTTCTCCTTCTTCTGCTTCTTCTGATTCACCCTCCAGACTTCACCTTCTCCTTCTCCTTCTTCTGCTTCTTCTGATTCACCCTCCAGACTTCACCTTCTCCTTCTCCTTCTTCTACTTCTTCTGATACACCCTCCAGACTTCATCTTCTCATTCTCCTTCTTCTGCTTCTTCTGATTCACCCTCCAGACCTCACCTTCTCCTTCTCCTTCTTCTACTTCTTATGATTCACCCTCCAGACTTCACCTTCTCCTTCTCCTTCTTCTGCTTCTTCTGATTCACCCTCCAGACTTAACCTTCTCCTTCTCCTTCTTCTGCTTCTTCTGATTCACCCTCCAGACTTCGCCTTCTCCTTCTGCTTCTTCTACTTCTTCTGATTCACCCTCCAGACTTCACCATCTCCTTCTCCTTCTTCTACTTATTCTGATTCACCCTCCAGTCTTCACCTTCTCCTTCGCCTTCTTCTGCTTCTTCTGATTCACCCTCCAGAATTCACCTTCTCCTTCTCCTTCTTCTGCTTCTTCTGATTCACCCTCCAGACTTCACCTTCTCCTTCTCCTTCTTCTACTTCTTCTGATTCA
Source organism: Somniosus microcephalus (assembly GCF_052327205.1). Taxonomy (NCBI): domain Eukaryota; kingdom Metazoa; phylum Chordata; class Chondrichthyes; order Squaliformes; family Somniosidae; genus Somniosus; species Somniosus microcephalus. The sequence goes on from NW_028225475.1 coordinate 281,296, forward strand.
CCCTCCAGACTTCACCTTCTCCTTCTCCTGCTTCTGCTTCTTCTGATTCACCCTCCAGACTTCACCTTCTCCTTCTCCTTCGTCTACTTCTTCTGATTCACCCTCCAGGCTACACCTTCTCCTTCTCCTTCTTCTACTTCTTCTGATTCAACCTCCAGACTTCTCCTTCTCCTTCTCCTTCTTCTGCTTCTTCTGATTCACCCTCCAGACTTCACCTTCTCCTTCTCCTTCTTCTACTTCTTCTGATTCACCCTCCAGACGTCACCTTCTCCTTCTCCTTCTTCTACTGCTTCTGATTCACCCTCCAGACTTCACCTTCTCCTTCTCCTTCTTCTACTTCTTCTGCTTCTCCCTCCAGACTTCACCTTCTCCTTCTCCTTCTTCTACTTCTTCTGATTCACCCTCCAGACTTCACCTTCTCCTTCTCCTTCTTCTACTTCTTCTGATTCACCCTCCAGACTTCACCTTCTCCTTCTCCTTCTTCTACTTTTTCTGATTCACCCTCCAGACGTCACCTTCTCTTTCTCCTTCTTCTGCTTCTTCTGCTTCGCCCTCCAGACTTCACCTTCTCCTTCTCCTTCTTCTGCTTCTTCTGCTTCACCCTCCAGGCATCACCTTCTCCTTCTCCTTCTTCTGCTTCTTCTGCTTCTCCCTCATGATTTCACCTTCTCCTTCTCCTTCTTCTACTTCTTCTGATTCACCCTCCAGACTTCGCCTTCTCCTTCTTCTACTTCTTCTGATTCACCCTCCAGACTTCACCTTCTCCTTCTCCTTCTTCTACTTCTTCTGATTCACCCTCCAGTCTTCACCTTCTCCTTCTCCTTCTTCTGCTTCTTCTGATTCACCCTCCAGACTTCACCTTCTCCTTCTCCTTCTTCCGCTTCTTCTGATTCACCCTCCTGACTTCACCTTCTCCTTCTCCTTCTTCTGCTTCTTCTGATTCACCCTCCAGACTTCACCTTCTCCTTCTCCTTTTCTACTTCTTCTGATTCACCCTCCAGAATTCACCTTCTCCTTCTACTTCTTCTGCTTCTTCTGATTCACCCTCCAGACTTCACCTTCTCCTTCTCCTTCTTCTGCTTCTTCTGATTCACCCTCCAGACTTCACCTTCTCCTTCTCCTTCTTCTGCTACTTCTGATTCAACGTCCAGAATTCACCTTCTCCTTCTCCTTCTTCTGCTTCTTCTGATTCACCCTCCAGACTTTACCTTCTCCTTCTCCTTCTTCTACTTCTTCTGCTTCTCCCTCCAGACTTCACCTTCTCCTTCTCCTTCTTCTGCTTCTTCTGATTCACCCTCCAGACTTCACCTTCTCCTTCTCCTTCTTCTACTTTTTCTGATTCACCCTCCAGACTTCACCTTCTCCTTCTCCTTCTTCTACTTCTTCTGATTCACCCTCCAGACTTCACCTTCTCCTTCTGCTTCTTCTACTTCTTCTGATTCACCCTCCTGACTTCACCTTCTCCTTCTCCTTCTTCTGCTTCTTCTGCTTCACCCTCCAGACTTCACCTTCTCCTTCTCCTTCTTCTGCTTCTTCTGCTTCACCCTCCAGACTTCACCTTCTCCTTCTCCTTCTTCTGCTTCTTCTGCTTCACCCTCCAGACTTCACCTTCTCCTTCTCCTTCTTCTGCTTCTTCTGCTTCACCCTCCAGACTTCACCATCTCCTTCTCCTTCTTCTGCTTCTTCTGCTTCACCCTCCTGACTTCACCTTCTCCTTCTCCTTCTTCTACTTCTTCTGATTCACCCTCCAGACTTCACCTTCTCCTTCTCCTTCTTCTGCTTCTACGGCTTCACCCTCCAGACTTCACCTTCTCCTTCTCCTTCTTCTGCTTCTTCTGCTGCGCCCTCCAGACTTGACCTTCTCCTTCTCCTTCTTCTGCTTCTTCTGCTTCACCCTCCTGACTTCACCTTCTCCTTCTCCTTCTTCTACTTCTTCTGCTTCACCCCCCTGACTTCACCTTCTCCTTCTCCTTCTTCTGCTTCTTCTGATTCACCCTCCTACCTTCACCTTCTCCTTCTCCTTCTTCTGCTTCTTCTGATCCACCCTCCTGACCTCACCTTCTCCTTCTCCTTCTTCTGCTTCTTCTGATCCACCCTCCAGACTTCACCTTCTACTTCTCCTTCTTCTGCTTCTTCTGATTCACCCTCCAGACCTCACCTTCTCCTTCTCCTTCTTCTACTTCTTCTGATTCACCCTCCAGACTTCATCTTCTCCTTCTCCTTCTTCTGCTTCTTCTGATTCACCCTCCAGACTTCGCCTTCTCCTTCTCCTTCTTCTGCTTCTTCTGATTCACCCTCCAGACTTCACCTTCTCCTTCTCCTTCTTCTACTTCTTCTGATTCACCCTCCAGACTTCACCTTCTTCATCTCCTTCTTCTACTTCTTCTGATTCACCCTCCAGTCTTCACCTTCTCCTTCTCCTTCTTCTGCTTCTTCTGCTTCACCCTCCAGACTTCACCTTCTCCTTCTCTTTCTTCTGCTTCTTCTGATTCACCCTCCAGACTTCACCTTCTCCTTCTCCTTCTTCTGATTCTTCTGGTGCACCCTCCAGACTTCACCTTCTCCTTCTCCTTCTTCTGCTTCTTCTGGTTCACCCTCCTGACTTCACCTTCTCCTTCTCCTTCTTCTACTTCTTCTGATTCACCCTCCTGACTTCACCTTCTCCTTCTCCTTCTTCTACTTCTTCTGCTTCACCCTCCAGACTTCACCTTCTCCTTCTCCTTCTTCTGCTTCTTCTGATTCACCCTCCAGACTTCACCTTCTCCTTCTCCTTATTCTGCTTCTTCTGATTCACCCTCCAGACTTCACCTTCTCCTTCTCCTTCTTCTGCTTCTTCTGATTCACCCTCCAGACTTCACCTTCTCCTTCTCCTTCTTCTGCTTCTTCTGATTCACCCTCCAGACTTCACCTTCTCCTTCTCCTTCTTCTACTTCTTCTGATTCACCCTCCAGACTTCATCTTCTCCTTCTCCTTCTTCTGCTTCTTCTGATTCACCCTCCAGACTTCTCCTTCTCCTTCTTCTGCTTCTTCTGATTCACCCTCCAGACTTCACCTTCTCCTTCTCCTTCTTCTACTTCTTCTGATTCACCCTCCAGACTTCACCTTCTCCTTCTCTTTCTTCTACTTCTTCTGATTCACCCTCCGGACTTCACCTTCTCCTTCTCCTTCTTCTGCTTCTTCTGATTCACCCTCCAGACTTCAGCTTCTACTTCTCCTTCTTCTGCTTCTTCTGATTCACCCTCCAGACTTCACCTTCTCCTTCTCCTTTTTCTGCTTCTTCTGATTCACCCTTCAGACTTCACCTTCTCCTTCTCCTTCTTCTGCTTCTTCTGATTCACCCTTCAGATCTCACCTTCTCCTTCTCCTTCTTCTACTTCTTCTGATTCACCCTCCAGACTTCATCTTCTCCTTCTCCTTTTTCTGCTTCTTCTGATTCACCCTCCAGATTTCACCTTCTCCTTCTCCTTCTTCTGCTTCTCCTGATTCACCCTCCAGACTTCGCCTTCTCCTTCTCCTTCTTCTACTTCTTCTGATTCACCCTCCAGACTTCACCTTCTCCTTCTCCTTCTTCTACTTCTTCTGATTCACCCTCCAGACTTCACCTTCTCCTTCTCCTTCTTCTGCTTCTTCTGATTCACCCTCCAGACTTCACCTTCTCCTTCTCCTTCGTCTACTTCTCCTGATTCACCCTCCAAACTACACCTTCTCCTTCTCCTTCTTCTACTTCTTCTGATTCACCCTCCAGACTTCACCTTCTCCTTCTCCTTCTTCTGCTTCTTCTGATTCACCCTCCAGACTTCACCTTCTCATTTTCCTTCTTCTACTTCTTCTGATTCACCCTCCAGACTTCACCTTCTCCTTCTCCTTCTTCTGCTTCTTCTGATTCACCCTCCAGACTTCACCTTCTCCTTCTCCTTCTTCTACTTCTTCTGATTCACCCTCCAGACTTCACCTTCTCCTTCTCCTTCTTCTACTTCTTCTGATTCACCCTCCAGACTTCACCTTCTCCTTCCCCTTCTTCTACTTCTTCTGATTCACCCTCCTGACTTCAACTTCTCCTTCTCCTTCTTCTGCTTCTTCTGCTTCACCCTCCAGACTTCACCTTCTCCTTCTCCTTCTTCTGCTTCTTCTGCTTCACCCTCCAGAGTTCACCTTCTCCGTCTCCTTCTTCTGCTTCACCCTCCTGACTTCACCTTCTCCTTCTCCTTCTTCTACTTCTTCTGATTCACCCTCCAGACTTCACCTTCTCCTTCTCCTTCTTCTGCTTCTTCTGCTTCACCCTCCAGACTTCACCTTCACCTTCTCCTTCTTCTGCTTCTTCTGCTTCACCCTCCAGACTTCACCTTCTCCTTCTCCTTCTTCTGTTTCTTCTGCTTCACCCTCCAGACTTCACCTTCTCCTTCTCCTTCTTCTGCTTCTTCTGCTTCACCCTCCTGACTTCACCATCTCCTTCTCCTTCTTCTACTTCTTCTGCTTCACCCCCCTGACTTCACCTTCTCCTTCTCCTTCTTCTGCTTCTTCTGATTCACCCTCCTAACTTCACCTTCTCCTTCTCCTTCTTCTGCTTCTTCTGATTCACCCTCCTGACTTCACCTTCTCCTTCTTCTTCTTCTGCTTCTTCTGATACACCCCCCAGACTTCACCTTCTCCTTCTCCTTCTTCTGCTTCTACTGATTCACCCTCCAGACTTCATCTTCTCCTTCTCCTTCTTCTGCTTCTTCTGATTCACCCTCCAGACCTCACCTTCTCCTTCTCCTTCTTCTACTTCTTCTGATTCACCCTCCAGACCTCACCTTCTCCTTCTCCTTCTTCTACTTCTTCTGATTCACCCTCCTGACTTCACCTTCTCCTTCTCCTTCTTCTACTTCTTCTGCTTCACCCTCCAGACTTCACCTTCTCCTTCTCCTTCTTCTACTTCTTCTGATTCACCCTCCAGACTTCACCTTCTCCTTCTCCTTCTTCTGCTTCTCCTGATTCACCCTCCAGACTTCACCTTCTCCTTCTCCTTATTCTGCTTCTTCTGATTCACCCTCCAGACTTCACCTTCTCCTTCTCCTTCTTCTGCTTCTTCTGATTCACCATCCAGACTTCACCTTCTCCTTCTCCTTCTTCTGCTTCTTCTGATTCACCCTCCAGACTTCACCTTCTCCTTCTCCTTCTTCTACTTCTTCTGATACACCCTCCAGACTTCATCTTCTCATTCTCCTTCTTCTGCTTCTTCTGATTCACCCTCCAGACCTCACCTTCTCCTTCTCCTTCTTCTACTTCTTATGATTCACCCTCCAGACTTCACCTTCTCCTTCTCCTTCTTCTGCTTCTTCTGATTCACCCTCCAGACTTAACCTTCTCCTTCTCCTTCTTCTGCTTCTTCTGATTCACCCTCCAGACTTCGCCTTCTCCTTCTGCTTCTTCTACTTCTTCTGATTCACCCTCCAGACTTCACCATCTCCTTCTCCTTCTTCTACTTATTCTGATTCACCCTCCAGTCTTCACCTTCTCCTTCGCCTTCTTCTGCTTCTTCTGATTCACCCTCCAGAATTCACCTTCTCCTTCTCCTTCTTCTGCTTCTTCTGATTCACCCTCCAGACTTCACCTTCTCCTTCTCCTTCTTCTACTTCTTCTGATTCACCCTCCAGACTTCACCTTCTCCTTCTCCTGCTTCTGCTTCTTCTGATTCACCCTCCAGACTTCACCTTCTCCTTCTCCTTCGTCTACTTCTTCTGATTCACCCTCCAGACTACACCTTCTCCTTCTCCTTCTTCTACTTCTTCTGATTCAACCTCCAGACTTCTCCTTCTCCTTCTCCTTCTTCTGCTTCTTCTGATTCACCCTCCAGACTTCACCTTCTCCTTCTCCTTCTTCTACTTCTTCTGATTCACCCTCCAGACGTCACCTTCTCCTTCTCCTTCTTCTACTTCTTCTGATTCACCCTCCAGACTTCACCTTCTCCTTCTCCTTCTTCTACTTCTTCTGCTTCTCCCTCCAGACTTCACCTTCTCCTTCTCCTTCTTCTACTTCTTCTGATTCACCCTCCAGACTTCACCTTCTCCTTCTCCTTCTTCTACTTCTTCTGATTCACCCTCCAGACTTCACCTTCTCCTTCTCCTTCTTCTACTTTTTCTGATTCACCCTCCAGACGTCACCTTCTCTTTCTCCTTCTTCTGCTTCTTCTGCTTCGCCCTCCAGACTTCACCTTCTCCTTCTCCTTCTTCTGCTTCTTCTGCTTCACCCTCCAGGCATCACCTTCTCCTTCTCCTTCTTCTGCTTCTTCTGCTTCTCCCTCATGATTTCACCTTCTCCTTCTCCTTCTTCTACTTCTTCTGATTCACCCTCCAGACTTCGCCTTCTCCTTCTTCTACTTCTTCTGATTCACCCTCCAGACTTCACCTTCTCCTTCTCCTTCTTCTACTTCTTCTGATTCACCCTCCAGTCTTCACCTTCTCCTTCTCCTTCTTCTGCTTCTTCTGATTCACCCTCCAGACTTCACCTTCTCCTTCTCCTTCTTCCGCTTCTTCTGATTCACCCTCCTGACTTCACCTTCTCCTTCTCCTTCTTCTGCTTCTTCTGATTCACCCTCCAGACTTCACCTTCTCCTTCTCCTTTTCTACTTCTTCTGATTCACCCTCCAGAATTCACCTTCTCCTTCTACTTCTTCTGCTTCTTCTGATTCACCCTCCAGACTTCACCTTCTCCTTCTCCTTCTTCTGCTTCTTCTGATTCACCCTCCAGACTTCACCTTCTCCTTCTCCTTCTTCTGCTACTTCTGATTCAACGTCCAGAATTCACCTTCTCCTTCTCCTTCTTCTGCTTCTTCTGATTCACCCTCCAGACTTTACCTTCTCCTTCTCCTTCTTCTACTTCTTCTGCTTCTCCCTCCAGACTTCACCTTCTCCTTCTCCTTCTTCTGCTTCTTCTGATTCACCCTCCAGACTTCACCTTCTCCTTCTCCTTCTTCTACTTTTTCTGATTCACCCTCCAGACTTCACCTTCTCCTTCTCCTTCTTCTACTTCTTCTGATTCACCCTCCAGACTTCACCTTCTCCTTCTGCTTCTTCTACTTCTTCTGATTCACCCTCCTGACTTCACCTTCTCCTTCTCCTTCTTCTGCTTCTTCTGCTTCACCCTCCAGACTTCACCTTCTCCTTCTCCTTCTTCTGCTTCTTCTGCTTCACCCTCCAGACTTCACCTTCTCCTTCTCCTTCTTCTGCTTCTTCTGCTTCACCCTCCAGACTTCACCTTCTCCTTCTCCTTCTTCTGCTTCTTCTGCTTCACCCTCCAGACTTCACCATCTCCTTCTCCTTCTTCTGCTTCTTCTGCTTCACCCTCCTGACTTCACCTTCTCCTTCTCCTTCTTCTACTTCTTCTGATTCACCCTCCAGACTTCACCTTCTCCTTCTCCTTCTTCTGCTTCTACGGCTTCACCCTCCAGACTTCACCTTCTCCTTCTCCTTCTTCTGCTTCTTCTGCTGCGCCCTCCAGACTTGACCTTCTCCTTCTCCTTCTTCTGCTTCTTCTGCTTCACCCTCCTGACTTCACCTTCTCCTTCTCCTTCTTCTACTTCTTCTGCTTCACCCCCCTGACTTCACCTTCTCCTTCTCCTTCTTCTGCTTCTTCTGATTCACCCTCCTACCTTCACCTTCTCCTTCTCCTTCTTCTGCTTCTTCTGATCCACCCTCCTGACCTCACCTTCTCCTTCTCCTTCTTCTGCTTCTTCTGATCCACCCTCCAGACTTCACCTTCTACTTCTCCTTCTTCTGCTTCTTCTGATTCACCCTCCAGACCTCACCTTCTCCTTCTCCTTCTTCTACTTCTTCTGATTCACCCTCCAGACTTCATCTTCTCCTTCTCCTTCTTCTGCTTCTTCTGATTCACCCTCCAGACTTCGCCTTCTCCTTCTCCTTCTTCTGCTTCTTCTGATTCACCCTCCAGACTTCACCTTCTCCTTCTCCTTCTTCTACTTCTTCTGATTCACCCTCCAGACTTCACCTTCTTCATCTCCTTCTTCTACTTCTTCTGATTCACCCTCCAGTCTTCACCTTCTCCTTCTCCTTCTTCTGCTTCTTCTGCTTCACCCTCCAGACTTCACCTTCTCCTTCTCTTTCTTCTGCTTCTTCTGATTCACCCTCCAGACTTCACCTTCTCCTTCTCCTTCTTCTGATTCTTCTGGTGCACCCTCCAGACTTCACCTTCTCCTTCTCCTTCTTCTGCTTCTTCTGGTTCACCCTCCTGACTTCACCTTCTCCTTCTCCTTCTTCTACTTCTTCTGATTCACCCTCCTGACTTCACCTTCTCCTTCTCCTTCTTCTACTTCTTCTGCTTCACCCTCCAGACTTCACCTTCTCCTTCTCCTTCTTCTGCTTCTTCTGATTCACCCTCCAGACTTCACCTTCTCCTTCTCCTTATTCTGCTTCTTCTGATTCACCCTCCAGACTTCACCTTCTCCTTCTCCTTCTTCTGCTTCTTCTGATTCACCCTCCAGACTTCACCTTCTCCTTCTCCTTCTTCTGCTTCTTCTGATTCACCCTCCAGACTTCACCTTCTCCTTCTCCTTCTTCTACTTCTTCTGATTCACCCTCCAGACTTCATCTTCTCCTTCTCCTTCTTCTGCTTCTTCTGATTCACCCTCCAGACTTCTCCTTCTCCTTCTTCTGCTTCTTCTGATTCACCCTCCAGACTTCACCTTCTCCTTCTCCTTCTTCTACTTCTTCTGATTCACCCTCCAGACTTCACCTTCTCCTTCTCTTTCTTCTACTTCTTCTGATTCACCCTCCGGACTTCACCTTCTCCTTCTCCTTCTTCTGCTTCTTCTGATTCACCCTCCAGACTTCAGCTTCTACTTCTCCTTCTTCTGCTTCTTCTGATTCACCCTCCAGACTTCACCTTCTCCTTCTCCTTTTTCTGCTTCTTCTGATTCACCCTTCAGACTTCACCTTCTCCTTCTCCTTCTTCTGCTTCTTCTGATTCACCCTTCAGATCTCACCTTCTCCTTCTCCTTCTTCTACTTCTTCTGATTCACCCTCCAGACTTCATCTTCTCCTTCTCCTTTTTCTGCTTCTTCTGATTCACCCTCCAGATTTCACCTTCTCCTTCTCCTTCTTCTGCTTCTCCTGATTCACCCTCCAGACTTCGCCTTCTCCTTCTCCTTCTTCTACTTCTTCTGATTCACCCTCCAGACTTCACCTTCTCCTTCTCCTTCTTCTACTTCTTCTGATTCACCCTCCAGTCTTCACCTTCTCCTTCTCCTTCTTCTGCTTCTTCTGATTCACCCTCCAGACTTCACCTTCACCTTCTCCTTCTTCTGTTTCTTCTGATTCACCCTCCTGACTTCACCTTCTCCTTCTCCTTCTTCTGCTTCTTCTGATTCACCCTCCATACTTCACCTTCTCCTTCTCCTTCTTCTGCTTCTTCTGATTCACCCTCCAGACTTCACCTTCTCCTTCTCCTTCTTCTGCTTCTTCTGATTCACCCTCCAGACTTCACCTTCTCCTTCTGCTTCTTCTACTTCTTCTGATTCACCCTCCAGACTTCACCTTCTCCTTCTCCTTCTTCTGCTTCTTCTGATTCACCCTCCAGACTTCACCTTCTCCTTCTCCTTCGTCTACTTCTCCTGATTCACCCTCCAAACTACACCTTCTCCTTCTCCTTCTTCTACTTCTTCTGATTCACCCTCCAGACTTCACCTTCTCCTTCTCCTTCTTCTGCTTCTTCTGATTCACCCTCCAGACTTCACCTTCTCCTTTTCCTTCTTCTACTTCTTCTGATTCACCCTCCAGACTTTACCTTCTCCTTCTCCTTCTTCTACTTCTTCTGATTCACCCTCCAGACTTCACCTTCTCCTTCTCCTTCTTCTACTTCTTCTGCTTCTCCCTCCAGACTTCACCTTCTCCTTCTCCTTCTTCTGCTTCTTCTGATTCACCCTCCAGACATCACCTTCTCCTTCTCCTTCTTCTACTTCTTCTGATTCACCCTCCAGACTTCACCTTCTCCTTCTCCTTCTTCTACTTCTTCTGATTCACCCTCCAGACTTCACCTTCTCCTTCTCCTTCTTCTACTTCTTCTGATTCACCCTCCTGACTTCACCTTCTCCTTCTCCTTCTTCTGCTTCTTCTGCTTCACCCTCCAGACTTCACCTTCTCCTTCTCCTTCTTCTGCTTCTTCTGCTTCACCCTCCAGACTTCACCTTCTCCGTCTCCTTCTTCTGCTTCACCCTCCTGACTTCACCTTCTCCTTCTCCTTCTTCTACTTCTTCTGATTCACCCTCCAGACTTCACCTTCTCCTTCTCCTTCTTCTGCTTCTTCTGCTTCACCCTCCAGACTTCACCTTCACCTTCTCCTTCTTCTGCTTCTTCTGCTTCGCCCTCCAGACTTCACCTTCTCCTTCTCCTTCTTCTGTTTCTTCTGCTTCACCCTCCAGACTTCACCTTCTCCTTCTCCTTCTTCTGCTTCTTCTGCTTCACCCTCCTGACTTCACCATCTCCTTCTCCTTCTTCTACTTCTTCTGCTTCACCCCCCTGACTTCACCTTCTCCTTCTCCTTCGTCTGCTTCTTCTGATTCACCCTCCTAACTTCACCTTCTCCTTCTCCTTCTTCTGCTTCTTCTGATTCACCCTCCTGACTTCACCTTCTCCTTCTCCTTCTTATGCTTCTTCTGATTCACCCTCCAGACTTCACCTTCTCCTTCTCCTTCTTCTGCTTCTTCTGATTCACCCTCCAGACTTCATCTTCTCCTTCTCCTTCTTCTGCTTCTTCTGATTCACCCTCCAGACCTCACCTTCTCCTTCTCCTTCTTCTACTTCTTCTGATTCACCCTCCACACTTCACCTTCTCCTTCTCCTTCTTCTACTTCTTCTGATTCACCCTCCTGACTTCACCTTCTCCTTCTCCTTCTTCTACTTCTTCTGCTTCACCCTCCAGACTTCACCTTCTCCTTCTCCTTCTTCTACTTCTTCTGATTCACCCTCCAGACTTCACCTTCTCCTTCTCCTTCTTCTGCTTCTCCTGATTCACCCTCCAGACTTCACCTTCTCCTTCTCCTTCTTCTGCTTCTTCTGATTCACCCTCCAGACTTCACCTTCTCCTTCTCCTTCTTCTGCTTCTTCTGATTCACCCTCCAGACTTCACCTTCTCCTTCTCCTTCTTCTACTTCTTCTGATACACCCTCCAGACTTCATCTTCTCATTCTCCTTCTTCTGCTTCTTCTGATTCACCCTCCAGACTTCACCTTCTCCTTCTCCTTCTTCTGCTTCTTCTGATTCACCCTCCAGACTTGTCCTTCTCCTTCTCCTTCTTCTACTTCTTCTGATTCACCCTCCAGACTTCACCTTCTCCTTCTCCTTCTTCTACTTCTTCTGATTCACCCTCCAGACTTCACCTTCTCCTTCTCCTTCTTCTGCATCTTCTGATTCACCCTCCAGACTTCACCTTCTCCTTCTCCTTCTTCTGCTTCTTCTGATTCACCCTCCAGACTTCACCTTCTCCTTCTCCATCTTCTGCTTCTTCTGATTCACCCTTCAGACTTCACCTTCTCCTTCTCCTTCTTCTGCTTCTTCTGATTCACCCTCCAGACCTCACCTTCTCCTTCTCCTTCTTCTACTTCTTATGATTCACCCTCCAGACTTCACCTTCTCCTTCTCCTTCTTCTGCTTCTTCTGATTCACCCTCCAGACTTAACCTTCTCCTTCTCCTTCTTCTGCTTCTTCTGATTCACACTCCAGACTTCGCCTTCTCCTTCTGCTTCTTCTACTTCTTCTGATTCACCCTCCAGACTTCACCATCTCCTTCTCCTTCTTCTACTTATTCTGATTCACCCTCCAGTCTTCACCTTCTCCTTCGCCTTCTTCTGCTTCTTCTGATTCACCCTCCAGACTTCACCTTCTCCTTCTCCTTCTTCTGCTTCTTCTGATTCACCCTCCTGACTTCACCTTCTCCTTCTCCTTCTTCTGCTTCTTCTGATTCACCCTCCAGACTCCACCTTCTCCTTCTCCTTCTTCTCCTTCTTCTGATTCACCCTCCAGACTTCACCTTCTCCTTCTACTTCTTCTGCTTCTTCTGATTCACCCTCCAGACTTCACCTTCTCCTTCTCCTTCTTCTGCTTCTTCTGATTCACCCTCCAGACTTCACCTTCTCCTGCTCCTTCTTCTGCTTCTTCTGATTCACCCTCCAGACTTCACCTTCTCCTTCTCCTTCTTCTGCTTCTTCTGATTCACCCTCCAGACTTCACCTTCTCCTTCTCCTTCTTCTGCTTCTTCTGATTCACCCTCCAGACTTCACCTTCTCCTTCTCCTGCTTCTGCTTCTTCTGATTCACCCTCCAGACTTCACCTTCTCCTTCTCCTTAGTCTACTTCTTCTGATTCACCCTCCAGACTACACCTTCTCCTTCTCCTTCTTCTACTTCTTCTGATTCACCCTCCAGACGTCACCTTCTCCTTCTCCTTCTTCTACTTCTTCTGATTCACCCTCCAGACTTCACCTTCTCCTTCTCCTTCTTCTACTTCTTCTGCTTCTCCCTCCAGACTTCACCTTCTCCTTCTCCTTCTTCTGCTTCTTCTGATTCACCCTCCAGACTTCACCTTCTCCTTCTCCTTCTTCTACTTCTTCTGATTCACCCTCCAGACTTCACCTTCTCCTTCTCCTTCTTCTACTTCTTCTGATTCACCCTCCAGACTTCACCTTCTCCTTCTCCTGCTTCTACTTCTTCTGATTCACCCTCCTGACTTCACCTTCTCCTTCTCCTTCTTCTGCTTCTTCTGCTTCACCCTCCAGACTTCACCTTCTCCTTCTCCTTCTTCTGCTTCTTCTGCTTCACCCTCCAGACTTCACCTTGTCCTTCTCCTTCTTCTGCTTCTTCTGCTTCACCCTCCTGACTTCACCTTCTCCTTCTCCTTCTTCTACTTCTTCTGATTCACCCTCCAGACTTGACCTTCTCCTTCTCCTTCTTCTACTTATTCTGATTCACCCTCCAGACTTCACCTTCTCCTTCTCCTTCTTCTGCTTCTTCTTCTTCACCCTCCAGACGTCACCTTCTCTTTCTCCTTCTTCTGCTTCTTCTGCTTCGCCCTCCAGACTTCACCTTCTCCTTCTCCTTCTTCTGCTTCTTCTGCTTCACCCTCCAGACATCACCTTCTCCTTCTCCTTCTTCTGCTTCTTCTGCTTCTCCCTCATGACTTCACCTTCTCCTTCTCCTTCTTCTACTTCTTCTGATTCACCCTCCAGACTTCACCTTCTCCTTCTAATTCTTCTGCTTCTTCTGCTTCACCCTCCAGACTTCACCTTCTCCTTCTCCTTCTTCTGCTTCTTCTGCTGCGCCCGCCAGACTTCACCTTCTCCTTCTCCTTCTTCTGCTTCTTCTGCTTCACCCTCCTGACTTCACCTTCTCCTTCTCCTTCTTCTACTTCTTCTGCTTCACCCCCCTGACTTCACCTTCTCCTTCTCCTTCTTCTGCTTCTTCTGATTCACCCTCCTAACTTCACCTTCTCCTTCTCCTTCTTCTGCTTCATCTGATTCACCCTCCTGACTTCACCTTCTCCTTCTCCTTCTTCTGCTTCTTCTGATTCACCCTCCAGACTTCACCTTCTCCTTCTCCTTCTTCTGCTTCTTCTGATTCACCCTCCAGACTTCACCTTCTCCTTCTCCTTCTTCTGCTTCTTCTGATTCACCCTCCAGACCTCACCTTCTCCTTCTCCTTCTTCTACTTCTTCTGATTCACCCTCCAGACTTCACCTTCTCCTTCTCCTTCTTCTACTTCTTCTGATTCACCCTCCAGACTTCACCTTCTCCTTCTCCTTCTTCTACTTCTTCTGATTCACCCTCCAGACTTCACCTTCTCCTTCTCCTTCTTCTACTTCTTCTGATTCACCCTCCTGACTTCACCTTCTCCTTCTCCTTCTTCTGCTTCTTCTGCTTCACCCTCCAGACTTCACCTTCTCCTTCTCCTTCTTCTGCTTCTTCTGCTTCACCCTCCAGACTTCACCTTGTCCTTCTCCTTCTTCTGCTTCTTCTGCTTCACCCTCCTGACTTCACCTTCTCCTTCTCCTTCTTCTACTTCTTCTGATTCACCCTCCAGACTTGACCTTCTCCTTCTCCTTCTTCTACTTCTTCTGATTCACCCTCCAGACTTCACCTTCTCCTTCTCCTTCTCCTGCTTCTTCTTCTTCACCCTCCAGACGTCACCTTCTCTTTCTCCTTCTTCTGCTTCTTCTGCTTCGCCCTCCAGACTTCACCTTCTCCTTCTCCTTCTTCTGCTTCTTCTGCTTCACCCTCCAGACATCACCTTCTCCTTCTCCTTCTTCTGCTTCTTCTGCTTCTCCCTCATGACTTCACCTTCTCCTTCTCCTTCTTCTACTTCTTCTGATTCACCCTCCAGACTTCACCTTCTCCTTCTACTTCTTCTGCTTCTTCTGCTTCACCCTCCAGACTTCACCTTCTCCTTCTCCTTCTTCTGCTTCTTCTGCTGCGCCCGCCAGACTTCACCTTCTCCTTCTCCTTCTTCTGCTTCTTCTGCTTCACCCTCCTGACTTCACCTTCTCCTTCTCCTTCTTCTACTTCTTCTGCTTCACCCCCCTGACTTCACCTTCTCCTTCTCCTTCTTCTGCTTCTTCTGATTCACCCTCCTAACTTCACCTTCTCCTTCTCCTTCTTCTGCTTCATCTGATTCACCCTCCTGACTTCACCTTCTCCTTCTCCTTCTTCTGCTTCTTCTGATTCACCCTCCAGACTTCACCTTCTCCTTCTCCTTCTTCTGCTTCTTCTGATTCACCCTCCAGACTTCACTTTCTCCTTCTCCTTCTTCTGCTTCTTCTGATTCACCCTCCAGACCTCACCTTCTCCTTCTCCTTCTTCTACTTCTTCTGATTCACCCTCCAGACTTCATCTTCTCCTTCTCCTTCTTCTACTTCTTCTGATTCACCCGCCAGTCTTCACCTTCTCCTTCTCCTTCTTCTGCTTCTTCTGATTCACCCTCCAGACTTCACCTTCTCCTTCTCCTTCTTCTGCTTCTTCTGATTCACCCTCCAGACCTCACCATCTCCTTCTCCTTCTTCTACTTCTTCTGATTCACACTCCAGACTTCACCTTCTCCTTCTGCTTCTTCTACTTCTTCTGATTCACCCTCCAGTCTTCACCTTCTCCTTCTCCTGCTTCTGCTTCTTCTGATTCACCCTCCTGACTTCACCTTCTCCTTCTCCTTCTTCTGCTTCTTCTGATTCACCCTCCAGACTTCACCTTCTCCTTCTCCTTCTTCTACTTCTTCTGATTCACCCTCCAGACTTCACCTTCTCCTTCTACTACTTCTGCTTCTTCTGATTCACCCTCCAGACTTCACATTCTCCTTCTCCTTCTTCTGCTTCTTCTGATTCACCCTCCAGACTTCACCTTCTCCTTCTCCTTCTTCTGCTTCTTCTGATTCACCCTCCAGACTTCACCTTCTCCTTCTCCTTCTTCTACTTCTTCTGATTCACCCTCCAGACTTCGCCTTCTCCTTCTCCTTCTTCTGCTTTTTCTGATTCACCCTCCAGACTTCACCTTCTCCTTCTCCTTCGTCTACTTCTTCTGATTCACTCTCCAGACTACACCTTCTCCTTCTCCTTCTTCTACTTCTTCTGATTCAGCCTCCAGACTCCACCTTCTCCTTCTCCTTCTTCTGCTTCTTCTGATTCACCCTCCAGACTTCACCTTCTCCTTCTCCTTCTTCTACTTCTTCTGATTCACCCTCCAGACTTCACCTTCTCCTTCTCCTTCTTCTACTTCTTCTTATTCACCCTCCAGATTTCACCTTCTCCTTCTTCTTCTACTTCTTCTGCTTCTCCCTCCAGACTTCACCTTCTCCTTCTCCTTCTTCTGCTTCTTCTGATTCACCCTCCAGACTTCCCCTTCTCCTTCTTCTTCTTCTACTTCTTCTGATTCAACCTCCAGACTTCACCTTCTCCTTCTCCTTCTTCTACTTCTTCTGATTCACCCTCCAGACTTCACCTTCTCCTTCTCCTTCTTCTACTTCTTCTGATTCACCCTCCTGACTTCACCTTCTCCTTCTCCTTCTTCTGCTTCTTCTGCTTCACCCTCCAGACTTCACCTTCTCCTTCTCCTTCTTCTGCTTCTTCTGCTTCACCCTCCAGACTTCACCTTCTCCTTCTCCTTCTTCTGCTTCTTCTGCTTCACCCTCCTGACTTCACCTTCTCCTTCTCCTTCTTCTGCTTCTTCTGATTCACCCTCCAGACTTCACCTTCTCCTTCTCCTTCTTCTGCTTCTTCAGATTCACCCTCCAGACTTCACCTTCTCTTCTCCTTCTTCTGCTTCTTCTGCTTCACCCTCCTGACTTCACCTTCTCCTTCTCCTTCTTCTGCTTCTTCAGATTCACCCTCCAGACTCCACCTTCTCCTTCTCCTTCTTCTGCTTCTTCTGATTCACCCTCCAGACTTCACCTTCTCCTTCTCCTTCTTCTGCTTCTTCTCCTTCACCTTCCTGACTTCGCCTTCTCCTTCTCCTTCTTCTACTTTTTCTGCTTCACCCCCCTGACTTCAGCTTCTCCTTCTCCTTCTTCTGCTTCTTCTGATTCACCCTCCTAACTTCACCTTCTCCTTCTCCTTCTTCTGCTTCTTCTGATTCACCCTCCTGACTTCACCTTCACCTTCTCCTTCTTCTACTTCTTCTGATTCACCCTCCAGGCTTCACCATCTCCTTCTCCTTCTTCTACTTCTTCTGATTCACCCTCCAGACTTCACCTTCTCCTTCTCCTTCTTCTACCTCTTCTGATTCACCCTCCAGACTTCACCTTCTCCTTCTCCTTCTTCTACTTCTTCTGATTCACCCTCCAGTCTTCACCTTCTACTTCTCCTTCTTCTGCTTCTTCTGCTTCACCCTCTAGACTTCACCTTCTCCTTCTCTTTCTTCTGCTTCTTCTGATTCACCCTCCAGACTTCACCTTCTCCTTCTCCTTCTTCTGATTCTTCTGATTCACACTCCAGACTTCACCTTCTCCTTCTCCTTCTTCTGCTTCTTCTGATTCACCCTCCTGACTTCACCTTCTCCTTCTCCTTCTTCTACTTCTTCTGATTCACCCTCATGACTTCACCTTCTCCTTCTCCTTCTTCTGCTTCTTCTGCTTCACCCTCCAGACTTCACTTTCTCCTTCTCCTTCTTCTACTTCTTCTGTTTCACCCTCCAGACTTCACCTTCTCCTTCTCCTTCTTCTGCTTCTTCTGATTCATCCTCCAGACTTCACCTTCTCCTTCTCCTTATTCTGCTTCTTCTGATTCACCCTCCAGACTTCACCTTCTCCTTCTCCTTCTTCTGCTTCTTCTGATTCACTCGTCAGACTTCACCTTCTCCTTCACCTTCTTCTGCTTCTTCTGATTCACCCTCCAGACTTCACCTTCTCCTTCTCCTTCTTCTACTTATTCTGATTCACCCTCCAGACTTCATCTTCTCCTTCTCCTTCTTCTGCTTCTTCTGATTCACCCTCCAGACTTCACCTTCTCCTTCTCCTTCTTCTGCTTCTTCTGATTCACCCTCCAGACTTCACCTTCTCCTTCTCCTTGTTCTACTTCTTCTGATTCACCCTCCAGACTTCACCTTCTCCTTCTCCTTCTTCTACTTCTTCTGATTCACCCTCCAGACTTCACCTTCTCCTTCTCCTTCTTCTGCTTCTTCTGATTCACCCTCCAGACTTCACCTTCTCCTTCTCCTTCTTCTGCTTCTTCTGATACACCCTCCAGACTTCACCTTCTCCTTCTCCTTCTTCTGCTTCTTCTGGTTCACCCTTCAGACTTCACCTTCTCCTTCTCCTTCTTCTGCTTCTTCTGATTCACCCTCCAGACCTCAACTTCTCCTTCTCCTTCTTCTAATTCTTCTGATTCACCCTCCAGACTTCATCTTCTCCTTCTCCTTCTTCTGCTTCTTCTGATTCACCCTCCAGACTTCACCTTCTCCTTCTCCTTCTTCTGCTTCTTCTGATTCACCCTCCAGACTTCGCCTTCTCCTTCTCCTTCTTCTACTTCTTCTGATTCACCCTCCAGACTTCACCTTCTCCTTCTCCTTCTTCTACTTCTTCTGATTCAACCTCCAGTCTTCACCTTCTCCTTCTCCTTCTTCTGCTTCTTCTGATTCACCCTCCAGACTTCACCTTCTCCTTCTCCTTCTTCTGCTTCTTCTGATTCACCCTCCTGACTTCACCTTCTCCTTCTCCTTCTTCTGCTTCTTCAGATTCACCCTCCAGACTTCACCTTCTCCTTCTCCTTCTTCTACTTCTTCTGATTCAGCCTCCAGACTTCACCTTCTCCTTCTACTTCTTCTGCTTCTTCTGATTCACCCTCCAGACTTCACCTTCTCCTTCTCCTTCTTCTGCTTCTTCTGATTTACCCTCCAGACTTCACCTTCTCCTTCTCCTTCTTCTGCTTCTGCTGATTCACCCTCCAGACTTCACCTTCTTCTTCTCCTTCTTCTGCTTCTTCTGATTCACCCTCCAGACTTCACCTTCTCCTTCTCCTTCTTCTACTTCTTCTGATTCACCCTCCAGACTTCACCTTCTCCTTCTCCTTCTTCTACTTCTTCTGATTCACCCTCCAGACTTCACCTTCTCCTTCTCCTTCTTCTGCTTCTTCTGATTCACCCTCCAGACTTCACCTTCTCCTTCTCCTTCTTCTGCTTCTTCTGATTCACCCTCCATACTTCACCTTCTCCTTCTTCTGCTTCTTCTGCTTCACCCTCCAGACTTCACCTTCTCCTTCTCCTTCTTCTGCTTCTTCTGCTTCACCCTCCTGACTTCACCTTCTCCTTCTCCTTCTTCTACTTCTTCTGATTCACCCTCCAGACTTCACTTCTCCTTCTCCTTCTTCTGCTTCTTCTGCTTCACCATCCAGACTTCACCTTCTCCTTCTCCTTCTTCTGCTTCTTCTGATTCACCCTCCAGACTTCACCTTCTCCTGCTCCTTCTTCTGCTTCTTCTGATTCACCCTCCAGACTTCACCTTCTCCTTCTCCTTCTTCTGCTTCTTCTGATTCACCCTCCAGACTTCACCTTCTCCTTCTCCTTCTTCTGCTTCTTCTGATTCACCCTCCAGACTTCACCTTCTCCTTCTCCTGCTTCTGCTTCTTCTGATTCACCCTCCAGACTTCACCTTCTCCTTCTCCTTAGTCTACTTCTTCTGATTCACCCTCCAGACTACACCTTCTCCTTCTCCTTCTTCTACTTCTTCTGATTCACCCTCCAGACGTCACCTTCTCCTTCTCCTTCTTCTACTTCTTCTGATTCACCCTCCAGACTTCACCTTCTCCTTCTCCTTCTTCTACTTCTTCTGCTTCTCCCTCCAGACTTCACCTTCTCCTTCTCCTTCTTCTGCTTCTTCTGATTCACCCTCCAGACTTCACCTTCTCCTTCTCCTTCTTCTACTTCTTCTGATTCACCCTCCAGACTTCACCTTCTCCTTCTCCTTCTTCTACTTCTTCTGATTCACCCTCCAGACTTCACCTTCTCCTTCTCCTTCTTCTACTTCTTCTGATTCACCCTCCTGACTTCACCTTCTCCTTCTCCTTCTTCTGCTTCTTCTGCTTCACCCTCCAGACTTCACCTTCCCCTTCTCCTTCTTCTGCTTCTTCTCCTTCACCCTCCAGACTTCACCTTGTCCTTCTCCTTCTTCTGCTTCTTCTGCTTCACCCTCCTGACTTCACCTTCTCCTTCTCCTTCTTCTACTTCTTCTGATTCACCCTCCAGACTTGACCTTCTCCTTCTCCTTCTTCTACTTCTTCTGATTCACCCTCCAGACTTCACCTTCTCCTTCTCCTTCTTCTGCTTCTTCTTCTTCACCCTCCAGACGTCACCTTCTCTTTCTCCTTCTTCTGCTTCTTCTGCTTCGCCCTCCAGACTTCACCTTCTCCTTCTCCTTCTTCTGCTTCTTCTGCTTCACCCTCCAGACATCACCTTCTCCTCCTCCTTCTTCTGCTTCTTCTGCTTCTCACTCATGACTTCACCTTCTCCTTCTCCTTCTTCTACTTCTTCTGATTCACCCTCCAGACTTCACCTTCTCCTTCTACTTCTTCTGCTTCTTCTGCTTCACCCTCCAGACTTCACCTTCTCCTTCTCCTTCTTCTGCTTCTTCTGCTGCGCCCGCCAGACTTCACCTACTCCTTCTCCTTCTTCTGCTTCTTCTGCTTCACCCTCCTGACTTCACCTTCTCCTTCTCCTTCTTCTACTTCTTCTGCTTCACCCCCCTGACTTCACCTTCTCCTTCTCCTTCTTCTGCTTCTTCTGATTCACCCTCCAGACTTCACCTTCTCCTTCTCCTTCGTCTACTTCTTCTGATTCACTCTCCAGACTACACCTTCTCCTTCTCCTTCTTCTACTTCTTCTGATTCAGCCTCCAGACTCCACCTTCTCCTTCTCCTTCTTCTGCTTCTTCTGATTCACCCTCCAGACTTCACCTTCTCCTTCTCCTTCTTCTACTTCTTCTGATTCACCCTCCAGACTTCACCTTCTCCTTCTCCTTCTTCTACTTCTTCTTATTCACCCTCCAGATTTCACCTTCTCCTTCTTCTTCTACTTCTTCTGCTTCTCCCTCCAGACTTCACCTTCTCCTTCTCCTTCTTCTGCTTCTTCTGATTCACCCTCCAGACTTCCCCTTCTCCTTCTTCTTCTTCTACTTCTTCTGATTCAACCTCCAGACTTCACCTTCTCCTTCTCCTTCTTCTACTTCTTCTGATTCACCCTCCAGACTTCACTTTCTCCTTCTCCTTCTTCTACTTCTTCTGATTCACCCTCCTGACTTCACCTTCTCCTTCTCCTTCTTCTGCTTCTTCTGCTTCACCCTCCAGACTTCACCTTCTCCTTCTCCTTCTTCTGCTTCTTCTGCTTCACCCTCCAGACTTCACCTTCTCCTTCTCCTTCTTCTGCTTCTTCTGCTTCACCCTCCTGACTTCACCTTCTCCTTCTCCTTCTTCTGCTTCTTCTGATTCACCCTCCAGACTTCACCTTCTCCTTCTCCTTCTTCTGCTTCTTCAGATTCACCCTCCAGACTTCACCTTCTCTTCTCCTTCTTCTGCTTCTTCTGCTTCACCCTCCTGACTT
This sequence comes from Somniosus microcephalus, assembly GCF_052327205.1. Taxonomy (NCBI): domain Eukaryota; kingdom Metazoa; phylum Chordata; class Chondrichthyes; order Squaliformes; family Somniosidae; genus Somniosus; species Somniosus microcephalus. The sequence goes on from NW_028225475.1 coordinate 302,349, forward strand.
CACCTTCTCCTTCTCCTTCTTCTGCTTCTTCAGATTCACCCTCCAGACTCCACCTACTCCTTCTCCTTCTTCTGCTTCTTCTGATTCACCCTCCAGACTTCACCTTCTCCTTCTCCTTCTTCTGCTTCTTCTGCTTCACCTTCCTGACTTCGCCTTCTCCTTCTCCTTCTTCTACTTTTTCTGCTTCACCCCCCTGACTTCAGCTTCTCCTTCTCCTTCTTCTGCTTCTTCTGATTCTCCCTCCTAACTTCACCTTCTCCTTCTCCTTCTTCTGATTCACCCTCCTGACTTCACCTTCTCCTTCTCCTTCTTCTACTTCTTCTGATTCACCCTCCAGGCTTCACCATCTCCTTCTCCTTCTTCTACTTCTTCTGATTCACCCTCCAGACTTCACCTTCTCCTTCTCCTTCTTCTACCTCTTCTGATTCACCCTCCAGACTTCACCTTCTCCTTCTCCTTCTTCTACTTCTTCTGATTCACCCTCCAGTCTTCACCTTCTACTTCTCCTTCTTCTGCTTCTTCTGCTTCACCCTCTAGACTTCACCTTCTCCTTCTCTTTCTTCTGCTTCTTCTGATTCACCCTCCAGACTTCACCTTCTCCTTCTCCTTCTTCTGATTCTTCTGATTCACACTCCAGACTTCACCTTCTCCTTCTCCTTCTTCTGCTTCTTCTGATTCACCCTCCTGACTTCACCTTCTCCTTCTCCTTCTTCTATTTCTTCTGATTCACCCTCATGACTTCACCTTCTCCTTCTCCTTCTTCTGCTTCTTCTGCTTCACCCTCCAGACTTCACCTTCTCCTTCTCCTTCTTCTACTTCTTCTGATTCACCCTCCAGACTTCACCTTCTCCTTCTCCTTCTTCTGCTTCTTCTGATTCATCCTCCAGACTTCACCTTCTCCTTCTCCTTATTCTGCTTCTTCTGATTCACCCTCCAGACTTCACCTTCTCCTTCTCCTTCTTCTGCTTCTTCTGATTCACTCGTCAGACTTCACCTTCTCCTTCACCTTCTTCTGCTTCTTCTGATTCACCCTCCAGACTTCACCTTCTCCTTCTCCTTCTTCTACTTATTCTGATTCACCCTCCAGACTTCATCTTCTCCTTCTCCTTCTTCTGCTTCTTCTGATTCACCCTCCAGACTTCACCTTCTCCTTCTCCTTCTTCTGCTTCTTCTGATTCACCCTCCAGACTTCACCTTCTCCTTCTCCTTGTTCTACTTCTTCTGATTCACCCTCCAGACTTCACCTTCTCCTTCTCCTTCTTCTACTTCTTCTGATTCACCCTCCAGACTTCACCTTCTCCTTTTCCTTCTTCTGCTTCTTCTGATTCACCCTCCAGACTTCACCTTCTCCTTCTCCTTCTTCTGCTTCTTCTGATACACCCTCCAGACTTCACCTTCTCCTTCTCCTTCTTCTGCTTCTTCTGGTTCACCCTTCAGACTTCACCTTCTCCTTCTCCTTCTTCTGCTTCTTCTGATTCACCCTCCAGACCTCAACTTCTCCTTCTCCTTCTTCTAATTCTTCTGATTCACCCTCCAGACTTCATCTTCTCCTTCTCCTTCTTCTGCTTCTTCTGATTCACCCTCCAGACTTCACCTTCTCCTTCTCCTTCTTCTGCTTCTTCTGATTCACCCTCCAGACTTCGCCTTCTCCTTCTCCTTCGTCTACTTCTTCTGATTCACTCTCCAGACTACACCTTCTCCTTCTCCTTCTTCTACTTCTTCTGATTCAGCCTCCAGACTCCACCTTCTCCTTCTCCTTCTTCTGCTTCTTCTGATTCACCCTCCAGACTTCACCTTCTCCTTCTCCTTCTTCTACTTCTTCTGATTCACCCTCCAGACTTCACCTTCCCCTTCTCCTTCTTCTACTTCTTCTGATTCACCCTCCTGACTTCACCTTCTCCTTCTCCTTCTTCTGCTTCTTCTGCTTCACCCTCCAGACTTCACCTTCTCCTTCTCCTTCTTCTGCTTCTTCTGCTTCACCCTCCAGACTTCACCTTGTCCTTCTCCTTCTTCTGCTTCTTCTGCTTCACCCTCCTGACTTCACCTTCTCCTTCTCCTTCTTCTACTTCTTCTGATTCACCCTCCAGACTTGACCTTCTCCTTCTCCTTCTTCTACTTCTTCTGATTCACCCTCCAGACTTCACCTTCTCCTTCTCCTTCTTCTGCTTCTTCTTCTTCACCCTCCAGACGTCACCTTCTCTTTCTCCTTCTTCTGCTTCTTCTGCTTCGCACTCCAGACTTCACCTTCTCCTTCTCCTTCTTCTGCTTCTTCTGCTTCACCCTCCAGACATCACCTTCTCCTTCTCCTTCTTCTGCTTCTTCTGCTTCTCCCTCATGACTTCACCTTCTCCTTCTCCTTCTTCTACTTCTTCTGATTCACCCTCCAGACTTCACCTTCTCCTTCTACTTCTTCTGCTTCTTCTGCTTCACCCTCCAGACTTCACCTTCTCCTTCTCCTTCTTCTGCTTCTTCTGCTGCGCCCGCCAGACTTCACCTTCTCCTTCTCCTTCTTCTGCTTCTTCTGCTTCACCCTCCTGACTTCACCTTCTCCTTCTCCTTCTTCTACTTCTTCTGCTTCACCCCCCTGACTTCACCTTCTCCTTCTCCTTCTTCTGCTTCTTCTGATTCACCCTCCTAACTTCACCTTCTCCTTCTCCTTCTTCTGCTTCATCTGATTCACCCTCCTGACTTCACCTTCTCCTTCTCCTTCGTCTGCTTCTTCTGATTCACCCTCCAGACTTCACCTTCTCCTTCTCCTTCTTCTGCTTCTTCTGATTCACCCTCCAGACTTCACTTTCTCCTTCTCCTTCTTCTGCTTCTTCTGATTCACCCTCCAGACCTCACCTTCTCCTTCTCCTTCTTCTACTTCTTCTGATTCACCCTCCAGACTTCATCTTCTCCTTCTCCTTCTTCTACTTCTTCTGATTCACCCGCCAGTCTTCACCTTCTCCTTCTCCTTCTTCTGCTTCTTCTGATTCACCCTCCAGACTTCACCTTCTCCTTCTCCTTCTTCTGCTTCTTCTGATTCACCCTCCAGACTTCACCATCTCCTTCTCCTTCTTCTACTTCTTCTGATTCACCCTCCAGACTTCACCTTCTCCTTCTGCTTCTTCTACTTCTTCTGATTCACCCTCCAGTCTTCACCTTCTCCTTCTCCTGCTTCTGCTTCTTCTGATTCACCCTCCTGACTTCACCTTCTCCTTCTCCTTCTTCTGCTTCTTCTGATTCACCCTCCAGACTTCACCTTCTCCTTCTCCTTCTTCTCCTTCTTCTGATTCACCCTCCAGACTTCACCTTCTCCTTCTACTACTTCTGCTTCTTCTGATTCACCCTCCAGACTTCACATTCTCCTTCTCCTTCTTCTGCTTCTTCTGATTCACCCTCCAGACTTCACCTTCTCCTTCTCCTTCTTCTGCTTCTTCAGATTCACCCTCCAGACTTCACCTTCTCTTCTCCTTCTTCTGCTTCTTCTGATTCACCCTCCAGACTTCACCTTCTCCTTCTCCTTCTTCTACTTCTTCTGATTCACCCTCCAGACTTCGCCTTCTCCTTCTCCTTCTTCTGCTTTTTCTGATTCACCCTCCAGACTTCACCTTCTCCTTCTCCTTCGTCTACTTCTTCTGATTCACTCTCCAGACTACACCTTCTCCTTCTCCTTCTTCTACTTCTTCTGATTCAGCCTCCAGACTCCACCTTCTCCTTCTCCTTCTTCTGCTTCTTCTGATTCACCCTCCAGACTTCACCTTCTCCTTCTCCTTCTTCTACTTCTTCTGATTCACCCTCCAGACTTCACCTTCTCCTTCTCCTTCTTCTACTTCTTCTTATTCACCCTCCAGATTTCACCTTCTCCTTCTTCTTCTACTTCTTCTGCTTCTCCCTCCAGACTTCACCTTCTCCTTCTCCTTCTTCTGCTTCTTCTGATTCACCCTCCAGACTTCCCCTTCTCCTTCTTCTTCTTCTACTTCTTCTGATTCAACCTCCAGACTTCACCTTCTCCTTCTCCTTCTTCTACTTCTTCTGATTCACCCTCCAGACTTCACCTTCTCCTTCTCCTTCTTCTACTTCTTCTGATTCACCCTCCTGACTTCACCTTCTCCTTCTCCTTCTTCTGCTTCTTCTGCTTCACCCTCCAGACTTCACCTTCTCCTTCTCCTTCTTCTGCTTCTTCTGCTTCACCCTCCAGACTTCACCTTCTCCTTCTCCTTCTTCTGCTTCTTCTGCTTCACCCTCCTGACTTCACCTTCTCCTTCTCCTTCTTCTGCTTCTTCTGATTCACCCTCCAGACTTCACCTTCTCCTTCTCCTTCTTCTGCTTCTTCAGATTCACCCTCCAGACTTCACCTTCTCTGCTCCTTCTTCTGCTTCTTCTGCTTCACCCTCCTGACTTCACCTTCTCCTTCTCCTTCTTCTGCTTCTTCAGATTCACCCTCCAGACTCCACCTTCTCCTTCTCCTTCTTCTGCTTCTTCTGATTCACCCTCCAGACTTCACCTTCTCCTTCTCCTTCTTCTGCTTCTTCTCCTTCACCTTCCTGACTTCGCCTTCTCCTTCTCCTTCTTCTACTTTTTCTGCTTCACCCCCCTGACTTCAGCTTCTCCTTCTCCTTCTTCTGCTTCTTCTGATTCACCCTCCTAACTTCACCTTCTCCTTCTCCTTCTTCTGCTTCTTCTGATTCACCCTCCTGACTTCACCTTCTCCTTCTCCTTCTTCTACTTCTTCTGATTCACCCTCCAGGCTTCACCATCTCCTTCTCCTTCTTCTACTTCTTCTGATTCACCCTCCAGACTTCACCTTCTCCTTCTCCTTCTTCTACCTCTTCTGATTCACCCTCCAGACTTCACCTTCTCCTTCTCCTTCTTCTACTTCTTCTGATTCACCCTCCAGTCTTCACCTTCTACTTCTCCTTCTTCTGCTTCTTCTGCTTCACCCTCTAGACTTCACCTTCTCCTTCTCTTTCTTCTGCTTCTTCTGATTCACCCTCCAGACTTCACCTTCTCCTTCTCCTTCTTCTGATTCTTCTGATTCACACTCCAGACTTCACCTTCTCCTTCTCCTTCTTCTGCTTCTTCTGATTCACCCTCCTGACTTCACCTTCTCCTTCTCCTTCTTCTACTTCTTCTGATTCACCCTCATGACTTCACCTTCTCCTTCTCCTTCTTCTGCTTCTTCTGCTTCACCCTCCAGACTTCACCTTCTCCTTCTCCTTCTTCTACTTCTTCTGTTTCACCCTCCAGACTTCACCTTCTCCTTCTCCTTCTTCTGCTTCTTCTGATTCATCCTCCAGACTTCACCTTCTCCTTCTCCTTATTCTGCTTCTTCTGATTCACCCTCCAGACTTCACCTTCTCCTTCTCCTTCTTCTGCTTCTTCTGATTCACTCGTCAGACTTCACCTTCTCCTTCACCTTCTTCTGCTTCTTCTGATTCACCCTCCAGACTTCACCTTCTCCTTCTCCTTCTTCTACTTATTCTGATTCACCCTCCAGACTTCATCTTCTCCTTCTCCTTCTTCTGCTTCTTCTGATTCACCCTCCAGACTTCACCTTCTCCTTCTCCTTCTTCTGCTTCTTCTGATTCACCCTCCAGACTTCACCTTCTCCTTCTCCTTGTTCTACTTCTTCTGATTCACCCTCCAGACTTCACCTTCTCCTTCTCCTTCTTCTACTTCTTCTGATTCAACCTCCAGTCTTCACCTTCTCCTTCTCCTTCTTCTGCTTCTTCTGATTCACCCTCCAGACTTCACCTTCTCCTTCTCCTTCTTCTGCTTCTTCTGATTCACCCTCCTGACTTCACCTTCTCCTTCTCCTTCTTCTGCTTCTTCAGATTCACCCTCCAGACTTCACCTTCTCCTTCTCCTTCTTCTACTTCTTCTGATTCACCCTCCAGACTTCACCTTCTCCTTCTACTTCTTCTGCTTCTTCTGATTCACCCTCCAGACTTCACCTTCTCCTTCTCCTTCTTCTGCTTCTTCTGATTCACCCTCCAGACTTCACCTTCTCCTTCTCCTTCTTCTGCTTCTGCTGATTCACCCTCCAGACTTCACCTTCTTCTTCTCCTTCTTCTGCTTCTTCTGATTCACCCTCCAGACTTCACCTTCTCCTTCTCCTTCTTCTACTTCTTCTGATTCACCCTCCAGACTTCACCTTCACCTTCTCCTTCTTCTACTTCTTCTGATTCACCCTCCAGACTTCACCTTCTCCTTCTCCTTCTTCTGCTTCTTCTGATTCACCCTCCAGACTTCACCTTCTCCTTCTCCTTCTTCTGCTTCTTCTGATTCACCCTCCATACTTCACCTTCTCCTTCTTCTGCTTCTTCTGCTTCACCCTCCAGACTTCACCTTCTCCTTCTCCTTCTTCTGCTTCTTCTGCTTCACCCTCCTGACTTCACCTTCTCCTTCTCCTTCTTCTACTTCTTCTGATTCACCCTCCAGACTTCACCTTCTCCTTCTCCTTCTTCTGCTTCTTCTGCTTCACCATCCAGACTTCACCTTCTCCTTCTCCTTCTTCTGCTTCTTCTGATTCACCCTCCAGACTTCACCTTCTCCTGCTCCTTCTTCTGCTTCTTCTGATTCACCCTCCAGACTTCACCTTCTCCTTCTCCTTCTTCTGCTTCTTCTGATTCACCCTCCAGACTTCACCTTCTCCTTCTCCTTCTTCTGCTTCTTCTGATTCACCCTCCAGACTTCACCTTCTCCTTCTCCTGCTTCTGCTTCTTCTGATTCACCCTCCAGACTTCACCTTCTCCTTCTCCTTAGTCTACTTCTTCTGATTCACCCTCCAGACTACACCTTCTCCTTCTCCTTCTTCTACTTCTTCTGATTCACCCTCCAGACGTCACCTTCTCCTTCTCCTTCTTCTACTTCTTCTGATTCACCATCCAGACTTCACCTTCTCCTTCTCCTTCTTCTACTTCTTCTGCTTCTCCCTCCAGACTTCACCTTCTCCTTCTCCTTCTTCTGCTTCTTCTGATTCACCCTCCAGACTTCACCTTCTCCTTCTCCTTCTTCTACTTCTTCTGATTCACCCTCCAGACTTCACCTTCTCCTTCTCCTTCTTCTACTTCTTCTGATTCACCCTCCAGACTTCACCTTCTCCTTCTCCTTCTTCTACTTCTTCTGATTCACCCTCCTGACTTCACCTTCTCCTTCTCCTTCTTCTGCTTCTTCTGCTTCACCCTCCAGACTTCACCTTCTCCTTCTCCTTCTTCTGCTTCTTCTGCTTCACCCTCCAGACTTCACCTTGTCCTTCTCCTTCTTCTGCTTCTTCTGCTTCACCCTCCTGACTTCACCTTCTCCTTCTCCTTCTTCTACTTCTTCTGATTCACCCTCCAGACTTGACCTTCTCCTTCTCCTTCTTCTACTTCTTCTGATTCACCCTCCAGACTTCACCTTCTCCTTCTCCTTCTTCTGCTTCTTCTTCTTCACCCTCCAGACGTCACCTTCTCTTTCTCCTTCTTCTGCTTCTTCTGCTTCGCCCTCCAGACTTCACCTTCTCCTTCTCCTTCTTCTGCTTCTTCTGCTTCACCCTCCAGACATCACCTTCTCCTCCTCCTTCTTCTGCTTCTTCTGCTTCTCACTCATGACTTCACCTTCTCCTTCTCCTTCTGCTACTTCTTCTGATTCACCCTCCAGACTTCACCTTCTCCTTCTACTTCTTCTGCTTCTTCTGCTTCACCCTCCAGACTTCACCTTCTCCTTCTCCTTCTTCTGCTTCTTCTGCTGCGCCCGCCAGACTTCACCTTCTCCTTCTCCTTCTTCTGCTTCTTCTGCTTCACCCTCCTGACTTCACCTTCTCCTTCTCCTTCTTCTACTTCTTCTGCTTCACACCCCTGACTTCACCTTCTCCTTCTCCTTCTTCTGCTTCTTCTGATTCACCCTCCAGACTTCACCTTCTCCTTCTCCTTCGTCTACTTCTTCTGAATCACTCTCCAGACTACACCTTCTCCTTCTCCTTCTTCTACTTCTTCTGATTCAGCCTCCAGACTCCACCTTCTCCTTCTCCTTCTTCTGCTTCTTCTGATTCACCCTCCAGACTTCACCTTCTCCTTCTCCTTCTTCTACTTCTTCTGATTCACCCTCCAGACTTCACCTTCTCCTTCTCCTTCTTCTACTTCTTCTTATTCACCCTCCAGATTTCACCTTCTCCTTCTTCTTCTACTTCTTCTGCTTCTCCCTCCAGACTTCACCTTCTCCTTCTCCTTCTTCTGCTTCTTCTGATTCACCCTCCAGACTTCCCCTTCTCCTTCTTCTTCTTCTACTTCTTCTGATTCAACCTCCAGACTTCACCTTCTCCTTCTCCTTCTTCTACTTCTTCTGATTCACCCTCCAGACTTCACTTTCTCCTTCTCCTTCTTCTACTTCTTCTGATTCACCCTCCTGACTTCACCTTCTCCTTCTCCTTCTTCTGCTTCTTCTGCTTCACCCTCCAGACTTCACCTTCTCCTTCTCCTTCTTCTGCTTCTTCTGCTTCACCCTCCAGACTTCACCTTCTCCTTCTCCTTCTTCTGCTTCTTCTGCTTCACCCTCCTGACTTCACCTTCTCCTTCTCCTTCTTCTGCTTTTTCTGATTCACCCTCCAGACTTCACCTTCTCCTTCTCCTTCTTCTGGTTCTTCAGATTCACCCTCCAGACTTCACCTTCTCTTCTCCTTCTTCTGCTTCTTCTGCTTCACCCTCCTGACTTCACCTTCTCCTTCTCCTTCTTCTGCTTCTTCAGATTCACCCTCCAGACTCCACCTACTCCTTCTCCTTCTTCTGCTTCTTCTGATTCACCCTCCAGACTTCACCTTCTCCTTCTCCTTCTTCTGCTTCTTCTGCTTCACCTTCCTGACTTCGCCTTCTCCTTCTCCTTCTTCTACTTTTTCTGCTTCACCCCCCTGACTTCAGCTTCTCCTTCTCCTTCTTCTGCTTCTTCTGATTCTCCCTCCTAACTTCACCTTCTCCTTCTCCTTCTTCTGATTCACCCTCCTGACTTCACCTTCTCCTTCTCCTTCTTTTACTTCTTCTGATTCACCCTCCAGGCTTCACCATCTCCTTCTCCTTCTTCTACTTCTTCTGATTCACCCTCCAGACTTCACCTTCTCCTTCTCCTTCTTCTACCTCTTCTGATTCACCCTCCAGACTTCACCTTCTCCTTCTCCTTCTTCTACTTCTTCTGATTCACCCTCCAGTCTTCACCTTCTACTTCTCCTTCTTCTGCTTCCTCTGCTTCACCCTCTAGACTTCACCTTCTCCTTCTCTTTCTTCTGCTTCTTCTGATTCACCCTCCAGACTTCACCTTCTCCTTCTCCTTCTTCTGATTCTTCTGATTCACACTCCAGACTTCACCTTCTCCTTCTCCTTCTTCTGCTTCTTCTGATTCACCCTCCTGACTTCACCTTCTCCTTCTCCTTCTTCTACTTCTTCTGATTCACCCTCATGACTTCACCTTCTCCTTCTCCTTCTTCTGCTTCTTCTGCTTCACCCTCCAGACTTCACCTTCTCCTTCTCCTTCTTCTACTTCTTCTGATTCACCCTCCAGACTTCACCTTCTCCTTCTCCTTCTTCTGCTTCTTCTGATTCATCCTCCAGACTTCACCTTCTCCTTCTCCTTATTCTGCTTCTTCTGATTCACCCTCCAGACTTCACCTTCTCCTTCTCCTTCTTCTGCTTCTTCTGATTCACTCGTCAGACTTCACCTTCTCCTTCACCTTCTTCTGCTTCTTCTGATTCACCCTCCAGACTTCACCTTCTCCTTCTCCTTCTTCTACTTATTCTGATTCACCCTCCAGACTTCATCTTCTCCTTCTCCTTCTTCTGCTTCTTCTGATTCACCCTCCAGTCTTCACCTTCTCCTTCTCCTTCTTCTGCTTCTTCTGATTCACCCTCCAGACTTCACCTTCTCCTTCTCCTTGTTCTACTTCTTCTGATTCACCCTCCAGACTTCACCTTCTCCTTCTCCTTCTTCTACTTCTTCTGATTCACCCTCCAGACTTCACCTTCTCCTTTTCCTTCTTCTGCTTCTTCTGATTCACCCTCCAGACTTCACCTTCTCCTTCTCCTTCTTCTGCTTCTTCTGATACACCCTCCAGACTTCACCTTCTCCTTCTCCTTCTTCTGCTTCTTCTGGTTCACCCTTCAGACTTCACCTTCTCCTTCTCCTTCTTCTGCTTCTTCTGATTCACCCTCCAGACCTCAACTTCTCCTTCTCCTTCTTCTAATTCTTCTGATTCACCCTCCAGACTTCATCTTCTCCTTCTCCTTCTTCTGCTTCTTCTGATTCACCCTCCAGACTTCACCTTCTCCTTCTCCTTCTTCTGCTTCTTCTGATTCACCCTCCAGACTTCGCCTTCTCCTTCTCCTTCTTCTACTTCTTCTGATTCACACTCCAGACTTCACCTTCTCCTTCTCCTTCTTCTACTTCTTCTGATTCAACCTCCAGTCTTCACCTTCTCCTTCTCCTTCTTCTGCTTCTTCTGATTCACCCTCCAGACTTCACCTTCTCCTTCTCCTTCTTCTGCTTCTTCTGATTCACCCTCCTGACTTCACCTTCTCCTTCTCCTTCTTCTGCTTCTTCAGATTCACCCTCCAGACTTCACCTTCTCCTTCTCCTTCTTCTACTTCTTCTGATTCACCCTCCAGACTTCACCTTCTCCTTCTACTTCTTCTGCTTCTTCTGATTCACCCTCCAGACTTCACCTTCTCCTTCTCCTTTTTCTGCTTCTTCTGATTCACCCTCCAGACTTTACCTTCTCCTTCTCCTTCTTCTGCTTCTGCTGATTCACCCTCCAGACTTCACCTTCTTCTTCTCCTTCTTCTGCTTCTTCTGATTCACCCTCCAGACTTCACCTTCTCCTTCTCCTTCTTCTACTTCTTCTGATTCACCCTCCAGACTTCATCTTCTCCTTCTCCTTCTTCTACTTCTTCTGATTCACCCGCCAGTCTTCACCTTCTCCTTCTCCTTCTTCTGCTTCTTCTGATTCACCCTCCAGACTTCACCTTCTCCTTCTCCTTCTTCTGCTTCTTCTGATTCACCCTCCAGACCTCACCATCTCCTTCTCCTTCTTCTACTTCTTCTGATTCACCCTCCAGACTTCACCTTCTCCTTCTGCTTCTTCTACTTCTTCTGATTCACCCTCCAGTCTTCACCTTCTCCTTCTCCTGCTTCTGCTTCTTCTGATTCACCCTCCTGACTTCACCTTCTCCTTCTCCTTCTTCTGCTTCTTCTGATTCACCCTCCAGACTTCACCTTCTCCTTCTCCTTCTTCTACTTCTTCTGATTCACCCTCCAGACTTCACCTTCTCCTTCTACTTCTTCTGCTTCTTCTGATTCACCCTCCAGACTTCACCTTCTCCTTCTCCTTCTTCTGCTTCTTCTGATTCACCCTCCAGACTTCACCTTCTCCTTCTCCTTCTTCTGCTTCTTCAGATTCACCCTCCAGACTTCACCTTCTCTTCTCCTTCTTCTGCTTCTTCTGATTCACCCTCCAGACTTCACCTTCTCCTTCTCCTTCTTCTACTTCTTCTGATTCACCCTCCAGACTTCGCCTTCTCCTTCTCCTTCTTCTGCTTTTTCTGATTCACCCTCCAGACTTCACCTTCTCCTTCTCCTTCTTCTGCTTCTTCTGATTCACCCTCCAGACCTCACCATCTCCTTCTCCTTCTTCTACTTCTTCTGATTCACCCTCCAGACTTCACCTTCTCCTTCTGCTTCTTCTACTTCTTCTGATTCACCCTCCAGTCTTCACCTTCTCCTTCTCCTGCTTCTGCTTCTTCTGATTCACCCTCCTGACTTCACCTTCTCCTTCTCCTTCTTCTGCTTCTTCTGATTCACCCTCCAGACTTCACCTTCTCCTTCTCCTTCTTCTGCTTCTTCTGATTCACCCTCCAGACTTCCCCTTCTCCTTCTTCTTCTTCTACTTCTTCTGATTCAACCTCCAGACTTCACCTTCTCCTTCTCCTTCTTCTACTTCTTCTGATTCACCCTCCAGACTTCACCTTCTCCTTCTCCTTCTTCTACTTCTTCTGATTCACCCTCCTGACTTCACCTTCTCCTTCTCCTTCTTTTACTTCTTCTGATTCACCCTCCAGGCTTCACCATCTCCTTCTCCTTCTTCTACTTCTTCTGATTCACCCTCCAGACTTCACCTTCTCCTTCTCCTTCTTCTACCTCTTCTGATTCACCCTCCAGACTTCACCTTCTCCTTCTCCTTCTTCTACTTCTTCTGATTCACCCTCCAGTCTTCACCTTCTACTTCTCCTTCTTCTGCTTCCTCTGCTTCACCCTCTAGACTTCACCTTCTCCTTCTCTTTCTTCTGCTTCTTCTGATTCACCCTCCAGACTTCACCTTCTCCTTCTCCTTCTTCTGATTCTTCTGATTCACACTCCAGACTTCACCTTCTCCTTCTCCTTCTTCTGCTTCTTCTGATTCACCCTCCTGACTTCACCTTCTCCTTCTCCTTCTTCTACTTCTTCTGATTCACCCTCATGACTTCACCTTCTCCTTCTCCTTCTTCTGCTTCTTCTGCTTCACCCTCCAGACTTCACCTTCTCCTTCTCCTTCTTCTACTTCTTCTGATTCACCCTCCAGACTTCACCTTCTCCTTCTCCTTCTTCTGCTTCTTCTGATTCATCCTCCAGACTTCACCTTCTCCTTCTCCTTATTCTGCTTCTTCTGATTCACCCTCCAGACTTCACCTTCTCCTTCTCCTTCTTCTGCTTCTTCTGATTCACTCGTCAGACTTCACCTTCTCCTTCACCTTCTTCTGCTTCTTCTGATTCACCCTCCAGACTTCACCTTCTCCTTCTCCTTCTTCTACTTATTCTGATTCACCCTCCAGACTTCATCTTCTCCTTCTCCTTCTTCTGCTTCTTCTGATTCACCCTCCAGTCTTCACCTTCTCCTTCTCCTTCTTCTGCTTCTTCTGATTCACCCTCCAGACTTCACCTTCTCCTTCTCCTTGTTCTACTTCTTCTGATTCACCCTCCAGACTTCACCTTCTCCTTCTCCTTCTTCTACTTCTTCTGATTCACCCTCCAGACTTCACCTTCTCCTTTTCCTTCTTCTGCTTCTTCTGATTCACCCTCCAGACTTCACCTTCTCCTTCTCCTTCTTCTGCTTCTTCTGATACACCCTCCAGACTTCACCTTCTCCTTCTCCTTCTTCTGCTTCTTCTGGTTCACCCTTCAGACTTCACCTTCTCCTTCTCCTTCTTCTGCTTCTTCTGATTCACCCTCCAGACCTCAACTTCTCCTTCTCCTTCTTCTAATTCTTCTGATTCACCCTCCAGACTTCATCTTCTCCTTCTCCTTCTTCTGCTTCTTCTGATTCACCCTCCAGACTTCACCTTCTCCTTCTCCTTCTTCTGCTTCTTCTGATTCACCCTCCAGACTTCGCCTTCTCCTTCTCCTTCTTCTACTTCTTCTGATTCACACTCCAGACTTCACCTTCTCCTTCTCCTTCTTCTACTTCTTCTGATTCAACCTCCAGTCTTCACCTTCTCCTTCTCCTTCTTCTGCTTCTTCTGATTCACCCTCCAGACTTCACCTTCTCCTTCTCCTTCTTCTGCTTCTTCTGATTCACCCTCCTGACTTCACCTTCTCCTTCTCCTTCTTCTGCTTCTTCAGATTCACCCTCCAGACTTCACCTTCTCCTTCTCCTTCTTCTACTTCTTCTGATTCACCCTCCAGACTTCACCTTCTCCTTCTACTTCTTCTGCTTCTTCTGATTCACCCTCCAGACTTCACCTTCTCCTTCTCCTTTTTCTGCTTCTTCTGATTCACCCTCCAGACTTTACCTTCTCCTTCTCCTTCTTCTGCTTCTGCTGATTCACCCTCCAGACTTCACCTTCTTCTTCTCCTTCTTCTGCTTCTTCTGATTCACCCTCCAGACTTCACCTTCTCCTTCTCCTTCTTCTACTTCTTCTGATTCACCCTCCAGACTTCATCTTCTCCTTCTCCTTCTTCTACTTCTTCTGATTCACCCGCCAGTCTTCACCTTCTCCTTCTCCTTCTTCTGCTTCTTCTGATTCACCCTCCAGACTTCACCTTCTCCTTCTCCTTCTTCTGCTTCTTCTGATTCACCCTCCAGACCTCACCATCTCCTTCTCCTTCTTCTACTTCTTCTGATTCACCCTCCAGACTTCACCTTCTCCTTCTGCTTCTTCTACTTCTTCTGATTCACCCTCCAGTCTTCACCTTCTCCTTCTCCTGCTTCTGCTTCTTCTGATTCACCCTCCTGACTTCACCTTCTCCTTCTCCTTCTTCTGCTTCTTCTGATTCACCCTCCAGACTTCACCTTCTCCTTCTCCTTCTTCTACTTCTTCTGATTCACCCTCCAGACTTCACCTTCTCCTTCTACTTCTTCTGCTTCTTCTGATTCACCCTCCAGACTTCACCTTCTCCTTCTCCTTCTTCTGCTTCTTCTGATTCACCCTCCAGACTTCACCTTCTCCTTCTCCTTCTTCTGCTTCTTCAGATTCACCCTCCAGACTTCACCTTCTCTTCTCCTTCTTCTGCTTCTTCTGATTCACCCTCCAGACTTCACCTTCTCCTTCTCCTTCTTCTACTTCTTCTGATTCACCCTCCAGACTTCGCCTTCTCCTTCTCCTTCTTCTGCTTTTTCTGATTCACCCTCCAGACTTCACCTTCTCCTTCTCCTTCTTCTGCTTCTTCTGATTCACCCTCCAGACCTCACCATCTCCTTCTCCTTCTTCTACTTCTTCTGATTCACCCTCCAGACTTCACCTTCTCCTTCTGCTTCTTCTACTTCTTCTGATTCACCCTCCAGTCTTCACCTTCTCCTTCTCCTGCTTCTGCTTCTTCTGATTCACCCTCCTGACTTCACCTTCTCCTTCTCCTTCTTCTGCTTCTTCTGATTCACCCTCCAGACTTCACCTTCTCCTTCTCCTTCTTCTGCTTCTTCTGATTCACCCTCCAGACTTCCCCTTCTCCTTCTTCTTCTTCTACTTCTTCTGATTCAACCTCCAGACTTCACCTTCTCCTTCTCCTTCTTCTACTTCTTCTGATTCACCCTCCAGACTTCACCTTCTCCTTCTCCTTCTTCTACTTCTTCTGATTCACCCTCCTGACTTCACCTTCTCCTTCTCCTTCTTCTGCTTCTTCTGCTTCACCCTCCAGACTTCACCTTCTCCTTCTTCTGCTTCTTCTGCTTCACCCTCCAGACTTCACCTTCTCCTTCTCCTTCTTCTGCTTCTTCTGCTTCACCCTCCTGACTTCACCTTCTCCTTCTCCTTCTTCTGCTTCTTCTGATTCACCCTCCAGACTTCACCTTCTCCTTCTCCTTCTTCTGCTTCTTCAGATTCACCCTCCAGACTTCACCTTCTCTTCTCCTTCTTCTGCTTCTTCTGCTTCACCCTCCTGACTTCACCTTCTCCTTCTCCTTCTTCTGCTTCTTCAGATTCACCCTCCAGACTCCACCTTCTCCTTCTCCTTCTTCTGCTTCTTCTGATTCACCCTCCAGACTTCACCTTCTCCTTCTCCTTCTTCTGCTTCTTCTGCTTCACCTTCCTGACTTCGCCTTCTCCTTCTCCTTCTTCTACTTTTTCTGCTTCACCCCCCTGACTTCAGCTTCTCCTTCTCCTTCTTCTGCTTCTTCTGATTCACCCTCCTAACTTCACCTTCTCCTTCTCCTTCTTCTGCTTCTTCTGATTCACCCTCCTGACTTCACCTTCTCCTTCTCCTTCTTCTACTTCTTCTGATTCACCCTCCAGGCTTCACCATCTCCTTCTCCTTCTTCTACTTCTTCTGATTCACCCTCCAGACTTCACCTTCTCCTTCTCCTTCTTCTACCTCTTCTGATTCACCCTCCAGACTTCACCTTCTCCTTCTCCTTCTTCTACTTCTTCTGATTCACCCTCCAGTCTTCACCTTCTACTTCTCCTTCTTCTGCTTCTTCTGCTTCACCCTCTAGACTTCACCTTCTCCTTCTCTTTCTTCTGCTTCTTCTGATTCACCCTCCAGACTTCACCTTCTCCTTCTCCTTCTTCTGATTCTTCTGATTCACACTCCAGACTTCACCTTCTCCTTCTCCTTCTTCTGCTTCTTCTGATTCACCCTCCTGACTTCACCTTCTCCTTCTCCTTCTTCTACTTCTTCTGATTCACCCTCATGACTTCACCTTCTCCTTCTCCTTCTTCTGCTTCTTCTGCTTCACCCTCCAGACTTCACCTTCTCCTTCTCCTTCTTCTACTTCTTCTGATTCACCATCCAGACTTCACCTTCTCCTTCTCCTTCTTCTGCTTCTTCTGATTCATCCTCCAGACTTCACCTTCTCCTTCTCCTTATTCTGCTTCTTCTGATTCACCCTCCAGACTTCACCTTCTCCTTCTCCTTCTTCTGCTTCTTCTGATTCACTCGTCAGACTTCACCTTCTCCTTCACCTTCTTCTGCTTCTTCTGATTCACCCTCCAGACTTCACCTTCTCCTTCTCCTTCTTCTACTTATTCTGATTCACCCTCCAGACTTCATCTTCTCCTTCTCCTTCTTCTGCTTCTTCTGATTCACCCTCCAGACTTCACCTTCTCCTTCTCCTTCTTCTGCTTCTTCTGATTCACCCTCCAGACTTCACCTTCTCCTTCTCCTTGTTCTACTTCTTCTGATTCACCCTCCAGACTTCACCTTCTCCTTCTCCTTCTTCTACTTCTTCTGATTCACCCTCCAGACTTCACCTTCTCCTTCTCCTTCTTCTGCTTCTTCTGATTCACCCTCCAGACTTCACCTTCTCCTTCTCCTTCTTCTGCTTCTTCTGATACACCCTCCAGACTTCACCTTCTCCTTCTCCTTCTTCTGCTTCTTCTGGTTCACCCTTCAGACTTCACCTTCTCCTTCTCCTTCTTCTGCTTCTTCTGATTCACCCTCCAGACCTCAACTTCTCCTTCTCCTTCTTCTAATTCTTCTGATTTACCCTCCAGACTTCATCTTCTCCTTCTCCTTCTTCTGCTTCTTCTGATTCACCCTCCAGACTTCACCTTCTCCTTCTCCTTCTTCTGCTTCTTCTGATTCACCCTCCAGACTTCGCCTTCTCCTTCTCCTTCTTCTACTTCTTCTGATTCACCCTCCAGACTTCACCTTCTCCTTCTCCTTCTTCTACTTCTTCTGATTCAACCTCCAGTCTTCACCTTCTCCTTCTCCTTCTTCTGCTTCTTCTGATTCACCCTCCAGACTTCACCTTCTCCTTCTCCTTCTTCTGCTTCTTCTGATTCACCCTCCTGACTTCACCTTCTCCTTCTCCTTCTTCTGCTTCTTCAGATTCACCCTCCAGACTTCACCTTCTCCTTCTCCTTCTTCTACTTCTTCTGATTCACCCTCCAGACTTCACCTTCTCCTTCTACTTCTTCTGCTTCTTCTGATTCACCCTCCAGACTTCACCTTCTCCTTCTCCTTTTTCTGCTTCTTCTGATTCACCCTCCAGACTTCACCTTCTCCTTCTCCTTCTTCTGCTTCTGCTGATTCACCCTCCAGACTTTACCTTCTTCTTCTCCTTCTTCTGCTTCTTCTGATTCACCCTCCAGACTTCACCTTCTCCTTCTCCTTCTTCTGCTTCTTCTGCTTCACCCTCCAGACTTCACCTTCTCCTTCTCCTTCTTCTGCTTCTTCTGCTTCACCCTCCTGACTTCACCTTCTCCTTCTCCTTCTTCTACTTCTTCTGATTCACCCTCCAGACTTCACCTTCTCCTTCTCCTTCTTCTACTTCTTCTGCTTCGCCATCCAGACTTCACCTTCTCCTTCTCCTTCTTCTGCTTCTTCTGCTTCACCCTCCAGACTTCACCTTCTCCTTCTCCTTCTTCTGCTTCTTCTGCTGCGCCCGCCAGACTTCACCTTCTCCTTCTCCTTCTTCTGCTTCTTCTGCTTCACCTTCCTGACTTCGCCTTCTCCTTCTCCTTCTTCTACTTTTTCTGCTTAACCCCCCTGACTTCAGCTTCTCCTTCTCCTTCTTCTGCTTCTTCTGATTCACCCTCCTAACTTCACCTTCTCCTTCTCCTTCTTCTGCTTCTTCTGATTCACCCTCCTGACTTCACCTTCTCCTTCTCCTTCTTCTACTTCTTCTGATTCACCCTCCAGGCTTCACCATCTCCTTCTCCTTCTTCTACTTCTTCTGATTCACCCTCCAGACTTCACCTTCTCCTTCTCCTTCTTGTACCTCTTCTGATTCACCCTCCAGACTTCACCTTCTCCTTCTCCTTCTTCTACTTCTTCTGATTCACCCTCCAGTCTTCACCTTCTACTTCTCCTTCTTCTGCTTCTTCTGCTTCACCCTCTAGACTTCACCTTCTCCTTCTCTTTCTTCTGCTTCTTCTGATTCACCCTCCAGACTTCACCTTCTCCTTCTCCTTCTTCTGATTCTTCTGATTCACACTCCAGACTTCACCTTCTCCTTCTCTTTCTTCTGCTTCTTCTGATTCACCCTCCTGACTTCACCTTCTCCTTCTCCTTCTTCTACTTCTTCTGATTCACCCTCATGACTTCACCTTCTCCTTCTCCTTCTTCTGCTTCTTCTGCTTCACCCTCCAGACTTCACCTTCTCCTTCTCCTTCTTCTACTTGTTCTGATTCACCCTCCAGACTTCACCTTCTCCTTCTCCTTCTTCTGCTTCTTCTGATTCACCCTCCAGACTTCACCTTCTCCTTCTCCTTCTTCTGCTTCTTCTGATTCACTCGTCAGACTTCACCTTCTCCTTCACCTTCTTCTGCTTCTTCTGATTCACCCTCCAGACTTCACCTTCTCCTTCTCCTTCTTCTGCTTCTTCTGATTCACCCTCCAGACTTCACCTTCTCCTTCTCCTTGTTCTACTTCTTCTGATTCACCCTCCAGACTTCACCTTCTCCTTCTCCTTCTTCTACTTCTTCTGATTCACCCTCCAGACTTCACCTTCTCCTTCTCCTTCTTCTGCTTCTTCTGATTCACCCTCCAGACTTCACCTTCTCCTTCTCCTTCTTCTGCTTCTTCTGATACACCCTCCAGACTTCACCTTCTCCTTCTCCTTCTTCTGCTTCTTCTGGTTCACCCTTCAGACTTCACCTTCTCCTTCTCCTTCTTCTGCTTCTTCTGATTCACCCTCCAGACCTCAACTTCTCCTTCTCCTTCTTCTAATTCTTCTGATTCACCCTCCAGACTTCATCTTCTCCTTCTCCTTCTTCTGCTTCTTCTGATTCACCCTCCAGACTTCACCTTCTCCTTCTCCTTCTTCTGCTTCTTCTGATTCACCCTCCAGACTTCGCCTTCTCCTTCTCCTTCTTCTACTTCTTCTGATTCACCCTCCAGACTTCACCTTCTCCTTCTCCTTCTTCTACTTCTTCTGATTCAACCTCCAGTCTTCACCTTCTCCTTCTCCTTTTTCTGCTTCTTCTGATTCACCCTCCAGATTTCACCTTCTCCTTCTCCTTCTTCAGCTTCTTCTGATTCACCCTCCTGACTTCAACTTCTCCTTCTCCTTCTTCTGCTTCTTCAGATTCACCCTCCAGACTTCACCTTCTCCTTCTCCTTCTTCTGCTTCTTCTGATTCACTCGTCAGACTTCACCTTCTCCTTCACCTTCTTCTGCTTCTTCTGATTCACCCTCCAGACTTCACCTTCTCCTTCTCCTTCTTCTACTTATTCTGATTCACCCTCCAGACTTCATCTTCTCCTTCTCCTTCTTCTGCTTCTTCTGATTCACCCTCCAGACTTCACCTTCTCCTTCTCCTTCTTCTGCTTCTTCTGATTCACCCTCCAGACTTCAACTTCTCCTTCTCCTTGTTCTACTTCTTCTGATTCACCCTCCAGACTTCACCTTCTCCTTCTCCTTCTTCTACTTCTTCTGATTCACCCTCCAGACTTCACCTTCTCCTTCTCCTTCTTCTGCTTCTTCTGATTCACCCTCCAGACTTCACCTTCTCCTTCTCCTTCTTCTGCTTCTTCTGATACACCCTCCAGACTTCACCTTCTCCTTCTCCTTCTTCTGCTTCTTCTGGTTCACCCTTCAGACTTCACCTTCTCCTTCTCCTTCTTCTGCTTCTTCTGATTCACCCTCCAGACCTCAACTTCTCCTTCTCCTTCTTCTAATTCTTCTGATTCACCCTCCAGACTTCATCTTCTCCTTCTCCTTCTTCTGCTTCTTCTGATTCACCCTCCAGACTTCACCTTCTCCTTCTCCTTCTTCTGCTTCTTCTGATTCACCCTCCAGACTTCGCCTTCTCCTTCTCCTTCTTCTACTTCTTCTGATTCACCCTCCAGACTTCACCTTCTCCTTCTCCTTCTTCTACTTCTTCTGATTCAACCTCCAGTCTTCACCTTCTCCTTCTCCTTCTTCTGCTTCTTCTGATTCACCCTCCAGACTTCACCTTCTCCTTCTCCTTCTTCTGCTTCTTCTGATTCACCCTCCTGACTTCACCTTCTCCTTCTCCTTCTTCTGCTTCTTCAGATTCACCCTCCAGACTTCACCTTCTCCTTCTCCTTCTTCTACTTCTTCTGATTCACCCTCCAGACTTCACCTTCTCCTTCTACTTCTTCTGCTTCTTCTGATTCACCCTCCAGACTTCACCTTCTCCTTCTCCTTTTTCTGCTTCTTCTGATTCACCCTCCAGAATTCAACTTCTCCTTCTCCTTCTTCTGCTTCTGCTGATTCACCCTCCAGACTTCACCTTCTTCTTCTCCTTCTTCTGCTTCTTCTGATTCACCCTCCAGACTTCACCTTCTCCTTCTCCTTCTTCTACTTCTTCTGATTCACCCTCCAGACTTCACCTTCTCCTTCTCCTTCTTCTACTTCTTCTGATTCACCCTCCAGACTTCACCTTCTCCTTCTCCTTCTTCTGCTTCTTCTGATTCACCCTCCAGACTTCACCTTCTCCTTCTCCTTATTCTGCTTCTTCTGATTCACCCTCCATACTTCACCTTCTCCTTCTCCTTCTTCTGCTTCTTCTGCTTCACCCTCCAGATTTCACCTTCTCCTTCTCCTTCTTCTGCTTCTTCTGCTTCACCCTCCTGACTTCACCTTCTCCTTCTCCTTCTTCTACTTCTTCTGATTCACCCTCCAGACTTCACCTTCTCCTTCTCCTTCTTCTGCTTCTTCTGCTTCACCATCCAGACTTCACCTTCTCCTTCTCCTTCTTCTACTTCTTCTGCTTCGCCATCCAGACTTCACCTTCTCCTTCTCCTTCTTCTGCTTCTTCTGCTTCACCCTCCAGACTTCACCTTCTCCTTCTCCTTCTTCTGCTTCTTCTGCTTCACCCTCCTGACTTCACCTTCTCCTTCTCCTTCTTCTACTTCTTCTGATTCACCCTCCAGACTTCACCTTCTCCTTCTCCTTCTTCTGCTTCTTCTGCTTCACCCTCCAGACTTCACCTTCTCCTTCTCCTTCTTCTGCTTCTTCTGCTGCGCCCGCCAGACTTCACCTTCTCCTTCTCCTTCTTCTGCTTCTTCTGCTTCACCTTCCTGACTTCGCCTTCTCCTTCTCCTTCTTCTACTTTTTCTGCTTCACCCCCCTGACTTCAGCTTCTCCTTCTCCTTCTTCTGCTTCTTCTGATTCACCCTCCTAACTTCACCTTCTCCTTCTCCTTCTTCTGCTTCTTCTGATTCACCCTCCTGACTTCACCTTCTCCTTCTCCTTCTTCTACTTCTTCTGATTCACCCTCCAGGCTTCACCATCTCCTTCTCCTTCTTCTACTTCTTCTGATTCACCCTCCAGACTTCACCTTCTCCTTCTCCTTCTTGTACCTCTTCTGATTCACCCTCCAGACTTCACCTTCTCCTTCTCCTTCTTCTACTTCTTCTGATTCACCCTCCAGTCTTCACCTTCTACTTCTCCTTCTTCTGCTTCTTCTGCTTCACCCTCTAGACTTCACCTTCTCCTTCTCCTTCTTCTACTTCTTCTGATTCACCCTCCAGACTTCACCTTCTCCTTCTCCTTCTTCTACTTCTTCTGATTCACCCTCCAGACTTCACCTTCTCCTTCTACTTCTTCTGCTTCTTCTGATTCACCCTCCAGACTTCACCTTCTCCTTCTCCTTTTTCTGCTTCTTCTGATTCACCCTCCAGACTTCAACTTCTCCTTCACCTTCTTCTGCTTCTTCTGATTCACCCTCCAGACTTCACCTTCTCCTTCTCCTTCTTCTACTTCTTCTGATTCACCCTCCAGACTTCACCTTCTCCTTCTCCTTCTTCTACTTCTTCTGATTCACCCTCCAGACTTCACCTTCTCCTTCTCCTTCTTCTGCTTCTTCTGATTCACCCTCCAGACTTCACCTTCTCCTTCTCCTTATTCTGCTTCTTCTGATTCACCCTCCATACTTCACCTTCTCCTTCTCCTTCTTCTGCTTCTTCTGCTTCACCCTCCAGATTTCACCTTCTCCTTCTCCTTCTTCTGCTTCTTCTGCTTCACCCTCCTGACTTCACCTTCTCCTTCTCCTTCTTCTACTTCTTCTGATTCACCCTCCAGACTTCACCTTCTCCTTCTCCTTCTTCTGCTTCTTCTGCTTCACCATCCAGACTTCACCTTCTCCTTCTCCTTCTTCTACTTCTTCTGCTTCGCCATCCAGACTTCACCTTCTCCTTCTCCTTCTTCTGCTTCTTCTGCTTCACCCTCCAGACTTCACCTTCTCCTTCTCCTTCTTCTGCTTCTTCTGCTTCACCCTCCTGACTTCACCTTCTCCTTCTCCTTCTTCTACTTCTTCTGATTCACCCTCCAGACTTCACCTTCTCCTTCTCCTTCTTCTGCTTCTTCTGCTTCACCCTCCAGACTTCACCTTCTCCTTCTCCTTCTTCTGCTTCTTCTGCTGCGCCCGCCAGACTTCACCTTCTCCTTCTCCTTCTTCTGCTTCTTCTGCTTCACCTTCCTGACTTCGCCTTCTCCTTCTCCTTCTTCTACTTTTTCTGCTTCACCCCCCTGACTTCAGCTTCTCCTTCTCCTTCTTCTGCTTCTTCTGATTCACCCTCCTAACTTCACCTTCTCCTTCTCCTTCTTCTGCTTCTTCTGATTCACCCTCCTGACTTCACCTTCTCCTTCTCCTTCTTCTACTTCTTCTGATTCACCCTCCAGGCTTCACCATCTCCTTCTCCTTCTTCTACTTCTTCTGATTCACCCTCCAGACTTCACCTTCTCCTTCTCCTTCTTGTACCTCTTCTGATTCACCCTCCAGACTTCACCTTCTCCTTCTCCTTCTTCTACTTCTTCTGATTCACCCTCCAGTCTTCACCTTCTACTTCTCCTTCTTCTGCTTCTTCTGCTTCACCCTCTAGACTTCACCTTCTCCTTCTCTTTCTTCTGCTTCTTCTGATTCACCCTCCAGACTTCACCTTCTCCTTCTCCTTCTTCTGATTCTTCTGATTCACACTCCAGACTTCACCTTCTCCTTCTCTTTCTTCTGCTTCTTCTGATTCACCCTCCTGACGTCACCTTCTCCTTCTCCTTCTTCTACTTCTTCTGATTCACCCTCATGACTTCACCTTCTCCTTCTCCTTCTTCTGCTTCTTCTGCTTCACCCTCCAGACTTCACCTTCTCCTTCTCCTTCTTCTACTTGTTCTGATTCACCCTCCAGACTTCACCTTCTCCTTCTCCTTCTTCTGCTTCTTCTGATTCATCCTCCAGACTTCACCTTCTCCTTCTCCTTATTCTGCTTCTTCTGATTCACCCTCCAGACTTCACCTTCTCCTTCTCCTTCTTCTGCTTCTTCTGATTCACTCGTCAGACTTCACCTTCTCCTTCACCTTCTTCTGCTTCTTCTGATTCACCCTCCAGACTTCACCTTCTCCTTCTCCTTCTTCTGCTTCTTCTGATTCACCCTCCAGACTTCACCTTCTCCTTCTCCTTGTTCTACTTCTTCTGATACACCCTCCAGACTTCACCTTCTCCTTCTCCTTCTTCTACTTCTTCTGATTCACCCTCCAGACTTCACCTTCTCCTTCTCCTTCTTCTGCTTCTTCTGATTCACCCTCCAGACTTCACCTTCTCCTTCTCCTTCTTCTGCTTCTTCTGATACACCCTCCAGACTTCATCTTCTCCTTCTCCTTCTTCTGCTTCTTCTGGTTCACCCTTCAGACTTCACCTTCTCCTTCTCCTTCTTCTGCTTCTTCTGATTCACCCTCCAGACCTCAACTTCTCCTTCTCCTTCTTCTAATTCTTCTGATTCACCCTCCAGACTTCATCTTCTCCTTCTCCTTCTTCTGCTTCTTCTGATTCACCCTCCAGACTTCACCTTCTCCTTCTCCTTCTTCTGCTTCTTCTGATTCACCCTCCAGACTTCGCCTTCTCCTTCTCCTTCTTCTACTTCTTCTGATTCACCCTCCAGACTTCACCTTCTCCTTCTCCTTCTTCTACTTCTTCTGATTCAACCTCCAGTCTTCACCTTCTCCTTCTCCTTTTTCTGCTTCTTCTGATTCACCCTCCAGACTTCACCTTCTCCTTCTCCTTCTTCTGCTTCTTCTGGTTCACCCTCCTGACTTCAACTTCTCCTTCTCCTTCTTCTGCTTCTTCAGATTCACCCTCCAGACTTCACCTTCTCCTTCTCCTTCTTCTACTTCTTCTGATTCACCCTCCAGACTTCACCTTCTCCTTCTACTTCTTCTGCTTCTTCTGATTCACCCTCCAGACTTCACCTTCTCCTTCTCCTTCTTCTGCTTCTTCTGATTCACCCTCCAGACTTCACCTTCTCCTTCTCCTTCTTCTGCTTCTGCTGATTCACCCTCCAGACTTCACCTTCTTCTTCTCCTTCTTCTGCTTCTTCTGATGCACCCTCCAGACTTCACCTTCTCCTTCTCCTTCTTCTACTTCTTCTGATTCACCCTACAGACTTCACCTTCTCCTTCTCCTTCTTCTACTTCTTCTGATTCACCCTCCAGACTTCACCTTCTCCTTCTCCTTCTTCTGCTTCTTCTGATTCACCCTCCAGACTTCACCTTCTCCTTCTCCTTCTTCTGCTTCTTCTGATTCACCCTCCATACTTCACCTTCTCCTTCTCCTTCTTCTGCTTCTTCTGCTTCACCCTCCAGACTTCACCTTCTCCTTCTCCTTCTTCTGCTTCTTCTGCTTCACCCTCCTGACTTCACCTTCTCCTTCTCCTTCTTCTACTTCTTCTGATTCACCCTCCAGACTTCACCTTCTCCTTCTCCTTCTTCTGCTTCTTCTGCTTCACCATCCAGACTTCACCTTCTGCTTCTCCTTCTTCTACTTCTTCTGCTTCGCCATCCAGACTTCACCTTCTCCTTCTCCTTCTTCTGCTTCTTCTGCTTCACCCTCCAGACTTCACCTTCTCCTTCTCCTTCTTCTGCTTCTTCTGCTTCACCCTCCTGACTTCACCTTCTCCTTCTCCTTCTTCTACTTCTTCTGATTCACCCTCCAGACTTCACCTTCTCCTTCTCCTTCTTCTGCTTCTTCTGCTTCACCCTCCAGACTTCACCTTCTCCTTCTCCTTCTTCTGCTTCTTCTGCTGCGCCCGCCAGACTTCACCTTCTCCTTCTCCTTCTTCTGCTTCTTCTGCTTCACCTTCCTGACTTCGCCTTCTCCTTCTCCTTCTTCTACTTTTTCTGCTTCACCCCCCTGACTTCACCTTCTCCTTCTCCTTCTTCTGCTTCTTCTGATTCACCCTCCTAACTTCACCTTCTCCTTCTCCTTCTTCTGCTTCTTCTGATTCACCCTCCTGACTTCACCATCTCCTTCTCCTTCTTCTACTTCTTCTGATTCACCCTCCAGGCTTCACCATCTCCTTCTCCTTCTTCTACTTCTTCTGATTCACCCTCCAGACTTCACCTTCTCCTTCTCCTTCTTCTACCTCTTCTGATTCACCCTCCGGACTTCACCTTCTCCTTCTCCTTCTTCTACTTCTTCTGATTCACCCTCCAGTCTTCACCTTCTACTTCTCCTTCTTCTGCTTCTTCTGCTTCACCCTCTAGACTTCACCTTCTCCTTCTCTTTCTGTTGCTTCTTCTGATTCACCCTCCAGACTTCACCTTCTCCTTCTCCTTCTTTTGATTCTTCTGATTCACACTCCAGACTTCACCTTCTCCTTCTCCTTCTTCTGCTTCTTCTGATTCACCCTCCTGACTTCACCTTCTCCTTCTCCTTCTTCTACTTCTTCTGATTCACCCTCATGACTTCACCTTCTCCTTCTCCTTCTTCTGCTTCTTCTGCTTCACCCTCCAGACTTCACCTTCTCCTTCTCCTTCTTCTACTTCTTCTGATTCACCCTCCAGACTTCACCTTCTCCTTCTCCTTCTTCTGCTTCTTCTGATTCATCCTCCAGACTTCACCTTCTCCTTCTCCTTATTCTGCTTCTTCTGATTCACCCTCCAGACTTCACCTTCTCCTTCTCCTTCTTCTGCTTCTTCTGATTCACTCGTCAGACTTCACCTTCTCCTTCACCTTCTTCTGCTTCTTCTGATTCACCCTCCAGACTTCACCTTCTCCTTCTCCTTCTTCTACTTATTCGGATTCACCCTCCAGACTTCATCTTCTCCTTCTCCTTCTTCTGCTTCTTCTGATTCACCCTACAGACTTCACCTTCTCCTTCTCCTTCTTCTGCTTCTTCTGATTCACCCTCCAGACTTCACCTTCTCCTTCTCCTTGTTCTACTTCTTCTGATTCACCCTCCAGACTTCACCTTCTCCTTCTCCTTCTTCTACTTCTTCTGATTCACCCTCCAGACTTCACCTTCTCCTTCTCCTTCTTCTGCTTCTTCTGATTCACCCTCCAGACTTCGCCTTCTCCTTCTCCTTCTTCTGCTTCTTCTGATACACCCTCCAGACTTCACCTTCTCCTTCTCCTTCTTCTGCTTCTTCTGGTTCACCCTTCAGACTTCACCTTCTCCTTCTCCTTCTTCTGCTTCTTCTGATTCACCCTCCAGACCTCAACTTCTCCTTCTCCTTCTTCTAATTCTTCTGATTCACCCTCCAGACTTCATCTTCTCCTTCTCCTTCTTCTGCTTCTTCTGATTCACCCTCCAGACTTCACCTTCTCCTTCTCCTTCTTCTACTTCTTCTGATTCACCCTCCAGACTTCACTTTCTCCTTCTACTTCTTCTGCTTCTTCTGATTCACCCTCCAGACTTCACCTTCTCCTTCTCCTTCTTCTGCTTCTTCTGATTCACCCTCCAGACTTCACCTTCTCCTTCTCCTTCTTCTGCTTCTGCTGATACACCCTCCAGACTTCACCTTCTTCTTCTCCTTCTTCTGCTTCTTCTGATTCACCCTCCAGACTTCACCTTCTCCTTCTCCTTCTTCTACTTCTTCTGATTCACCCTCCAGACTTCACCTTCTCCTTCTCCTTCTTCTACTTCTTCTGATTCACCCTCCAGACTTCACCTTCTCCTTCTCCTTCTTCTGCTTCTTCTGATTCACCCTCCAGACTTCACCTTCTCCTTCTCCTTCTTCTGCTTCTTCTGATTCACCCTCCATACTTCTCCTTCTCCTTCTCCTTCTTCTGCTTCTTCTGATTCACCCTTCAGACTTCACCTTCTCCTTCTCCTTCTTCTGCTTCTTCTGATTCACCCTCCAGACCTCACCTTCTCCTTCTCCTTCTTCTAATTCTTCTGATTCACCCTCCAGACTTCATCTTCTCCTTCTCCTTCTTCTGCTTCTTCTGATTCACCCTCCAGACTTCACCTTCTCCTTCTCCTTCTTCTACTTCTTCTGCTTCTCCCTCCTGACTTCACCTTCTCCTTCTCCTTCTTCTACTTCTTCTGATTCACCCTCCAGACTTCACCTTCTCCTTCTCCTTCTTCTGCTTCTTATGCTTCACCCTCCAGACTTCACCTTCTCCTTCTCCTTCTTCTGCTTCTTCTGATTCACCCTTCAGACTTCACCTTCTCCTTCTCCTTCTTCTGCTTCTTCTGATTCACCCTCCAGACCTCACCTTCTCCTTCTCCTTCTTCTAATTCTTCTGATTCACCCTCCAGACTTCATCTTCTCCTTCTCCTTCTTCTGCTTCTTCTGATTCACCCTCCAGACTTCACCTTCTCCTTCTCCTTCTTCTACTTCTTCTGCTTCTCCCTCCTGACTTCACCTTCTCCTTCTCCTTCTTCTACTTCTTCTGATTCACCCTCCAGACTTCACCTTCTCCTTCTTCTGCTTCTTATGCTTCACCCTCCAGACTTCACCTTCTCCTTCTCCTTCTTCTGCCTCTTCTGATTCACCCTCCTGACTTCACCTTCTCCTCCTCCTTCTTCTGCTTCTTCTGATTCACCCTCCAGACTTCACCTTCTCCTTCTCCTTCTTCTGCTTCTTCTGATTCACCCTCCAGACTTCATCTTCTCCTTCTCCTTCTTCTGCTTCTTCTGATTCACCCTCCAGACCTCACCTTCTCCTTCTCCTTCTTCTACTTCTTCTGATTCAACCTCCAGACTTCATCTTCTCCTTCTCCTTCTTCTGCTTCTTCTGATTCACCCTCCAGACTTCACCTTCTCCTTCTCCTTCTTCTACTTCTTCTGATTCACCCTCCAGTCTTCACCTTCTACTTCTCCTTCTTCTGCTTCTTCTGCTTCACCCTCTAGACTTCACCTTCTCCTTCTCTTTCTTCTGCTTCTTCTGATTCACCCTCCAGACTTCACCTTCTCCTTCTCCTTCTTCTGATTCTTCTGATTCACACTCCAGACTTCACCTTCTCCTTCTCTTTCTTCTGCTTCTTCTGATTCACCCTCCTGACTTCACCTTCTCCTTCTCCTTCTTCTACTTCTTCTGATTCACCCTCATGACTTCACCTTCTCCTTCTCCTTCTTCTGCTTCTTCTGCTTCACCCTCCAGACTTCACCTTCTCCTTCTCCTTCTTCTACTTGTTCTGATTCACCCTCCAGACTTCACCTTCTCCTTCTCCTTCTTCTGCTTCTTCTGATTCATCCTCCAGACTTCACCTTCTCCTTCTCCTTATTCTGCTTCTTCTGATTCACCCTCCAGACTTCACCTTCTCCTTCTCCTTCTTCTGCTTCTTCTGATTCACTCGTCAGACTTCACCTTCTCCTTCACCTTCTTCTGCTTCTTCTGATTCACCCTCCAGACTTCACCTTCTCCTTCTCCTTCTTCTGCTTCTTCTGATTCACCCTCCAGACTTCACCTTCTCCTTCTCCTTGTTCTACTTCTTCTGATTCACCCTCCAGACTTCACCTTCTCCTTCTCCTTCTTCTACTTCTTCTGATTCACCCTCCAGACTTCACCTTCTCCTTCTCCTTCTTCTGCTTCTTCTGATTCACCCTCCAGACTTCACCTTCTCCTTCTCCTTCTTCTGCTTCTTCTGATACACCCTCCAGACTTCACCTTCTCCTTCTCCTTCTTCTGCTTCTTCTGGTTCACCCTTCAGACTTCACCTTCTCCTTCTCCTTCTTCTGCTTCTTCTGATTCACCCTCCAGACCTCAACTTCTCCTTCTCCTTCTTCTAATTCTTCTGATTCACCCTCCAGACTTCATCTTCTCCTTCTCCTTCTTCTGCTTCTTCTGATTCACCCTCCAGACTTCACCTTCTCCTTCTCCTTCTTCTGCTTCTTCTGATTCACCCTCCAGACTTCGCCTTCTCCTTCTCCTTCTTCTACTTCTTCTGATTCACCCTCCAGACTTCACCTTCTCCTTCTCCTTCTTCTACTTCTTCTGATTCAACCTCCAGTCTTCACCTTCTCCTTCTCCTTTTTCTGCTTCTTCTGATTCACCCTCCAGACTTCACCTTCTCCTTCTCCTTCTTCTGCTTCTTTTGATTCACCCTCCTGACTTCAACTTCTCCTTCTCCTTCTTCTGCTTCTTCAGATTCACCCTCCAGACTTCACCTTCTCCTTCTCCTTCTTCTACTTCTTCTGATTCACCCTCCAGACTTCACCTTCTCCTTCTACTTCTTCTGCTTCTTCTGATTCACCCTCCAGACTTCACCTTCTCCTTCTCCTTCTTCTGCTTCTTCTGATTCACCCTCCAGACTTCACCTTCTCCTTCTCCTTCTTCTGCTTCTGCTGATTCACCCTCCAGACTTCACCTTCTTCTTCTCCTTCTTCTGCTTCTTCTGATGCACCCTCCAGACTTCACCTTCTCCTTCTCCTTCTTCTACTTCTTCTGATTCACCCTACAGACTTCACCTTCTCCTTCTCCTTCTTCTACTTCTTCTGATTCACCCTCCAGACTTCACCTTCTCCTTCTCCTTCTTCTGCTTCTTCTGATTCACCCTCCAGACTTCACCTTCTCCTTCTCCTTCTTCTGCTTCTTCTGATTCACCCTGCATACTTCACCTTCTCCTTCTCCTTCTTCTGCTTCTTCTGCTTCACCCTCCAGACTTCACCTTCTCCTTCTCCTTCTTCTGCTTCTTCTGCTTCACCCTCCTGACTTCACCTTCTCCTTCTCCTTCTTCTACTTCTTCTGATTCACCCTCCAGACTTCACCTTCTCCTTCTCCTTCTTCTGCTTCTTCTGCTTCACCATCCAGACTTCACCTTCTCCTTCTCCTTCTTCTACTTCTTCTGCTTCGCCATCCAGACTTCACCTTCTCCTTCTCCTTCTTCTGCTTCTTCTGCTTCACCCTCCAGACTTCACCTTCTCCTTCTCCTTCTTCTGCTTCTTCTGCTTCACCCTCCTGACTTCACCTTCTCCTTCTCCTTCTTCTACTTCTTCTGATTCACCCTCCAGACTTCACCTTCTCCTTCTCCTTCTTCTGCTTCTTCTGCTTCACCCTCCAGACTTCACCTTCTCCTTCTCCTTCTTCTGCTTCTTCTGCTGCGCCCGCCAGACTTCACCTTCTCCTTCTCCTTCTTCTGCTTCTTCTGCTTCACCTTCCTGACTTCGCCTTCTCCTTCTCCTTCTTCTACTTTTTCTGCTTCACCCCCCTGACTTCACCTTCTCCTTCTCCTTCTTCTGCTTCTTCTGATTCACCCTCCTAACTTCACCTTCTCCTTCTCCTTCTTCTGCTTCTTCTGATTCACCCTCCTGACTTCACCATCTCCTTCTCCTTCTTCTACTTCTTCTGATTCACCCTCCAGGCTTCACCATCTCCTTCTCCTTCTTCTACTTCTTCTGATTCACCCTCCAGACTTCACCTTCTCCTTCTCCTTCTTCTACCTCTTCTGATTCACCCTCCAGACTTCACCTTCTCCTTCTCCTTCTTCTACTTCTTCTGATTCACCCTCCAGTCTTCACCTTCTACTTCTCCTTCTTCTGCTTCTTCTGCTTCACCCTCTAGACTTCACCTTCTCCTTCTCTTTCTGTTGCTTCTTCTGATTCACCCTCCAGACTTCACCTTCTCCTTCTCCTTCTTCTGATTCTTCTGATTCACACTCCAGACTTCACCTTCTCCTTCTCCTTCTTCTGCTTCTTCTGATTCACCCTCCTGACTTCACCTTCTCCTTCTCCTTCTTCTACTTCTTCTGATTCACCCTCATGACTTCACCTTCTCCTTCTCCTTCTTCTGCTTCTTCTGCTTCACCCTCCAGACTTCACCTTCTCCTTCTCCTTCTTCTACTTCTTCTGATTCACCCTCCAGACTTCACCTTCTCCTTCTCCTTCTTCTGCTTCTTCTGATTCATCCTCCAGACTTCACCTTCTCCTTCTCCTTATTCTGCTTCTTCTGATTCACCCTCCAGACTTCACCTTCTCCTTCTCCTTCTTCTGCTTCTTCTGATTCACTCGTCAGACTTCACCTTCTCCTTCACCTTCTTCTGCTTCTTCTGACTCACCCTCCAGACTTCACCTTCTCCTTCTCCTTCTTCTCCTTATTCGGATTCACCCTCCAGACTTCATCTTCTCCTTCTCCTTCTTCTGCTTCTTCTGATTCACCCTACAGACTTCACCTTCTCCTTCTCCTTCTTCTGCTTCTTCTGATTCACCCTCCAGACTTCACCTTCTCCTTCTCCTTGTTCTACTTCTTCTGATTCACCCTCCAGACTTCACCTTCTCCTTCTCCTTCTTCTACTTCTTCTGATTCACCCTCCAGACTTCACCTTCTCCTTCTCCTTCTTCTGCTTCTTCTGATTCACCCTCCAGACTTCGCCTTCTCCTTCTCCTTCTTCTGCTTCTTCTGATACACCCTCCAGACTTCACCTTCTCCTTCTCCTTCTTCTGCTTTTTCTGGTTCACCCTTCAGACTTCACCTTCTCCTTCTCCTTCTTCTGCTTCTTCTGATTCACCCTCCAGACCTCAACTTCTCCTTCTCCTTCTTCTAAGTCTTCTGATTCACCCTCCAGACTTCATCTTCTCCTTCTCCTTCTTCTGCTTCTTCTGATTCACCCTCCATACTTCACCTTCTCCTTCTCCTTCTTCTGCTTCTTCTGATTCACCCTCCAGACTTCGCCTTCTCCTTCTCCTTCTTCTACTTCTTCTGATTCACCCTCCAGACTTCACCTTCTCCTTCTCCTTCTTCTACTTCTTCTGATTCAACCTCCAGTCTTCACCTTCTCCTTCTCCTTCTTCTGCTTCTTCTGATTCACCCTCCAGACTTCACCTTCTCCTTCTCCTTCTTCTGCTTCTTCTGATTCACCCTCCTGACTTCACCTTCTCCTTCTCCTTCTTCTGCTTCTTCAGATTCACCCTCCAGACTTCACCTTCTCCTTCTCCTTCTTCTACTTCTTCTGATTCACCCTCCAGACTTCACTTTCTCCTTCTACTTCTTCTGCTTCTTCTGATTCACCCTCCAGACTTCACCTTCTCCTTCTCCTTCTTCTGCTTCTTCTGATTCACCCTCCAGACTTCACCTTCTCCTTCTCCTTCTTCTGCTTCTGCTGATTCACCCTCCAGACTTCACCTTCTTCTTCTCCTTCTTCTGCTTCTTCTGATTCACCCTCCAGACTTCACCTTCTCCTTCTCCTTCTTCTACTTCTTCTGATTCACCCTCCAGACTTCACCTTCTCCTTCTCCTTCTTCTACTTCTTCTGATTCACCCTCCAGACTTCACCTTCTCCTTCTCCTTCTTCTGCTTCTTCTGATTCACCCTCCAGACTTCACCTTCTCCTTCTCCTTCTTCTGCTTCTTCTGATTCACCCTCCATACTTCTCCTTCTCCTTCTCCTTCTTCTGCTTCTTCTGATTCACCCTTCAGACTTCACCTTCTCCTTCTCCTTCTTCTGCTTCTTCTGATTCACCCTCCAGACCTCACCTTCTCCTTCTCCTTCTTCTAATTCTTCTGATTCACCCTCCAGACTTCATCTTCTCCTTCTCCTTCTTCTGCTTCTTCTGATTCACCCTCCAGACTTCACCTTCTCCTTCTCCTTCTTCTACTTCTTCTGCTTCTCCCTCCTGACTTCACCTTCTCCTTCTCCTTCTTCTACTTCTTCTGATTCACCCTCCAGACTTCACCTTCTCCTTCTCCTTCTTCTGCTCTTATGCTTCACCCTCCAGACTTCACCTTCTCCTTCTCCTTCTTCTGCCTCTTCTGATTCACCCTCCTGACTTCACCTTCTCCTTCTCCTTCTTCTGCTTCTTCTGATTCACCCTCCAGACTTCACCTTCTCCTTCTCCTTCTTCTGCTTCTTCTGATTCACCCTCCAGACTTCATCTTCTCCTTCTCCTTCTTCTGCTTCTTCTGATTCACCCTCCAGACCTCACCTTCTCCTTCTCCTTCTTCTACTTCTTCTGATTCAACCTCCAGACTTCATCTTCTCCTTCTCCTTCTTCTGCTTCTTCTGATTCACCCTCCAGACTTCACCTTCTCCTTCTCCTTCTTCTGCTTCTTCTGATTCACCCTCCAGACCTCACCATCTCCTTCTCCTTCTTCTACTTCTTCTGATTCACCCTCCAGACTTCACCTTCTCCTTCTGCCTCTTCTACTTCTTCTGATTCACCCTCCAGACCTCAACTTCTCCTTCTCCTTCTTCTAATTCTTCTGATTCACCCTCCAGACTTCATCTTCTCCTTCTCCTTCTTCTGCTTCTTCTGATTCACCCTCCAGACTTCACCTTCTCCTTCTCCTTCTTCTGCTTCTTCTGATTCACCCTCCAGACTTCGCCTTCTCCTTCTCCTTCTTCTACTTCTTCTGATTCACCCTCCAGACTTCACCTTCTCCTTCTCCTTCTTCTACTTCTTCTGATTCAACCTCCAGTCTTCACCTTCTCCTTCTCCTTCTTCTGCTTCTTCTGATTCACCCTCCAGACTTCACCTTCTCCTTCTCCTTCTTCTGCTTCTTCTGATTCACCCTCCTGACTTCACCTTCTCCTTCTCCTTCTTCTGCTTCTTCAGATTCACCCTCCAGACTTCACCTTCTCCTTCTCCTTCTTCTACTTCTTCTGATTCACCCTCCAGACTTCACTTTCTCCTTCTACTTCTTCTGCTTCTTCTGATTCACCCTCCAGACTTCACCTTCTCCTTCTCCTTCTTCTGCTTCTTCTGATTCACCCTCCAGACTTCACCTTCTCCTTCTCCTTCTTCTGCTTCCGCTGAATCACCCTCCAGACTTCACCTTCTTCTTCTCCTTCTTCTGCTTCTTCTGATTCACCCTCCAGACTTCACCTTCTCCTTCTCCTTCTTCTACTTCTTCTGATTCACCCTCCAGACTTCACCTTCTCCTTCTCCTTCTTCTACTTCTTCTGATTCACCCTCCAGACTTCACCTTCTCCTTCTCCTTCTTCTGCTTCTTCTGATTCACCCTCCAGACTTCACCTTCTCCTTCTCCTTCTTCTGCTTCTTCTGATTCACCCTCCATACTTCTCCTTCTCCTTCTCCTTCTTCTGCTTCTTCTGATTCACCCTTCAGACTTCACCTTCTCCTTCTCCTTCTTCTGCTTCTTCTGATTCACCCTCCAGACCTCACCTTCTCCTTCTCCTTCTTCTAATTCTTCTGATTCACCCTCCAGACTTCATCTTCTCCTTCTCCTTCTACTGCTTCTTCTGATTCACCCTCCAGACTTCACCTTCTCCTTCTCCTTCTTCTACTTCTTCTGCTTCTCCCTCCTGACTTCACCTTCTCCTTCTCCTTCTTCTACTTCTTCTGATTCACCCTCCAGACTTCACCTTCTCCTTCTCCTTCTTCTGCTTCTTATGCTTCACCCTCCAGACTTCACCTTCTCCTTCTCCTTCTTCTGCCTCTTCTGATTCACCCTCCTGACTTCACCTTCTCCTTCTCCTTCTTCTGCTTCTTCTGATTCACCCTCCAGACTTCACCTTCTCCTTCTCCTTCTTCTGCTTCTTCTGATTCACCCTCCAGACTTCATCTTCTCCTTCTCCTTCTTCTGCTTCTTCTGATTCACCCTCCAGACCTCACCTTCTCCTTCTCCTTCTTCTACTTCTTCTGATTCAACCTCCAGACTTCATCTTCTCCTTCTCCTTCTTCTGCTTCTTCTGATTCACCCTCCAGACTTCACCTTCTCCTTCTCCTTCTTCTGCTTCTTCTGATTCACCCTCCAGACCTCACCATCTCCTTCTCCTTCTTCTACTTCTTCTGATTCACCCTCCAGACTTCACCTTCTCCTTCTGCCTCTTCTACTTCTTCTGATTCACCCTCCAGTCTTCACCTTCTCCTTCTCCTTCTTCTGCTTCTTCTGATTCACCCTCCAGACTTCACCTTCTCCTTCTCCTTCTTCTGCTTCTTCTGATTCACCCTCCTGACTTCACCTTCTCCTTCTCCTTCTTCTGCTTCTTCTGATTCACCCTCCAGACTTCACCTTCTCCTTCTCCTTCTTCTACTTCTTCTGATTCACCCTCCAGACTTCACCTTCTCCTTCTACTTCTTCTGCTTCTTCTGATTCACCCTCCAGACTTCACCTTCTCCTTCTCCTTCTTCTGCTTCTTCTGATTCACCCTCCAGACTTCACCTTCTCCTTCTCCTTCTTCTGCTTCTTCAGATTTACCCTCCAGACTTCGCCTTCCCCTTCTCCTTCTTCTGCTTCTTCTGATTCACCCTCCAGACTTCACCTTCTCCTTCTCCTTCTTCTACTTCTTCTGATTCACCCTCCAGACTTCACCTTCTCCTTCTCCTTCTTCTGCTTTTTCTGATTCACCCTCCAGACTTCACCTTCTCCTTCTCCTTCGTCTACTTCTTCTGATTCACCCTCCAGACTACACCTTCTCCTTCTCCTTCTTCTACTTCTTCTGATTCACCCTCCAGACTACACCTTCTCCTTCTCTTTCTTCTACTTCTTCTGATTCACCCTACAGACTTCACCTTCTCCTTCTCCTTCTTCTACTTCTTCTGATTCACCCTCCAGACTTCACCTTCTCCTTCTCCTTCTTCTACTTCTTCTGATTCACCCTCCAGACTTCACCTTCTCCTTCTCCTTCTTCTACTTCTTCTGATTCACCCTCCAGACTTCACCTTCTCCTTCTCCTTCTTCTGCTTCTTCTGATTCACCCTCCAGACTTCACCTTCTCCTTCTTCTGCTTCTTCTGATTCACCCTCCATACTTCTCCTTCTCCTTCTCCTTCTTCTGCTTCTTCTGATTCACCCTTCAGACTTCACCTTCTCCTTCTCCTTCTTCTGCTTCTTCTGATTCACCCTCCAGACATCACCTTCTCCTTCTCCTTCTTCTAATTCTTCTGATTCACCCTCCAGACTTCATCTTCTCCTTCTCCTTCTTCTGCTTCTTCTGATTCACCCTCCAGACTTCACCTTCTCCTTCTCCTTCTTCTACTTCTTCTGCTTCTCCCTCCTGACTTCACCTTCTCCTTCTCCTTCTTCTACTTCTTCTGATTCACCCTCCAGACTTCACCTTCTCCTTCTCCTTCTTCTGCTTCTTATGCTTCACCCTCCAGACTTCACCTTCTCCTTCTCCTTCTTCTGCCTCTTCTGATTCACCCTCCTGACTTCACCTTCTCCTTCTCCTTCTTCTGCTTCTTCTGATTCACCCTCCAGACTTCACCTTCTCCTTCTCCTTCTTCTGCTTCTTCTGATTCACCCTCCAGACTTCATCTTCTCCTTCTCCTTCTTCTGCTTCTTCTGATTCACCCTCCAGACCTCACCTTCTCCTTCTCCTTCTTCTACTTCTTCTGATTCAACCTCCAGACTTCATCTTCTCCTTCTCCTTCTTCTGCTTCTTCTGATTCACCCTCCAGACTTCACCTTCTCCTTCTCCTTCTTCTGCTTCTTCTGATTCACCCTCCAGACTTCATCTTCTCCTTCTCCTTCTTCTGCTTCTTCTGATTCACCCTCCAGACTTCACCTTCTCCTTCTCCTTCTTCTACTTCTTCTGATTCACCCTCCAGACTTCACCTTCTCCTTCTGCCTCTTCTACTTCTTCTGATTCACCCTCCAGTCTTCACCTTCTCCTTCTCCTTCTTCTGCTTCTTCTGATTCACCCTCCAGACTTCACCTTCTCCTTCTCCTTCTTCTGCTTCTTCTGATTCACCCTCCTGACTTCACCTTCTCCTTCTCCTTCTTCTGCTCCTTCTGATTCACCCTCCAGACTTCACCTTCTCCTTCTCCTTCTTCTACTTCTTCTGATTCACCCTCCAGACTTCACCTTCTCCTTCTACTTCTTCTGCTTCTTCTGATTCACCCTCCAGACTTCACCTTCTCCTTCTCCTTCTTCTGCTTCTTCTGATTCACCCTCCAGACTTCACCTTCTCCTTCTCCTTCTTCTGCTTCTTCAGATTTACCCTCCAGACTTCGCCTTCCCCTTCTCCTTCTTCTGCTTCTTCTGATTCACCCTCCAGACTTCACCTTCTCCTTCTCCTTCTTCTACTTCTTCTGATTCACCCTCCAGACTTCACCTTCTCCTTCTCCTTCTTCTGCTTTTTCTGATTCACCCTCCAGACTTCACCTTCTCCTTCTCCTTCGTCTACTTCTTCTGATTCACCCTCCAGACTACACCTTCTCCTTCTCCTTCTTCTACTTCTTCTGATTCACCCTCCAGACTACACCTTCTCCTTCTCTTTCTTCTACTTCTTCTGATTCACCCTACAGACTTCACCTTCTCCTTCTCCTTCTTCTACTTCTTCTGATTCACCCTCCAGACTTCACCTTCTCCTTCTCCTTCTTCTACTTCTTCTGATTCACCCTCCTGACTTCACCTTCTCCTTCTCCTTCTTCTGCTTCTTCTGCTTCACCCTCCAGACTTCACCTTCTCCTTCTCCTTCTTCTGCTTCTTCTGCTTCACCCTCCAGACTTCACCTTCTCCTTCTCCTTCTTCTACTTCTTCTGCTTCGCCCTCCAGACTTCACCTTCTCCTTCTCCTTCTTCTGCTTCTTCTGCTTCACCCTCCAGACTTCACCTTCTCCTTCTCCTTCTTCTGCTTCTTCTGCTTCACCCTCCTGACTTCACCTTCTCCTTCTCCTTCTTCTACTTCTTCTGATTCACCCTCCAGACTTCACCTTCTCCTTCTCCTTCTTCTGCTTCTTCTGCTTCACCCTCCAGACTTCACCTTCTCCTTCTCCTTCTTCTGCTGCTTCTGCTGCGCCCGCCAGACTTCACCTTCTCCTTCTCCTTCTTCTGCTTCTTCTGCTTCACCTTCCTGACTTCACCTTCTCCTTCTCCTTCTTCTACTTCTTCTGCTTCACCCCCTTGACTTCACCTTCTCCTTCTCCTTCTTCTGCTTCTTCTGATTCACCCTCCTAACTTCACCTTCTCCTTCTCCTTCTTCTGCTTCTTCTGATTCACCCTCCTGACTTCACCGTCTCCTTCTCCTTCTTCTGCTTCTTCTGATTCACCCTCCAGACCTCACCTTCTCCTTCTCCTTCTTCGACTTCTTCTGATTCACCCTCCAGACTTCATCTTCTCCTTCTCCTTCTTCTACTTCTTCTGATTCACCCTCCAGTCTTCACCTTCTCCTTCTCCTTCTTCTGCTTCTTCTGATTCACCCTCCAGACTTCACCTTCTCCTTCTCCTTCTTCTGCTTCTTCTGATTCACCCTCCAGACCTCACCATCTCCTTCTCCTTCTTCTACTTCTTCTGATTCACCCTCCAGACTTCACCTTCTCCTTCTGCTTCTTCTACTTCTTCTGATTCACCCTCCAGTCTTCACCTTCTCCTTCTCCTTCTTCTGCTTCTTCTGATTCACCCTCCTGACTTCACCTTCTCCTTCTCCTTCTTCTGCTTCTTCTGATTCACCCTCCAGACTTCACCTTCTCCTTCTCCTTCTTCTACTTCTTCTGATTCACCCTCCAGACTTCACCTTCTCCTTCTACTTCTTCTGCTTCTTCTGATTCACCCTCCAGACTTCACCTTCTTCTTCTCCTTCTTCTGCTTCTTCTGATTCACCCTCCAGACTTCACCTTCTCCTTCTCCTTCTTCTGCTTCTTCTGATTCACCCTCCAGACTTCCCCTTCTCCTTCTCCTTCTTCTACTTCTTCTGATTCACCCTCCAGACTTCACCTTCTCCTTCTCCTTCTTCTGCTTTTTCTGATTCACCCTCCAGACTTCACCTTCTCCTTCTCCTTCGTCTACTGCTTCTGATTCACCCTCCAGACTACACCTTCTCCTTCTCCTTCTTCTACTTCTTCTGATTCACCCTCCAGACTCCACCTTCTCCTTCTCCTTCTTCTGCTTCTTCTGATTCACCCTCCAGACTTCACCTTCTGCTTCTCCTTCTTCTACTTCTTCTGATTCACCCTCCAGACTTCACCTTCTCCTTCTCCTTCTTCTACTTCTTCTTATTCACCCTCCAGATTTCACCTTCTCCTTCTCCTTCTTCTACATCTTCTGCTTCTCCCTCCAGACTTCACCTTCTCCTTCTCCTTCTTCTGCTTCTTCTGATTCACCCTCCAGACTTCACCTTCTCCTTCTCCTTCTTCTACTTCTTCTGATTCAACCTCCAGACTTCACCTTCTCCTTCTCCTTCTTCTACTTCTTCTGATTCAACCTCCAGACTTCACCTTCTCCTTCTCCTTCTTCTACTTCTTCTGATTCACCCTCCTGACTTCACCTTCTCCTTCTCCTTCTTCTGCTTCTTCTGCTTCACCCTCCAGACTTCACCTTCTCCTTCTCCTTCTTCTGCTTCTTCTGCTTCACCCTTCAGACTTCACCTTCTCCTTCTCCTTCTTCTGCTTCTTCTGCTTCACCCTCCTGACTTCACCTTCTCCTTCTCCTTCTTCTACTTCTTCTGATTCACCCTCCAGACTTCACCTTCTCCTTCTCCTTCTTCTGCTTCTTCTGCTTCACCCTCCAGACTTCACCTTCTCCTTCTCCTTCTTCTACTTCTTCTGCTTCGCCCTCCAGACTTCACCTTCTCCTTCTCCTTCTTCTGCTTCTTCTGATTCACCCTCCAGACTTCACCTTCTCCTTCTCCTTCTTCTACTTCTTCTGATTCACCCTCCAGACTTCACCTTCTCCTTCTCCTTCTTCTACTTCTTCTGATTCACCCTCCAGACTTCACCTTCTCCTTCTCCTTCTTCTGCTTCTTCTGATTCACCCTCCAGACTTCACCTTCTCCTTCTCCTTCTTCTGCTTCTTCTGATTCACCCTCCATACTTCTCCTTCTCCTTCTCCTTCTTCTGCTTCTTCTGATTCACCCTTCAGACTTCACCTTCTCCTTCTCCTTCTTCTGCTTCTTCTGATTCACCCTCCAGACCTCACCTTCTCCTTCTCCTTCTTCTAATTCTTCTGATTCACCCTCCAGACTTCATCTTCTCCTTCTCCTTCTTCTGCTTCTTCTGATTCACCCTCCAGACCTCACCTTCTCCTTTTCCTTCTTCTAATTCTTCTGATTCACCCTCCAGACATCACCTTCTCCTTCTCCTTCTTCTGCCTCTTCTGATTCACCCTCCTCACTTCACCTTCTCCTTCTCCTTCTTCTGCTTCTTCTGATTCACCCTCCAGACTTCACCTTCTCCTTCTCCTTCTTCTGCTTCTTCTGATTCACCCTCCAGACTTCATCTTCTCCTTCTCCTTCTTCTGCTTCTTCTGATTCACCCTCCAGACCTCACCTTCTCCTTCTCCTTCTTCTACTTCTTCTGATTCAACCTCCAGACTTCATCTTCTCCTTCTCCTTCTTCTGCTTCTTCTGATTCACCCTCCAGACTTCACCTTCTCCTTCTCCTTCTTCTGCTTCTTCTGATTCACCCTCCAGACCTCACCATCTCCTTCTCCTTCTTCTACTTCTTCTGATTCACCCTCCAGACTTCACCTTCTCCTTCTGCCTCTTCTACTTCTTCTGATTCACCCTCCAGTCTTCACCTTCTCCTTCTCCTTCTTCTGCTTCTTCTGATTCACCCTCCAGACTTCACCTTCTCCTTCTCCTTCTTCTGCTTCTTCTGATTCACCCTCCAGACTTCACCTTCTCCTTCTCCTTCTTCTACTTCTTCTGATTCACCCTCCAGACTTCACCTTCTCCTTCTACTTCTTCTGCTTCTTCTGATTCACCCTCCAGACTTCACCTTCTCCTTCTCCTTCTTCTGCTTCTTCTGATTCACCCTCCAGACTTCACCTTCTCCTTCTCCTTCTTCTGCTTCTTCAGATTCACCCTCCAGACTTCACCTTCTCCTTCTCCTTCTTCTACTTCTTCTGATTCACCCTCCAGACTTCACCTTCTCCTTCTCCTTCTTCTGCTTTTTCTGATTCACCCTCCAGACTTCACCTTCTCCTTCTCCTTCGTCTACTTCTTCTGATTCACCCTCCAGACTACACCTTCTCCTTCTCCTTCTTCTACTTCTTCTGATTCACCCTCCAGACTACACCTTCTCCTTCTCTTTCTTCTACTTCTTCTGATTCACCCTACAGACTTCACCTTCTCCTTCTCCTTCTTCTACTTCTTCTGATTCACCCTCCAGACTTCACCTTCTCCTTCTCCTTCTTCTACTTCTTCTGATTCACCCTCCTGACTTCACCTTCTCCTTCTCCTTCTTCTGCTTCTTCTGCTTCACCCTCCAGACTTCACCTTCTCCTTCTCCTTCTTCTGCTTCTTCTGCTTCACCCTCCAGACTTCACCTTCTCCTTCTCCTTCTTCTACTTCTTCTGCTTCGCCCTCCAGACTTCACCTTCTCCTTCTCCTTCTTCTGCTTCTTCTGCTTCACCCTCCAGACTTCACCTTCTCCTTCTCCTTCTTCTGCTTCTTCTGCTTCACCCTCCTGACTTCACCTTCTCCTTCTCCTTCTTCTACTTCTTCTGATTCACCCTCCAGACTTCACCTTCTCCTTCTCCTTCTTCTGCTTCTTCTGCTTCACCCTCCAGACTTCACCTTCTCCTTCTCCTTCTTCTGCTTCTTCTGCTGCGCCCGCCAGACTTCACCTTCTCCTTCTCCTTCTTCTGCTTCTTCTGCTTCACCTTCCTGACTTCACCTTCTCCTTCTCCTTCTTCTACTTCTTCTGCTTCACCCCCTTGACTTCACCTTCTCCTTCTCCTTCTTCTGCTTCTTCTGATTCACCCTCCTAACTTCACCTTCTCCTTCTCCTTCTTCTGCTTCTTCTGATTCACCCTCCTGACTTCACCGTCTCCTTCTCCTTCTTCTGCTTCTTCTGATTCACCCTCCAGACCTCACCTTCTCCTTCTCCTTCTTCGACTTCTTCTGATTCACCCTCCAGACTTCATCTTCTCCTTCTCCTTCTTCTACTTCTTCTGATTCACCCTCCAGTCTTCACCTTCTCCTTCTCCTTCTTCTGCTTCTTCTGATTCACCCTCCAGACTTCACCTTCTCCTTCTCCTTCTTCTGCTTCTTCTGATTCACCCTCCAGACCTCACCATCTCCTTCTCCTTCTTCTACTTCTTCTGATTCACCCTCCAGACTTCACCTTCTCCTTCTGCTTCTTCTACTTCTTCTGCTTCACCCTCCAGACTTCACCTTCTCCTTCTCCTTCTTCTGCTTCTTCTGCTTCACCCTCCTGACTTCACCTTCTCCTTCTCCTTCTTCTACTTCTTCTGATTCACCCTCCAGACTTCACCTTCTCCTTCTCCTTCTTCTGCTTCTTCTGCTTCACCCTCCAGACTTCACCTTCTCCTTCTCCTTCTTCTGCTTCTTCTGCTGCGCCCGCCAGACTTCACCTTATCCTTCTCCTTCTTCTGCTTCTTCTGCTTCACCTTCCTGACTTCACCTTCTCCTTCTCCTTCTTCTACTTCTTCTGCTTCACCCCCTTGACTTCACCTTCTCCTTCTCCTTCTTCTGCTTCTTCTGATTCACCCTCCTAACTTCACCTTCTCCTTCTCCTTCTTCTGCTTCTTCTGATTCACCCTCCTGACTTCACCGTCTCCTTCTCCTTCTTCTGCTTCTTCTGATTCACCCTCCAGACCTCACCTTCTCCTTCTCCTTCTTCGACTTCTTCTGATTCACCCTCCAGACTTCATCTTCTCCTTCTCCTTCTTCTACTTCTTCTGATTCACCCTCCAGTCTTCACCTTCTCCTTCTCCTTCTTCTGCTTCTTCTGATTCACCCTCCAGACTTCACCTTCTCCTTCTCCTCCTTCTGCTTCTTCTGATTCACCCTCCAGACCTCACCATCTCCTTCTCCTTCTTCTACTTCTTCTGATTCACCCTCCAGACTTCACCTTCTCCTTCTGCTTCTTCTACTTCTTCTGATTCACCCTCCAGTCTTCACCTTCTCCTTCTCCTTCTTCTGCTTCTTCTGATTCACCCTCCTGACTTCACCTTCTCCTTCTCCTTCTTCTGCTTCTTCTGATTCACCCTCCAGACTTCACCTTCTCCTTCTCCTTCTTCTACTTCTTCTGATTCACCCTCCAGACTTCACCTTCTCCTTCTACTTCTTCTGCTTCTTCTGATTCACCCTCCAGACTTCACCTTCTTCTTCTCCTTCTTCTGCTTCTTCTGATTCACCCTCCAGACTTCACCTTCTCCTTCTCCTTCTTCTGCTTCTTCTGATTCACCCTCCAGACTTCCCCTTCTCCTTCTCCTTCTTCTACTTCTTCTGATTCACCCTCCAGACTTCACCTTCTCCTTCTCCTTCTTCTGCTTTTTCTGATTCACCCTCCAGACTTCACCTTCTCCTTCTCCTTCGTCTACTGCTTCTGATTCACCCTCCAGACTACACCTTCTCCTTCTCCTTCTTCTACTTCTTCTGATTCACCCTCCAGACTCCACCTTCTCCTTCTCCTTCTTCTGCTTCTTCTGATTCACCCTCCAGACTTCACCTTCTGCTTCTCCTTCTTCTACTTCTTCTGATTCACCCTCCAGACTTCACCTTCTCCTTCTCCTTCTTCTACTTCTTCTTATTCACCCTCCAGATTTCACCTTCTCCTTCTCCTTCTTCTACATCTTCTGCTTCTCCCTCCAGACTTCACCTTCTCCTTCTCCTTCTTCTGCTTCTTCTGATTCACCCTCCAGACTTCACCTTCTCCTTCTCC
Source organism: Somniosus microcephalus (assembly GCF_052327205.1). Taxonomy (NCBI): domain Eukaryota; kingdom Metazoa; phylum Chordata; class Chondrichthyes; order Squaliformes; family Somniosidae; genus Somniosus; species Somniosus microcephalus. The sequence goes on from NW_028225475.1 coordinate 346,410, forward strand.
TTCTTCTACTTCTTCTGATTCAACCTCCAGACTTCACCTTCTCCTTCTCCTTCTTCTACTTCTTCTGATTCAACCTCCAGACTTCACCTTCTCCTTCTCCTTCTTCTACTTCTTCTGATTCACCCTCCTGACTTCACCTTCTCCTTCTCCTTCTTCTGCTTCTTCTGCTTCACCCTCCAGACTTCACCTTCTCCTTCTCCTTCTTCTGCTTCTTCTGCTTCACCCTTCAGACTTCACCTTCTCCTTCTCCTTCTTCTGCTTCTTCTGCTTCACCCTCCTGACTTCACCTTCTCCTTCTCCTTCGTCTACTGCTTCTGATTCACCCTCCAGACTACACCTTCTCCTTCTCCTTCTTCTACTTCTTCTGATTCACCCTCCAGACTCCACCTTCTCCTTCTCCTTCTTCTACTTCTTCTGATTCACCCTCCAGACTTCACCTTCTCCTTCTCCTTCTTCTGCTTCTTTTGCTTCACCCTCCAGACTTCACCTTCTCATTCTCCTTCTTCTACTTCTTCTGCTTCGCCCTCCAGACTTCACCTTCTCCTTCTCCTTCTTCTGCTTCTTCTGCTTCACCTTCCTGACTTCACCTTCTCCTTCTCCTTCTTCTACTTTTTCTGCTTCACCCCCCTGACTTCACCTTCTCCTTCTCCTTCTTCTGCTTCTTCTGATTCACCCTCCTAACTTCACCTTCTCCTTCTCCTTCTTCTGCTTCTTCTGATTGACCCTCCTGACTTCACCTTCTCCTTCTCCTTCTTCTACTTCTTCTGATTCATCCTCCAGACTTCACCTTCTCCTTCCCCTTCTTCTGCTTCTTCTGCTTCACCTTCCTGACTTCACCTTCTCCTTCTCCTTCTTCTACTTTTTCTGCTTCACCCCCCTGACTTCACCTTCTCCTTCTCCTTCTTCTGCTTCTTCTGATTCACCCTCCTAACTTCACCTTCTCCTTCTCCTTCTTCTGCTTCTTCTGCTTCACCCTCCTGACTTCACCTTCTCCTTCTCCTTCTTCTACTTCTTCTGATTCACCCTCCAGACTTCACCTTCTCCTTCTCCTTCTTCTGCTTCTTCTGCTTCACCCTCCAGACTTCACCTTCTCCTTCTCCTTCTTCTGCTTCTTCTGCTGCGCCCGCCAGACTTCACCTTCTCCTTCTCCTTCTTCTGCTTCTTCTGCTTCACCTTCCTGACTTCACCTTCTCCTTCTCCTTCTTCTACTTCTTCTGCTTCACCCCCTTGACTTCACCTTCTCCTTCTCCTTCTTCTGCTTCTTCTGATTCACCCTCCTAACTTCACCTTCTCCTTCTCCTTCTTCTGCTTCTACTGATTCACCCTCCTGACTTCACCTTCTCCTTCTCCTTCTTCTGCTTCTTCTGATTCACCCTCCAGACCTCACCTTCTCCTTCTCCTTCTTCGACTTCTTCTGATTCACCCTCCAGACTTCATCTTCTCCTTCTCCTTCTTCTACTTCTTCTGATTCACCCTCCAGTCTTCACCTTCTCCTTCTCCTTCTTCTGCTTCTTCTGATTCACCCTCCAGACTTCACCTTCTCCTTCTCCTTCTTCTGCTTCTTCTGATTCACCCTCCAGACCTCACCATCTCCTTCTCCTTCTTCTACTTCTTCTGATTCACCCTCCAGACTTCACCTTCTCCTTCTGCTTCTTCTACTTCTTCTGATTCACCCTCCAGTCTTCACCTTCTCCTTCTCCTTCTTCTGCTTCTTCTGATTCACCCTCCTGACTTCACCTTCTCCTTCTCCTTCTTCTGCTTCTTCTGATTCACCCTCCAGACTTCACCTTCTCCTTCTCCTTCTTCTACTTCTTCTGATTCACCCTCCAGACTTCACCTTCTCCTTCTACTTCTTCTGCTTCTTCTGATTCACCCTCCAGACTTCACCTTCTTCTTCTCCTTCTTCTGCTTCTTCTGATTCACCCTCCAGACTTCACCTTCTCCTTCTCCTTCTTCTGCTTCTTCTGATTCACCCTCCAGACTTCCCCTTCTCCTTCTCCTTCTTCTTCTTCTTCTGATTCACCCTCCAGACTTCACCTTCTCCTTCTCCTTCTTCTGCTTTTTCTGATTCACCCTCCAGACTTCACCTTCTCCTTCTCCTTCGTCTACTGCTTCTGATTCACCCTCCAGACTACACCTTCTCCTTCTCCTTCTTCTACTTCTTCTGATTCACCCTCCAGACTCCACCTTCTCCTTCTCCTTCTTCTGCTTCTTCTGATTCACCCTCCAGACTTCACCTTCTGCTTCTCCTTCTTCTACTTCTTCTGATTCACCCTCCAGACTTCACCTTCTCCTTCTCCTTCTTCTACTTCTTCTTATTCACCCTCCAGATTTCACCTTCTCCTTCTCCTTCTTCTACATCTTCTGCTTCTCCCTCCAGACTTCACCTTCTCCTTCTCCTTCTTCTGCTTCTTCTGATTCACCCTCCAGACTTCACCTTCTCCTTCTCCTTCTTCTACTTCTTCTGATTCAACCTCCAGACTTCACCTTCTCCTTCTCCTTCTTCTACTTCTTCTGATTCAACCTCCAGACATCACCTTCTCCTTCTCCTTCTTCTACTTCTTCTGATTCACCCTCCTGACTTCACCTTCTCCTTCTCCTTCTTCTGCTTCTTCTGCTTCACCCTCCAGACTTCACCTTCTCCTTCTCCTTCTTCTGCTTCTTCTGCTTCACCCTTCAGACTTCACCTTCTCCTTCTCCTTCTTCTGCTTCTTCTGCTTCACCCTCCTGACTTCACCTTCTCCTTCTCCTTCTTCTACTTCTTCTGATTCACCCTCCAGACTTCACCTTCTCCTTCTCCTTCTTCTGCTTCTTCTGCTTCACCCTCCAGACTTCACCTTCTCCTTCTCCTTCTTCTACTTCTTCTGCTTCGCCCTCCAGACTTTACCTTCTCCTTCTCCTTCTTCTGCTTCTTCTGCTTCACCCTCCAGACTTCACCTTCTTCTTCTCCTTCTTCTGCTTCTTCTGCTTCACCCTCCTGACTTCACCTTCTCCTTCTCCTTCTTCTACTTCTTCTGATTCACCCTCCAGACTTCACCTTCTCCTTCTCCTTCTTCTGCTTCTTCTGCTTCACCCTCCAGACTTCACCTTCTCCTTCTCCTTCTTCTGCTTCTTCTGCTGCGCCCGCCAGACTTCACCTTCTCCTTCTCCTTCTTCTGCTTCTTCTGCTTCACCTTCCTGACTTCACCTTCTCCTTCTCCTTCTTCTACTTTTTCTGCTTCACCCCCCTGACTTCACCTTCTCCTTCTCCTTCTTCTGCTTCTTCTGATTCACCCTCCTAACTTCACCTTCTCCTTCTCCTTCTTCTGCTTCTTCTGATTGACCCTCCTGACTTCACCTTCTCCTTCTCCTTCTTCTACTTCTTCTGATTCATCCTCCAGACTTCACCTTCTCCTTCTCCTTCTTCTACTTCTTCTGATTCACCCTCCAGACTTCACCTTCTCCTTCTCCTTCTTCTACTTCTTCTGATTCACCCTCCAGACTTCACCTTCTCCTTCTCCTTCTTCTACTTCTTCTGATTCACCCTCCAGTCTTCACCTTCTACTTCTCCTTCTTCTGCTTCTTCTGCTTCACCCTCTAGACTTCACCTTCTCCTTCTCTTTCTTCTGCTTCTTCTGATTCACCCTCCAGACTTCACCTTCTCCTTCTCCTTCTTCTGATTCTTCTGATTCACACTCCAGACTTCACCTTCTCCTTCTCCTTCTTCTGCTTCTTCTGATTCACCCTCCTGACTTCACCTTCTCCTTCTCCTTCTTCTACTTCTTCTGATTCACCCTCATGACTTCACCTTCTCCTTCTCCTTCTTCTACTTCTTCTGCTTCACCCTCATGACTTCACCTTCTCCTTCTCCTTCTTCTACTTCTTCTGCTTCACCCTCCAGACTTCACCTTCTCCTTCTCCTTCTTCTGCTTCTTCTGATTCACCCTCCAGACTTCACCTTCTCCTTCTCCTTATTCTGCTTCTTCTGATTCACCCTCCAGACTTCACCTTCTCCTTCTCCTTATTCTGCTTCTTCTGATTCACCCTCCAGACTTCACCTTCTCCTTCTCCTTCTTCTGCTTCTTCTGATTCACTCTCCAGACTTCACCTTCTCCTTCTCCTTCTTCTGCTTCTTCTGATTCACCCTCCAGACTTCACCTTCTCCTTCTCCTTCTTCTACTTATTCTGATTCACCCTCAAGACCTCATCTTCTCCTTCTTCTTCTTCTGCTTCTTCTGATTCACCCTCCAGACTTCATCTTCTCCTTCTCCTTCTTCTGCTTCTTCTGATTCACCCTCCAGACTTCACCTTCTCCTTCTCCTTCTTCTGCTTCTTCTGATTCACCCTCCAGACCTCACCTTCTCCTTCTCCTTCTTCTAATTCTTCTGATTCACCCTCCAGACTTCATCTTCTCCTTCTCCTTCTTCTGCTTCTTCTGATTCACCCTCCAGACTTCACCTTCTCCTTCTCCTTCTTCTACTTCTTCTGCTTCTCCCTCCTGACTTCACCTTCTCCTTCTCCTTCTTCTACTTCTTCTGATTCACCCTCCAGACTTCACCTTCTCCTTCTCCTTCTTCTGCTTCTTATGCTTCACCCTCCAGACTTCACCTTCTCCTTCTCCTTCTTCTGCCTCTTCTGATTCACCCTCCTGACTTCACCTTCTCCTTCTCCTTCTTCTGCTTCTTCTGATTCACCCTCCAGACTTCACCTTCTCCTTCTCCTTCTTCTGCTTCTTCTGATTCACCCTCCAGACTTCATCTTCTCCTTCTCCTTCTTCTGCTTCTTCTGATTCACCCTCCAGACCTCACCTTCTCCTTCTCATTCTTCTACTTCTTCTGATTCAACCTCCAGACTTCATCTTCTCCTTCTCCTTCTTCTGCTTCTTCTGATTCACCCTCCAGACTTCACCTTCTCCTTCTCCTTCTTCTGCTTCTTCTGATTCACCCTCCAGACCTCACCATCTCCTTCTCCTTCTTCTACTTCTTCTGATTCACCCTCCAGACTTCACCTTCTCCTTCTGCCTCTTCTACTTCTTCTGATTCACCCTCCAGACCTCAACTTCTCCTTCTCCTTCTTCTAATTCTTCTGATTCACCCTCCAGACTTCATCTTCTCCTTCTCCTTCTTCTGCTTCTTCTGATTCACCCTCCAGACTTCACCTTCTCCTTCTCCTTCTTCTGCTTCTTCTGATTCACCCTCCAGACTTCGCCTTCTCCTTCTCCTTCTTCTACTTCTTCTGATTCACCCTCCAGACTTCACCTTCTCCTTCTCCTTCTTCTACTTCTTCTGATTCAACCTCCAGTCTTCACCTTCTCCTTCTCCTTCTTCTGCTTATTCTGATTCACCCTCCAGACTTCACCTTCTCCTTCTCCTTCTTCTGCTTCTTCTGATTCACCCTCCTGACTTCACCTTCTCCTTCTCCTTCTTCTGCTTCTTCAGATTCACCCTCCAGACTTCACCTTCTCCTTCTCCTTCTTCTACTTCTTCTGATTCACCCTCCAGACTTCACTTTCTCCTTCTACTTCTTCTGCTTCTTCTGATTCACCCTCCAGACTTCACCTTCTCCTTCTCCTTCTTCTGCTTCTTCTGATTCACCCTCCAGACTTCACCTTCTCCTTCTCCTTCTTCTGCTTCCGCTGAATCACCCTCCAGACTTCACCTTCTTCTTCTCCTTCTTCTGCTTCTTCTGATTCACCCTCCAGACTTCACCTTCTCCTTCTCCTTCTTCTACTTCTTCTGATTCACCCTCCAGACTTCACCTTCTCCTTCTCCTTCTTCTACTTCTTCTGATTCACCCTCCAGACTTCACCTTCTCCTTCTCCTTCTTCTGCTTCTTCTGATTCACCCTCCAGACTTCACCTTCTCCTTCTCCTTCTTCTGCTTCTTCTGATTCACCCTCCATACTTCTCCTTCTCCTTCTCCTTCTGCTGCTTCTTCTGATTCACCCTTCAGACTTCACCTTCTCCTTCTCCTTCTTCTGCTTCTTCTGATTCACCCTCCAGACCTCACCTTCTCCTTCTCCTTCTTCTAATTCTTCTGATTCACCCTCCAGACTTCATCTTCTCCTTCTCCTTCTTCTGCTTCTTCTGATTCACCCTCCAGACTTCACCTTCTCCTTCTCCTTCTTCTACTTCTTCTGCTTCTCCCTCCTGACTTCACCTTCTCCTTCTCCTTCTTCTACTTCTTCTGATTCACCCTCCAGACTTCACCTTCTCCTTCTCCTTCTTCTGCTTCTTATGCTTCACCCTCCAGACTTCACCTTCTCCTTCTCCTTCTTCTGCCTCTTCTGATTCACCCTCCTGACTTCACCTTCTCCTTCTCCTTCTTCTGCTTCTTCTGATTCACCCTCCAGACTTCACCTTCTCCTTCTCCTTCTTCTGCTTCTTCTGATTCACCCTCCAGACTTCATCTTCTCCTTCTCCTTCTTCTGCTTCTTCTGATTCACCCTCCAGACCTCACCTTCTCCTTCTCCTTCTTCTACTTCTTCTGATTCAACCTCCAGACTTCATCTTCTCCTTCTCCTTCTTCTGCTTCTTCTGATTCACCCTCCAGACTTCACCTTCTCCTTCTCCTTCTTCTGCTTCTTCTGATTCACCCTCCAGACCTCACCATCTCCTTCTCCTTCTTCTACTTCTTCTGATTCACCCTCCAGACTTCACCTTCTCCTTCTGCCTCTTCTACTTCTTCTGATTCACCCTCCAGTCTTCACCTTCTCCTTCTCCTTCTTCTGCTTCTTCTGATTCACCCTCCAGACTTCACCTTCTCCTTCTCCTTCTTCTGCTTCTTCTGATTCACCCTCCTGACTTCACCTTCTCCTTCTCCTTCTTCTGCTTCTTCTGATTCACCCTCCAGACTTCACCTTCTCCTTCTCCTTCTTCTACTTCTTCTGATTCACCCTCCAGACTTCACCTTCTCCTTCTACTTCTTCTGCTTCTTCTGATTCACCCTCCAGACTTCACCTTCTCCTTCTCCTTCTTCTGCTTCTTCTGATTCACCCTCCAGACTTCACCTTCTCCTTCTCCTTCTTCTGCTTCTTCAGATTTACCCTCCAGACTTCGCCTTCCCCTTCTCCTTCTTCTGCTTCTTCTGATTCACCCTCCAGACTTCACCTTCTCCTTCTCCTTCTTCTACTTCTTCTGATTCACCCTCCAGACTTCACCTTCTCCTTCTCCTTCTTCTGCTTTTTCTGATTCACCCTCCAGACTTCACCTTCTCCTTCTCCTTCGTCTACTTCTTCTGATTCACCCTCCAGACTACACCTTCTCCTTCTCCTTCTTCTACTTCTTCTGATTCACCCTCCAGACTACACCTTCTCCTTCTCTTTCTTCTACTTCTTCTGATTCACCCTACAGACTTCACCTTCTCCTTCTCCTTCTTCTACTTCTTCTGATTCACCCTCCAGACTTCACCTTCTCCTTCTCCTTCTTCTACTTCTTCTGATTCACCCTCCTGACTTCACCTTCTCCTTCTCCTTCTTCTGCTTCTTCTGCTTCACCCTCCAGACTTCACCTTCTCCTTCTCCTTCTTCTGCTTCTTCTGCTTCACCCTCCAGACTTCACCTTCTCCTTCTCCTTCTTCTACTTCTTCTGCTTCGCCCTCCAGACTTCACCTTCTCCTTCTCCTTCTTCTGCTTCTTCTGCTTCACCCTCCAGACTTCACCTTCTCCTTCTCCTTCTTCTGCTTCTTCTGCTTCACCCTCCTGACTTCACCTTCTCCTTCTCCTTCTTCTACTTCTTCTGATTCACCCTCCAGACTTCACCTTCTCCTTCTCCTTCTTCTGCTTCTTCTGCTTCACCCTCCAGACTTCACCTTCTCCTTCTCCTTCTTCTGCTGCTTCTGCTGCGCCCGCCAGACTTCACCTTCTCCTTCTCCTTCTTCTGCTTCTTCTGCTTCACCTTCCTGACTTCACCTTCTCCTTCTCCTTCTTCTACTTCTTCTGCTTCACCCCCTTGACTTCACCTTCTCCTTCTCCTTCTTCTGCTTCTTCTGATTCACCCTCCTAACTTCACCTTCTCCTTCTCCTTCTTCTGCTTCTTCTGATTCACCCTCCTGACTTCACCGTCTCCTTCTCCTTCTTCTGCTTCTTCTGATTCACCCTCCAGACCTCACCTTCTCCTTCTCCTTCTTCGACTTCTTCTGATTCACCCTCCAGACTTCATCTTCTCCTTCTCCTTCTTCTACTTCTTCTGATTCACCCTCCAGTCTTCACCTTCTCCTTCTCCTTCTTCTGCTTCTTCTGATTCACCCTCCAGACTTCACCTTCTCCTTCTCCTTCTTCTGCTTCTTCTGATTCACCCTCCAGACCTCACCATCTCCTTCTCCTTCTTCTACTTCTTCTGATTCACCCTCCAGACTTCACCTTCTCCTTCTGCTTCTTCTACTTCTTCTGATTCACCCTCCAGTCTTCACCTTCTCCTTCTCCTTCTTCTGCTTCTTCTGATTCACCCTCCTGACTTCACCTTCTCCTTCTCCTTCTTCTGCTTCTTCTGATTCACCCTCCAGACTTCACCTTCTCCTTCTCCTTCTTCTACTTCTTCTGATTCACCCTCCAGACTTCACCTTCTCCTTCTACTTCTTCTGCTTCTTCTGATTCACCCTCCAGACTTCACCTTCTTCTTCTCCTTCTTCTGCTTCTTCTGATTCACCCTCCAGACTTCACCTTCTCCTTCTCCTTCTTCTGCTTCTTCTGATTCACCCTCCAGACTTCCCCTTCTCCTTCTCCTTCTTCTACTTCTTCTGATTCACCCTCCAGACTTCACCTTCTCCTTCTCCTTCTTCTGCTTTTTCTGATTCACCCTCCAGACTTCACCTTCTCCTTCTCCTTCGTCTACTGCTTCTGATTCACCCTCCAGACTACACCTTCTCCTTCTCCTTCTTCTACTTCTTCTGATTCACCCTCCAGACTCCACCTTCTCCTTCTCCTTCTTCTGCTTCTTCTGATTCACCCTCCAGACTTCACCTTCTGCTTCTCCTTCTTCTACTTCTTCTGATTCACCCTCCAGACTTCACCTTCTCCTTCTCCTTCTTCTACTTCTTCTTATTCACCCTCCAGATTTCACCTTCTCCTTCTCCTTCTACTACATCTTCTGCTTCTCCCTCCAGACTTCACCTTCTCCTTCTCCTTCTTCTGCTTCTTCTGATTCACCCTCCAGACTTCACCTTCTCCTTCTCCTTCTTCTACTTCTTCTGATTCAACCTCCAGACTTCACCTTCTCCTTCTCCTTCTTCTACTTCTTCTGATTCAACCTCCAGACTTCACCTTCTCCTTCTCCTTCTTCTACTTCTTCTGATTCACCCTCCTGACTTCACCTTCTCCTTCTCCTTCTTCTGCTTCTTCTGCTTCACCCTCCAGACTTCACCTTCTCCTTCTCCTTCTTCTGCTTCTTCTGCTTCACCCTTCAGACTTCACCTTCTCCTTCTCCTTCTTCTGCTTCTTCTGCTTCACCCTCCTGACTTCACCTTCTCCTTCTCCTTCTTCTACTTCTTCTGATTCACCCTCCAGACTTCACCTTCTCCTTCTCCTTCTTCTGCTTCTTCTGCTTCACCCTCCAGACTTCACCTTCTCCTTCTCCTTCTTCTACTTCTTCTGCTTCGCCCTCCAGACTTCACCTTCTCCTTCTCCTTCTTCTGCTTCTTCTGATTCACCCTCCAGACTTCACCTTCTCCTTCTCCTTCTTCTACTTCTTCTGATTCACCCTCCAGACTTCACCTTCTCCTTCTCCTTCTTCTACTTCTTCTGATTCACCCTCCAGACTTCACCTTCTCCTTCTCCTTCTTCTGCTTCTTCTGATTCACCCTCCAGACTTCACCTTCTCCTTCTCCTTCTTCTGCTTCTTCTGATTCACCCTCCATACTTCTCCTTCTCCTTCTCCTTCTTCTGCTTCTTCTGATTCACCCTTCAGACTTCACCTTCTCCTTCTCCTTCTTCTGCTTCTTCTGATTCACCCTCCAGACCTCACCATCTCCTTCTCCTTCTTCTACTTCTTCTGATTCACCCTCCAGACTTCACCTTCTCCTTCTGCTTCTTCTACTTCTTCTGATTCACCCTCCAGTCTTCACCTTCTCCTTCTCCTTCTTCTGCTTCTTCTGATTCACCCTCCTGACTTCACCTTCTCCTTCTCCTTCTTCTGCTTCTTCTGATTCACCCTCCAGACTTCACCTTCTCCTTCTCCTTCTTCTACTTCTTCTGATTCACCCTCCAGACTTCACCTTCTCCTTCTACTTCTTCTGCTTCTTCTGATTCACCCTCCAGACTTCACCTTCTTCTTCTCCTTCTTCTGCTTCTTCTGATTCACCCTCCAGACTTCACCTTCTCCTTCTCCTTCTTCTGCTTCTTCTGATTCACCCTCCAGACTTCCCCTTCTCCTTCTCCTTCTTCTACTTCTTCTGATTCACCCTCCAGACTTCACCTTCTCCTTCTCCTTCTTCTGCTTTTTCTGATTCACCCTCCAGACTTCACCTTCTCCTTCTCCTTCGTCTACTGCTTCTGATTCACCCTCCAGACTACACCTTCTCCTTCTCCTTCTTCTACTTCTTCTGATTCACCCTCCAGACTCCACCTTCTCCTTCTCCTTCTTCTGCTTCTTCTGATTCACCCTCCAGACTTCACCTTCTGCTTCTCCTTCTTCTACTTCTTCTGATTCACCCTCCAGACTTCACCTTCTCCTTCTCCTTCTTCTACTTCTTCTTATTCACCCTCCAGATTTCACCTTCTCCTTCTCCTTCTTCTACATCTTCTGCTTCTCCCTCCAGACTTCACCTTCTCCTTCTCCTTCTTCTGCTTCTTCTGATTCACCCTCCAGACTTCACCTTCTCCTTCTCCTTCTTCTACTTCTTCTGATTCAACCTCCAGACTTCACCTTCTCCTTCTCCTTCTTCTACTTCTTCTGATTCAACCTCCAGACTTCACCTTCTCCTTCTCCTTCTTCTACTTCTTCTGATTCACCCTCCTGACTTCACCTTCTCCTTCTCCTTCTTCTGCTTCTTCTGCTTCACCCTCCAGACTTCACCTTCTCCTTCTCCTTCTTCTGCTTCTTCTGCTTCACCCTTCAGACTTCACCTTCTCCTTCTCCTTCTTCTGCTTCTTCTGCTTCACCCTCCTGACTTCACCTTCTCCTTCTCCTTCTTCTACTTCTTCTGATTCACCCTCCAGACTTCACCTTCTCCTTCTCCTTCTTCTGCTTCTTCTGCTTCACCCTCCAGACTTCACCTTCTCCTTCTCCTTCTTCTACTTCTTCTGCTTCGCCCTCCAGACTTCACCTTCTCCTTCTCCTTCTTCTGCTTCTTCTGATTCACCCTCCAGACTTCACCTTCTCCTTCTCCTTCTTCTACTTCTTCTGATTCACCCTCCAGACTTCACCTTCTCCTTCTCCTTCTTCTACTTCTTCTGATTCACCCTCCAGACTTCACCTTCTCCTTCTCCTTCTTCTGCTTCTTCTGATTCACCCTCCAGACTTCACCTTCTCCTTCTCCTTCTTCTGCTTCTTCTGATTCACCCTCCATACTTCTCCTTCTCCTTCTCCTTCTTCTGCTTCTTCTGATTCACCCTTCAGACTTCACCTTCTCCTTCTCCTTCTTCTGCTTCTTCTGATTCACCCTCCAGACCTCACCTTCTCCTTCTCCTTCTTCTAATTCTTCTGATTCACCCTCCAGACTTCATCTTCTCCTTCTCCTTCTTCTGCTTCTTCTGATTCACCCTCCAGACTTCACCTTCTCCTTCTCCTTCTTCTTCTTCTTCTGCTTCTCCCTCCTGACTTCACCTTCTCCTTCTCCTTCTTCTACTTCTTCTGATTCACCCTCCAGACTTCACCTTCTCCTTCTCCTTCTTCTGCTTCTTATGCTTCACCCTCCAGACTTCACCTTCTCCTTCTCCTTCTTCTGCCTCTTCTGATTCACCCTCCAGACTTCACCTTCTCCTTCTCCTTCTTCTGCTTCTTCTGATTCACCCTCCAGACTTCATCTTCTCCTTCTCCTTCTTCTGCTTCTTCTGATTCACCCTCCAGACCTCACCTTCTCCTTCTCCTTCTTCTACTTCTTCTGATTCAACCTCCAGACTTCATCTTCTCCTTCTCCTTCTTCTGCTTCTTCTGATTCACCCTCCAGACTTCACCTTCTCCTTCTCCTTCTTCTGATTCACCCTCCAGACCTCACCATCTCCTTCTCCTTCTTCTACTTCTTCTGATTCACCCTCCAGACTTCACCTTCTCCTTCTGCCTCTTCTACTTCTTCTGATTCACCCTCCAGTCTTCACCTTCTCCTTCTCCTTCTTCTGCTTCTTCTGATTCACCCTCCAGACTTCACCTTCTCCTTCTCCTTCTTCTGCTTCTTCTGATTCACCCTCCAGACTTCACCTTCTCCTTCTCCTTCTTCTACTTCTTCTGATTCACCCTCCAGACTTCACCTTCTCCTTCTACTTCTTCTGCTTCTTCTGATTCACCCTCCAGACTTCACCTTCTCCTTCTCCTTCTTCTGCTTCTTCTGATTCACCCTCCAGACTTCACCTTCTCCTTCTCCTTCTTCTGCTTCTTCAGATTCACCCTCCAGACTTCACCTTCTCCTTCTCCTTCTTCTACTTCTTCTGATTCACCCTCCAGACTTCACCTTCTCCTTCTCCTTCTTCTGCTTTTTCTGATTCACCCTCCAGACTTCACCTTCTCCTTCTCCTTCGTCTACTTCTTCTGATTCACCCTCCAGACTACACCTTCTCCTTCTCCTTCTTCTACTTCTTCTGATTCACCCTCCAGACTACACCTTCTCCTTCTCTTTCTTCTACTTCTTCTGATTCACCCTACAGACTTCACCTTCTCCTTCTCCTTCTTCTACTTCTTCTGATTCACCCTCCAGACTTCACCTTCTCCTTCTCCTTCTTCTACTTCTTCTGATTCACCCTCCTGACTTCACCTTCTCCTTCTCCTTCTTCTGCTTCTTCTGCTTCACCCTCCAGACTTCACCTTCTCCTTCTCCTTCTTCTGCTTCTTCTGCTTCACCCTCCAGACTTCACCTTCTCCTTCTCCTTCTTCTACTTCTTCTGCTTCGCCCTCCAGACTTCACCTTCTCCTTCTCCTTCTTCTGCTTCTTCTGCTTCACCCTCCAGACTTCACCTTCTCCTTCTCCTTCTTCTGCTTCTTCTGCTTCACCCTCCTGACTTCACCTTCTCCTTCTCCTTCTTCTACTTCTTCTGATTCACCCTCCAGACTTCACCTTCTCCTTCTCCTTCTTCTGCTTCTTCTGCTTCACCCTCCAGACTTCACCTTCTCCTTCTCCTTCTTCTGCTTCTTCTGCTGCGCCCGCCAGACTTCACCTTCTCCTTCTCCTTCTTCTGCTTCTTCTGCTTCACCTTCCTGACTTCACCTTCTCCTTCTCCTTCTTCTACTTCTTCTGCTTCACCCCCTTGACTTCACCTTCTCCTTCTCCTTCTTCTGCTTCTTCTGATTCACCCTCCTAACTTCACCTTCTCCTTCTCCTTCTTCTGCTTCTTCTGATTCACCCTCCTGACTTCACCGTCTCCTTCTCCTTCTTCTGCTTCTTCTGATTCACCCTCCAGACCTCACCTTCTCCTTCTCCTTCTTCGACTTCTTCTGATTCACCCTCCAGACTTCATCTTCTCCTTCTCCTTCTTCTACTTCTTCTGATTCACCCTCCAGTCTTCACCTTCTCCTTCTCCTTCTTCTGCTTCTTCTGATTCACCCTCCAGACTTCACCTTCTCCTTCTCCTTCTTCTGCTTCTTCTGATTCACCCTCCAGACCTCACCATCTCCTTCTCCTTCTTCTACTTCTTCTGATTCACCCTCCAGACTTCACCTTCTCCTTCTGCTTCTTCTACTTCTTCTGCTTCACCCTCCAGACTTCACCTTCTCCTTCTCCTTCTTCTGCTTCTTCTGCTTCACCCTCCTGACTTCACCTTCTCCTTCTCCTTCTTCTACTTCTTCTGATTCACCCTCCAGACTTCACCTTCTCCTTCTCCTTCTTCTGCTTCTTCTGCTTCACCCTCCAGACTTCACCTTCTCCTTCTCCTTCTTCTGCTTCTTCTGCTGCGCCCGCCAGACTTCACCTTATCCTTCTCCTTCTTCTGCTTCTTCTGCTTCACCTTCCTGACTTCACCTTCTCCTTCTCCTTCTTCTACTTCTTCTGCTTCACCCCCTTGACTTCACCTTCTCCTTCTCCTTCTTCTGCTTCTTCTGATTCACCCTCCTAACTTCACCTTCTCCTTCTCCTTCTTCTGCTTCTTCTGATTCACCCTCCTGACTTCACCGTCTCCTTCTCCTTCTTCTGCTTCTTCTGATTCACCCTCCAGACCTCACCTTCTCCTTCTCCTTCTTCGACTTCTTCTGATTCACCCTCCAGACTTCATCTTCTCCTTCTCCTTCTTCTACTTCTTCTGATTCACCCTCCAGTCTTCACCTTCTCCTTCTCCTTCTTCTGCTTCTTCTGATTCACCCTCCAGACTTCACCTTCTCCTTCTCCTCCTTCTGCTTCTTCTGATTCACCCTCCAGACCTCACCATCTCCTTCTCCTTCTTCTACTTCTTCTGATTCACCCTCCAGACTTCACCTTCTCCTTCTGCTTCTTCTACTTCTTCTGATTCACCCTCCAGTCTTCACCTTCTCCTTCTCCTTCTTCTGCTTCTTCTGATTCACCCTCCTGACTTCACCTTCTCCTTCTCCTTCTTCTGCTTCTTCTGATTCACCCTCCAGACTTCACCTTCTCCTTCTCCTTCTTCTACTTCTTCTGATTCACCCTCCAGACTTCACCTTCTCCTTCTACTTCTTCTGCTTCTTCTGATTCACCCTCCAGACTTCACCTTCTTCTTCTCCTTCTTCTGCTTCTTCTGATTCACCCTCCAGACTTCACCTTCTCCTTCTCCTTCTTCTGCTTCTTCTGATTCACCCTCCAGACTTCCCCTTCTCCTTCTCCTTCTTCTACTTCTTCTGATTCACCCTCCAGACTTCACCTTCTCCTTCTCCTTCTTCTGCTTTTTCTGATTCACCCTCCAGACTTCACCTTCTCCTTCTCCTTCGTCTACTGCTTCTGATTCACCCTCCAGACTACACCTTCTCCTTCTCCTTCTTCTACTTCTTCTGATTCACCCTCCAGACTCCACCTTCTCCTTCTCCTTCTTCTGCTTCTTCTGATTCACCCTCCAGACTTCACCTTCTGCTTCTCCTTCTTCTACTTCTTCTGATTCACCCTCCAGACTTCACCTTCTCCTTCTCCTTCTTCTACTTCTTCTTATTCACCCTCCAGATTTCACCTTCTCCTTCTCCTTCTTCTACATCTTCTGCTTCTCCCTCCAGACTTCACCTTCTCCTTCTCCTTCTTCTGCTTCTTCTGATTCACCCTCCAGACTTCACCTTCTCCTTCTCCTTCTTCTACTTCTTCTGATTCAACCTCCAGACTTCACCTTCTCCTTCTCCTTCTTCTACTTCTTCTGATTCAACCTCCAGACTTCACCTTCTCCTTCTCCTTCTTCTACTTCTTCTGATTCACCCTCCTGACTTCACCTTCTCCTTCTCCTTCTTCTGCTTCTTCTGCTTCACCCTCCAGACTTCACCTTCTCCTTCTCCTTCTTCTGCTTCTTCTGCTTCACCCTTCAGACTTCACCTTCTCCTTCTCCTTCTTCTGCTTCTTCTGCTTCACCCTCCTGACTTCACCTTCTCCTTCTCCTTCGTCTACTGCTTCTGATTCACCCTCCAGACTACACCTTCTCCTTCTCCTTCTTCTACTTCTTCTGATTCACCCTCCAGACTCCACCTTCTCCTTCTCCTTCTTCTACTTCTTCTGATTCACCCTCCAGACTTCACCTTCTCCTTCTCCTTCTTCTGCTTCTTCTGCTTCACCCTCCAGACTTCACCTTCTCCTTCTCCTTCTTCTACTTCTTCTGCTTCGCCCTCCAGACTTCACCTTCTCCTTCTCCTTCTTCTGCTTCTTCTGCTTCACCTTCCTGACTTCACCTTCTCCTTCTCCTTCTTCTACTTTTTCTGCTTCACCCCCCTGACTTCACCTTCTCCTTCTCCTTCTTCTGCTTCTTCTGATTCACCCTCCTAACTTCACCTTCTCCTTCTCCTTCTTCTGCTTCTTCTGATTGACCCTCCTGACTTCACCTTCTCCTTCTCCTTCTTCTCCTTCTTCTGATTCATCCTCCAGACTTCACCTTCTCCTTCTCCTTCTTCTGCTTCTTCTGCTTCACCTTCCTGACTTCACCTTCTCCTTCTCCTTCTTCTACTTTTTCTGCTTCACCCCCCTGACTTCACCTTCTCCTTCTCCTTCTTCTGCTTCTTCTGATTCACCCTCCTAACTTCACCTTCTCCTTCTCCTTCTTCTGCTTCTTCTGCTTCACCCTCCTGACTTCACCTTCTCCTTCTCCTTCTTCTACTTCTTCTGATTCACCCTCCAGACTTCACCTTCTCCTTCTCCTTCTTCTGCTTCTTCTGCTTCACCCTCCAGACTTCACCTTCTCCTTCTCCTTCTTCTGCTTCTTCTGCTGCGCCCGCCAGACTTCACCTTCTCCTTCTCCTTCTTCTGCTTCTTCTGCTTCACCTTCCTGACTTCACCTTCTCCTTCTCCTTCTTCTACTTCTTCTGCTTCACCCCCTTGACTTCACCTTCTCCTTCTCCTTCTTCTGCTTCTTCTGATTCACCCTCCTAACTTCACCTTCTCCTTCTCCTTCTTCTGCTTCTACTGATTCACCCTCCTGACTTCACCTTCTCCTTCTCCTTCTTCTGCTTCTTCTGATTCACCCTCCAGACCTCACCTTCTCCTTCTCCTTCTTCGACTTCTTCTGATTCACCCTCCAGACTTCATCTTCTCCTTCTCCTTCTTCTACTTCTTCTGATTCACCCTCCAGTCTTCACCTTCTCCTTCTCCTTCTTCTGCTTCTTCTGATTCACCCTCCAGACTTCACCTTCTCCTTCTCCTTCTTCTGCTTCTTCTGATTCACCCTCCAGACCTCACCATCTCCTTCTCCTTCTTCTACTTCTTCTGATTCACCCTCCAGACTTCACCTTCTCCTTCTGCTTCTTCTACTTCTTCTGATTCACCCTCCAGTCTTCACCTTCTCCTTCTCCTTCTTCTGCTTCTTCTGATTCACCCTCCTGACTTCACCTTCTCCTTCTCCTTCTTCTGCTTCTTCTGATTCACCCTCCAGACTTCACCTTCTCCTTCTCCTTCTTCTACTTCTTCTGATTCACCCTCCAGACTTCACCTTCTCCTTCTACTTCTTCTGCTTCTTCTGATTCACCCTCCAGACTTTACCTTCTTCTTCTCCTTCTTCTGCTTCTTCTGATTCACCCTCCAGACTTCACCTTCTCCTTCTCCTTCTTCTGCTTCTTCTGATTCACCCTCCAGACTTCCCCTTCTCCTTCTCCTTCTTCTTCTTCTTCTGATTCACCCTCCAGACTTCACCTTCTCCTTCTCCTTCTTCTGCTTTTTCTGATTCACCCTCCAGACTTCACCTTCTCCTTCTCCTTCGTCTACTGCTTCTGATTCACCCTCCAGACTACACCTTCTCCTTCTCCTTCTTCTACTTCTTCTGATTCACCCTCCAGACTCCACCTTCTCCTTCTCCTTCTTCTGCTTCTTCTGATTCACCCTCCAGACTTCACCTTCTGCTTCTCCTTCTTCTACATCTTCTGATTCACCCTCCAGACTTCACCTTCTCCTTCTCCTTCTTCTACTTCTTCTTATTCACCCTCCAGATTTCACCTTCTCCTTCTCCTTCTTCTACATCTTCTGCTTCTCCCTCCAGACTTCACCTTCTCCTTCTCCTTCTTCTGCTTCTTCTGATTCACCCTCCAGACTTCACCTTCTCCTTCTCCTTCTTCTACTTCTTCTGATTCAACCTCCAGACTTCACCTTCTCCTTCTCCTTCTTCTACTTCTTCTGATTCAACCTCCAGACATCACCTTCTCCTTCTCCTTCTTCTACTTCTTCTGATTCACCCTCCTGACTTCACCTTCTCCTTCTCCTTCTTCTGCATCTTCTGCTTCACCCTCCAGACTTCACCTTCTCCTTCTCCTTCTTCTGCTTCTTCTGCTTCACCCTTCAGACTTCACCTTCTCCTTCTCCTTCTTCTGCTTCTTCTGCTTCACCCTCCTGACTTCACCTTCTCCTTCTCCTTCTTCTACTTCTTCTGATTCACCCTCCAGACTTCACCTTCTCCTTCTCCTTCTTCTGCTTCTTCTGCTTCACCCTCCAGACTTCACCTTCTCCTTCTCCTTCTTCTACTTCTTCTGATTCACCCTCCAGACTTCACCTTCTCCTTCTCCTTATTCTGCTTCTTCTTATTCACCCTCCAGACTTCACCTTCTCCTTCTCCTTCTTCTGCTTCTTCTGATTCACTCTCCAGACTTCACCTTCTCCTTCTCCTTCTTCTGCTTCTTCTGATTCACCCTCCAGACTTCACCTTCTCCTTCTCCTTCTTCTACTTATTCTGATTCACCCTCAAGACCTCATCTTCTCCTTCTTCTTCTTCTGCTTCTTCTGATTCACCCTCCAGACTTCACCTTCTCCTTCTCCTTCTTCTACTTCTTGTGATTCACCCTCCAGACTTCACCTTCTCCTTCTCCTTCTTCTGCTTCTTCTGATTCACCCTCCAGACTTCACCTTCTCCTTCTCCTTCTTCTGCTTCTTCTGATACACCCTCCAGACTTCACATTCTCCTTTTCCTTCTTCTGCTTCTTCTGATTCACCCTTCAGACTTCACCTTCTCCTTCTCCTTCTTCTGCTTCTACTGATTCAACCTCCAGACCTCACCTTCTCCTTCTCCTTCTTCTAATTCTTCTGATTCACCCTCCAGACTTCATCTTCTCCTTCTCCTTCTTCTGCTTCTTCTGATTCACCCTCCAGACTTCACCTTCTCCTTCTCCTTCTTCTGCTTCTTCTGATTCACCCTCCAGACTTCGCCTTCTCCTTCTCCTTCTTCTACTTCTTCTGATTCACCCTCCAGACTTCACCATCTCCTTCTCCTTCTTCTACTTCTTCTGATTCAACCTCCAGTCTTCACCTTCTCCTTCTCCTTCTTCTGCTTCTTCTGATTCACCCTCCAGATTTCACCTTCTCCTTCTCCTTCTTCTGCTTCTTCTGATTCACCCTCCTGACTTCACCTTCTCCTTCTCCTTCTTCTGTTTCTTCAGATTCACCCTCCAGACTTCACCTTCTCCTTCTCCTTCTTCTACTTCTTCTGATTCACCCTCCAGACTTCATCTTCTCCTTCTACTTCTTCTGCTTCTTCTGATTCACCCTCCAGACTTCACCTTCTCCTTCTCCTTCTTCTGCTTCTTCTGATTCACCCTCCAGACTTCACCTTCTCCTTCTCCTTCTTCTGCTTCTACTGATTCACCCTCCAGACTTCACCTTCTCCTTCTCCTTCTTCTGCTTCTTCTGATTCACCCTCCAGACTTCACCTTCTCCTTCTCCTTCTTCTACATCTTCTGATTCACCCTCCAGACTTCTCCTTCTCCTTCTTCTACTTCTTCTGATACACCCTCCAGACTTCACCTTCTCCTTCTCCTTCTTCTGCTTCTTCTGATTCACCCTCCAGACTTCACCTTCTCCTTCTCCTTCTTCTGCTTCTTCTGATTCACCCTCCATACTTCACCTTCTCCTTCTCCTTCTTCTGCTTCTTCTGATTCACCCTTCAGACTTCACATTCTCCTTCTCCTTCTTCTGCTTCTTCTGATTCACCCTCCAGACCTCAACTTCTCCTTCTCCTTCTTCCAATTCTTCTGATTCACCCTCCAGACTTCATCTTCTCCTTCTCCTTCTTCTGCTTCTTCTGATTCACCCTCCAGACTTCACCTTCTCCTTCTCCTTCTTCTACTTCTTCTGATTCAACCTCCAGACTTCACCTTCTCCTTCTCCTTCTTCTACTTCTTCTGATTCAACCTCCAGACTTCACCTTCTCCTTCTCTTTCTTCTACTTCTTCTGATTCACCCTCCTGACTTCACCTTCTCCTTCTCCTTCTTCTGCTTCTTCTGCTTCACCCTCCAGACTTCACCTTCTCCTTCTCCTTCTTCTGCTTCTTCTGCTTCACCCTTCAGACTTCACCTTCTCCTTCTCCTTCTTCTGCTTCTTCTGCTTCACCCTCCTGACTTCACCTTCTCCTTCTCCTTCTTCTACTTCTTCTGATTCACCCTCCAGACTTCACCTTCTCCTTCTCCTTCTTCTGCTTCTTCTGCTTCACCCTCCAGACTTCACCTTCTCCTTCTCCTTCTTCTACTTCTTCTGCTTCGCCCTCCAGACTTCACCTTCTCCTTCTCCTTCTTCTGCTTCTTCTGCTTCACCCTCCAGGCTTCACCTTCTTCTTCTCCTTCTTCTGCTTCTTCTGCTTCACCCTCCTGACTTCACCTTCTCCTTCTCCTTCTTCTACTTCTTCTGATTCACCCTCCAGACTTCACCTTCTCCTTCTCCTTCTTCTGCTTCTTCTGATTCACCCTCCTAACTTCACCTTCTCCTTCTCCTTCTTCTGCTTCTTCTGATTGACCCTCCTGACTTCACCTTCTCCTTCTCCTTCTTCTACTTCTTCTGATTCATCCTCCAGACTTCACCTTCTCCTTCTCCTTCTTCTGCTTCTTCTGCTTCACCTTCCTGACTTCACCTTCTCCTTCTCCTTCTTCTACTTTTTCTGCTTCACCCCCCTGACTTCACCTTCTCCTTCTCCTTCTTCTGCTTCTTCTGATTCACCCTCCTAACTTCACCTTCTCCTTCTCCTTCTTCTGCTTCTTCTGCTTCACCCTCCTGACTTCACCTTCTCCTTCTCCTTCTTCTACTTCTTCTGATTCACCCTCCAGACTTCACCTTCTCCTTCTCCTTCTTCTGCTTCTTCTGCTTCACCCTCCAGACTTCACCTTCTCCTTCTCCTTCTTCTGCTTCTTCTGCTGCGCCCGCCAGACTTCACCTTCTCCTTCTCCTTCTTCTACTTCTTCTGCTTCGCCCTCCAGACTTCACCTTCTCCTTCTCCTTCTTCTGCTTCTTCTGCTTCACCCTCCAGGCTTCACCTTCTTCTTCTCCTTCTTCTGCTTCTTCTGCTTCACCCTCCTGACTTCACCTTCTCCTTCTCCTTCTTCTACTTCTTCTGATTCACCCTCCAGACTTCACCTTCTCCTTCTCCTTCTTCTGCTTCTTCTGATTCACCCTCCTAACTTCACCTTCTCCTTCTCCTTCTTCTGCTTCTTCTGATTGACCCTCCTGACTTCACCTTCTCCTTCTCCTTCTTCTACTTCTTCTGATTCATCCTCCAGACTTCACCTTCTCCTTCTCCTTCTTCTGCTTCTTCTGCTTCACCTTCCTGACTTCACCTTCTCCTTCTCCTTCTTCTACTTTTTCTGCTTCACCCCCCTGACTTCACCTTCTCCTTCTCCTTCTTCTGCTTCTTCTGATTCACCCTCCTAACTTCACCTTCTCCTTCTCCTTCTTCTGCTTCTTCTGCTTCACCCTCCTGACTTCACCTTCTCCTTCTCCTTCTTCTACTTCTTCTGATTCACCCTCCAGACTTCACCTTCTCCTTCTCCTTCTTCTGCTTCTTCTGCTTCACCCTCCAGACTTCACCTTCTCCTTCTCCTTCTTCTGCTTCTTCTGCTGCGCCCGCCAGACTTCACCTTCTCCTTCTCCTTCTTCTGCTTCTTCTGCTTCACCTTCCTGACTTCACCTTCTCCTTCTCCTTCTTCTACTTCTTCTGCTTCACCCCCTTGACTTCACCTTCTCCTTCTCCTTCTTCTGCTTCTTCTGATTCACCCTCCTAACTTCACCTTCTCCTTCTCCTTCTGCTGCTTCTTCTGATTCACCCTCCTGACTTCACCTTCTCCTTCTCCTTCATCTGCTTCTTCTGATTCACCCTCCAGACCTCACCTTCTCCTTCTCCTTCTTCGACTTCTTCTGATTCACCCTCCAGACTTCATCTTCTCCTTCTCCTTCTTCTACTTCTTCTGATTCACCCTCCAGTCTTCACCTTCTCCTTCTCCTTCTTCTGCTTCTTCTGATTCACCCTCCAGACTTCTCCTTCTCCTTCTCCTTCTTCTGCTTCTTCTGATTCACCCTCCAGACCTCACCATCTCCTTCTCCTTCTTCTACTTCTTCTGATTCACCCTCCAGACTTCACCTTCTCCTTCTGCTTCTTCTACTTCTTCTGATTCACCCTCCAGTCTTCACCTTCTCCTTCTCCTTCTTCTGCTTCTTCTGATTCACCCTCCTGACTTCACCTTCTCCTTCTCCTTCTTCTGCTTCTTCTGATTCACCCTCCAGACTTCACCTTCTCCTTCTCCTTCTTCTACTTCTTCTGATTCACCCTCCAGACTTCACCTTCTCCTTCTACTTCTTCTGCTTCTTCTGATTCACCCTCCAGACTTCACCTTCTTCTTCTCCTTTTTCTGCTTCTTCTGATTCACCCTCCAGACTTCACCTTCTCCTTCTCCTTCTTCTGCTTCTTCTGATTCACCCTCCAGACTTCCCCTTCTCCTTCTCCTTCTTCTACTTCTTCTGATTCACCCTCCAGACTTCACCTTCTCCTTCTCCTTCTTCTGCTTTTTCTGATTCACCCTCGAGACTTCACCTTCTCCTTCTCCTTCGTCTACTGCTTCTGATTCACCCTCCAGACTTCACCTTCTGCTTCTCCTTCTTCTACTTCTTCTGATTCACCCTCCAGACTTCACCTTCTCCTTCTCCTTCTTCTACTTCTTCTTATTCACCCTCCAGATTTCACCTTCTCCTTCTCCCTCTTCTACATCTTCTGCTTCTCCCTCCAGACTTCACCTTCTCCTTCTCCTTCTTCTGCTTCTTCTGATTCACCCTCCAGACTTCACCTTCTCCTTCTCCTTCTTCTACTTCTTCTGATTCAACCTCCAGACTTCACCTTCTCCTTCTCCTTCTTCTACTTCTTCTGATTCAACCTCCAGACATCACCTTCTCCTTCTCCTTCTTCTACTTCTTCTGATTCACCCTCCTGACTTCACCTTCTCCTTCTCCTTCTTCTGCTTCTTCTGCTTCACCCTCCAGACTTCACCTTCTCCTTCTCCTTCTTCTGCTTCTTCTGCTTCACCCTTCAGACTTCACCTTCTCCTTCTCCTTCTTCTGCTTCTTCTGCTTCACCCTCCTGACTTCACCTTCTCCTTCTCCTTCTTCTACTTCTTCTGATTCACCCTGCAGACTTCACCTTCTCCTTCTCCTTCTTCTGCTTCTTCTGCTTCACCCTCCAGACTTCACCTTCTCCTTCTCCTTCTTCTACTTCTTCTGCTTCGCCCTCCAGACTTCACCTTCTCCTTCTCCTTCTTCTGCTTCTTCTGCTTCACCCTCCAGACTTCACCTTCTTCTTCTCCTTCTTCTGCTTCTTCTGCTTCACCCTCCTGACTTCACCTTCTCCTTCTCCTTCTTCTACTTCTTCTGATTCACCCTCCAGACTTCACCTTCTCCTTCTCCTTCTTCTGCTTCTTCTGCTTCACCCTCCAGACTTCACCTTCTCCTTCTCCTTCTTCTGCTTCTTCTGCTGCGCCCGCCAGACTTCACCTTCTCCTTCTCCTTCTTCTGCTTCTTCTGCTTCACCTTCCTGACTTCACCTTCTCCTTCTCCTTCTTCTACTTTTTCTGCTTCACCCCCCTGACTTCACCTTCTCCTTCTCCTTCTTCTGCTTCTTCTGATTCACCCTCCTAACTTCACCTTCTCCTTCTCCTTCTTCTGCTTCTTCTGATTGACCCTCCTGACTTCACCTTCTCCTTCTCCTTCTTCTACTTCTTCTGATTCATCCTCCAGACTTCACCTTCTCCTTCTCCTTCTTCTACTTCTTCTGATTCACCCTCCAGACTTCACCTTCTCCTTCTCCTTCTTCTACTTCTTCTGATTCACCCTCCAGACTTCACCTTCTCCTTCTCCTTCTTCTACTTCTTCTGATTCACCCTCCAGTCTTCACCTTCTACTTCTCTTTCTTCTGCTTCTTCTGATTCACCCTCCAGACTTCACCTTCTCCTTCTCCTTCTTCTGATTCTTCTGATTCACACTCCAGACTTCACCTTCTCCTTCTCCTTCTTCTGCTTCTTCTGATTCACCCTCCTGACTTCACCTTCTCCTTCTCCTTCTTCTACTTCTTCTGATTCACCCTCATGACTTCACCTTCTCCTTCTCCTTCTTCCACTTCTTCTGCTTCACCCTCATGACTTCACCTTCTCCTTCTCCTTCTTCTACTTCTTCTGCTTCACCCTCCAGACTTCACCTTCTCCTTCTCCTTCTTCTGCTTCTTCTGATTCACCCTCCAGACTTCACCTTCTCCTTCTCCTTATTCTGCTTTTTCTGATTCACCCTCCAGACTTCACCTTCTCCTTCTCCTTCGTCTACTGCTTCTGATTCACCCTCCAGACTACACCTTCTCCTTCTCCTTCTTCTACTTCTTCTGATTCACCCTCCAGACTCCACCTTCTCCTTCTCCTTCTTCTGCTTCTTCTGATTCACCCTCCAGACTTCACCTTCTCCTTCTCCTTCTTCTACTTCTTCTGATTCACCCTCCAGACTTCACCTTCTCCTTCTCCTTCTTCTGCTTCTTCTGCTTCACCCTCCAGACTTCACCTTCTCCTTCTCCTTCTTCTGCTTCTTCTGCTGCGCCCGCCAGACTTCACCTTCTCCTTCTCCTTCTTCTGCTTCTTCTGCTTCACCTTCCTGACTTCACCTTCTCCTTCTCCTTCTTCTACTTCTTCTGCTTCACCCCCTTGACTTCACCTTCTCCTTCTCCTTCTTCTGCTTCTTCTGATTCACCCTCCTAACTTCACCTTCTCCTTCTCCTTCTGCTGCTTCTTCTGATTCACCCTCCTGACTTCACCTTCTCCTTCTCCTTCATCTGCTTCTTCTGATTCACCCTCCAGACCTCACCTTCTCCTTCTCCTTCTTCGACTTCTTCTGATTCACCCTCCAGACTTCATCTTCTCCTTCTCCTTCTTCTACTTCTTCTGATTCACCCTCCAGTCTTCACCTTCTCCTTCTCCTTCTTCTGCTTCTTCTGATTCACCCTCCAGACTTCACCTTCTCCTTCTCCTTCTTCTGCTTCTTCTGATTCACCCTCCAGACCTCACCATCTCCTTCTCCTTCTTCTACTTCTTCTGATTCACCCTCCAGACTTCACCTTCTCCTTCTGCTTCTTCTACTTCTTCTGATTCACCCTCCAGTCTTCACCTTCTCCTTCTCCTTCTTCTGCTTCTTCTGATTCACCCTCCTGACTTCACCTTCTCCTTCTCCTTCTTCTGCTTCTTCTGATTCACCCTCCAGACTTCACCTTCTCCTTCTCCTTCTTCTACTTCTTCTGATTCACCCTCCAGACTTCACCTTCTCCTTCTACTTCTTCTGCTTCTTCTGATTCACCCTCCAGACTTCACCTTCTTCTTCTCCTTTTTCTGCTTCTTCTGATTCACCCTCCAGACTTCACCTTCTCCTTCTCCTTCTTCTGCTTCTTCTGATTCACCCTCCAGACTTCCCCTTCTCCTTCTCCTTCTTCTACTTCTTCTGATTCACCCTCCAGACTTCACCTTCTCCTTCTCCTTCTTCTGCTTTTTCTGATTCACCCTCGAGACTTCACCTTCTCCTTCTCCTTCGTCTACTGCTTCTGATTCACCCTCCAGACTACACCTTCTCCTTCTCCTTCTTCTACTTCTTCTGATTCACCCTCCAGACTCCACCTTCTCCTTCTCCTTCTTCTGCTTCTTCTGATTCACCCTCCAGACTTCACCTTCTGCTTCTCCTTCTTCTACTTCTTCTGATTCACCCTCCAGACTTCACCTTCTCCTTCTCCTTCTTCTACTTCTTCTTATTCACCCTCCAGATTTCACCTTCTCCTTCTCCTTCTTCTACATCTTCTGCTTCTCCCTCCAGACTTCACCTTCTCCTTCTCCTTCTTCTGCTTCTTCTGATTCACCCTCCAGACTTCACCTTCTCCTTCTTCTTCTACTTCTTCTGATTCAACCTCCAGACTTCACCTTCTCCTTCTCCTTCTTCTACTTCTTCTGATTCAACCTCCAGACATCACCTTCTCCTTCTCCTTCTTCTACTTCTTCTGATTCACCCTCCTGACTTCACCTTCTCCTTCTCCTTCTTCTGCTTCTTCTGCTTCACCCTCCAGACTTCACCTTCTCCTTCTCCTTCTTCTGCTTCTTCTGCTTCACCCTTCAGACTTCACCTTCTCCTTCTCCTTCTTCTGCTTCTTCTGCTTCACCCTCCTGACTTCACCTTCTCCTTCTCCTTCTTCTACTTCTTCTGATTCACCCTGCAGACTTCACCTTCTCCTTCTCCTTCTTCTGCTTCTTCTGCTTCACCCTCCAGACTTCACCTTCTCCTTCTCCTTCTTCTACTTCTTCTGCTTCGCCCTCCAGACTTCACCTTCTCCTTCTCCTTCTTCTGCTTCTTCTGCTTCACCCTCCAGACTTCACCTTCTTCTTCTCCTTCTTCTGCTTCTTCTGCTTCACCCTCCTGACTTCACCTTCTCCTTCTCCTTCTTCTACTTCTTCTGATTCACCCTCCAGACTTCACCTTCTCCTTCTCCTTCTTCTGCTTCTTCTGCTTCACCCTCCAGACTTCACCTTCTCCTTCTCCTTCTTCTGCTTCTTCTGCTGCGCCCGCCAGACATCACCTTCTCCTTCTCCTTCTTCTGCTTCTTCTGCTTCACCTTCCTGACTTCACCTTCTCCTTCTCCTTCTTCTACTTTTTCTGCTTCACCCCCCTGACTTCACCTTCTCCTTCTCCTTCTTCTGCTTCTTCTGATTCACCCTCCTAACTTCACCTTCTCCTTCTCCTTCTTCTGCTTCTTCTGATTGACCCTCCTGACTTCACCTTCTCCTTCTCCTTCTTCTACTTCTTCTGATTCATCCTCCAGACTTCACCTTCTCCTTCTCCTTCTTCTACTTCTTCTGATTCACCCTCCAGACTTCACCTTCTCCTTCTCCTTCTTCTACTTCTTCTGATTCACCCTCCAGACTTCACCTTCTCCTTCTCCTTCTTCTACTTCTTCTGATTCACCCTCCAGTCTTCACCTTCTACTTCTCTTTCTTCTGCTTCTTCTGATTCACCCTCCAGACTTCACCTTCTCCTTCTCCTTCTTCTGATTCTTCTGATTCACACTCCAGACTTCACCTTCTCCTTCTCCTTCTTCTGCTTCTTCTGATTCACCCTCCTGACTTCACCTTCTCCTTCTCCTTCTTCTACTTCTTCTGATTCACCCTCATGACTTCACCTTCTCCTTCTCCTTCTTCCTCTTCTTCTGCTTCACCCTCATGACTTCACCTTCTCCTTCTCCTTCTTCTACTTCTTCTGCTTCACCCTCCAGACTTCACCTTCTCCTTCTCCTTCTTCTGCTTCTTCTGATTCACCCTCCAGACTTCACCTTCTCCTTCTCCTTATTCTGCTTCTTCTGATTCACCCTCCAGACTTCACCTTCTCCTTCTCCTTATTCTGCTTCTTCTGATTCACCCTCCAGACTTCACCTTCTCCTTCTCCTTCTTCTGCTTCTTCCGATTCACTCTCCAGACTTCACCTTCTCCTTCTCCTTCTTCTGCTTCTTCTGATTCACCCTCCAGACTTCACCTTCTCCTTCTCCTACTTCTACTTATTCTGATTCACCCTCAAGACCTCATCTTCTCCTTCTTCTTCTTCTGCTTCTTCTGATTCACCCTCCAGACTTCACCTTCTCCTTCTCCTTCTTCTACTTCTTGTGATTCACCCTCCAGACTTCACCTTCTCCTTCTCCTTCTTCTGCTTCTTCTGATTCACCCTCCAGACTTCACCTTCTCCTTCTCCTTCTTCTGCTTCTTCTGATACACCCTCCAGACTTCACATTCTCCTTTTCCTTCTTCTGCTTCTTCTGATTCACCCTTCAGACTTCACCTTCTCCTTCTCCTTCTTCTGCTTCTACTGATTCAACCTCCAGACCTCACCTTCTCCTTCTCCTTCTTCTAATTCTTCTGATTCACCCTCCAGACTTCATCTTCTCCTTCTCCTTCTTCTGCTTCTTCTGATTCACCCTCCAGACTTCACCTTCTCCTTCTCCTTCTTCTGCTTCTTCTGATTCACCCTCCAGACTTCGCCTTCTCCTTCTCCTTCTTCTACTTCTTCTGATTCACCCTCCAGACTTCACCATCTCCTTCTCCTTCTTCTACTTCTTCTGATTCAACCTCCAGTCTTCACCTTCTCCTTCTCCTTCTTCTGCTTCTTCTGATTCACCCTCCAGATTTCACCTTCTCCTTCTCCTTCTTCTGCTTCTTCTGATTCACCCTCCTGACTTCACCTTCTCCTTCTCCTTCTTCTGTTTCTTCAGATTCACCCTCCAGACTTCACCTTCTCCTTCTCCTTCTTCTACTTCTTCTGATTCACCCTCCAGACTTCATCTTCTCCTTCTACTTCTTCTGCTTCTTCTGATTCACCCTCCAGACTTCACCTTCTCCTTCTCCTTCTTCTGCTTCTTCTGATTCACCCTCCAGACTTCACCTTCTCCTTCTCCTTCTTCTGCTTCTATTGATTCACCCTCCAGACTTCACCTTCTCCTTCTCCTTCTTCTGCTTCTTCTGATTCACCTTCCAGACTTCACCTTCTCCTTCTCCTTCTTCTACTTCTTCTGATTCACCCTCCAGACTTCTCCTTCTCCTTCTTCTACTTCTTCTGATTCACCCTCCATACTTCACCTTCTCCTTCTGCTTCTTCTGATTCACCCTTCAGACTTCACATTCTCCTTCTCCTTCTTCTGCTTCTTCTGATTCACCCTCCAGACCTCACCTTCTCCTTCTCCTTCTTCCAATTCTTCTGATTCACCCTCCAGACTTCATCTTCTCCTTCTCCTTCTTCTGCTTCTTCTGATTCACCCTCCAGACTTCACCTTCTCCTTCTCCTTCTTCTGCTTCTTCTGCTTCTCCCTCCTGACTTCACCTTCTCCTTCTCCTTCTTCTACTTCTTCTGATTCGCCCTCCAGACTTCACCTTCTCCTTCTCCTTCTTCTACTTCTTCTGATTCACCCTCCAGACTTCACCTTCTCCTTCTCCTTCTTCTGCTTTTTCTGATTCACCCTCCAGACTTCACCTTCTCCTTCTCCTTCGTCTACTTCTTCTGATTCACCCTCCAGACTACACCTTCTCCTTCTCCTTCTTCTACTTCTTCTGATTCACCCTCCAGACTACACCTTCTCCTTCTCCTTCTTCTACTTCTTCTGATTCACCCTACAGACTTCACCTTCTCCTTCTCCTTCTTCTACTTCTTCTGATTCACCCTCCAGACTTCACCTTCTCCTTCTCCTTCTTCTACTTCTTCTGATTCACCCTCCTGACTTCACCTTCTCCTTCTCCTTCTTCTGCTTCTTCTGCTTCACCCTCCAGACTTCACCTTCTGCTTCTCCTTCTTCTGCTTCTTCTGCTTCACCCTCCAGACTTCACCTTCTCCTTCTCCTTCTTCTACTTCTTCTGCTTCGCCCTCCAGACCTCACCTTCTCCTTCTCCTTCTTCTGCTTCTTCTGCTTCACCCTCCAGACTTCACCTTCTCCTTCTCCTTCTTCTGCTTCTTCTGCTTCACCCTCCTGACTTCAGCTTCTCCTTCTCCTTCTTCTACTTCTTCTGATTCACCCTCCAGACTTCACCTTCTCCTTCTCCTTCTTCTGCTTCTTCTGCTTCACCCTACAGACTTCACCTTCTCCTTCTCCTTCTTCTGCTTCTTCTGCTGCGCCCGCCAGACTTCACCTTCTCCTTCTCCTTCTTCTGCTTCTTCTGCTTCACCTTCCTGACTTCACCTTCTCCTTCTCCTTCTTCTACTTTTTCTGCTTCACCCCCTTGACTTCACCTTCTCCTTCTCCTTCTTCTGCTTCTTCTGATTCACCATCCTAACTTCACCTTCTCCTTCTCCTTCTTCTGCTTCTTCTGATTCACCCTCCTGACTTCACCTTCTCCTTCTCCTTCTTCTGCTTCTTCTGATTCACCCTCCAGACCTCACCTTCTCCTTCTCCTTCTTCGACTTCTTCTGATTCACCCTCCAGACTTCATCTTCTCCTTCTCCTTCTTCTACTTCTTCTGATTCACCCTCCAGTCTTCACCTTCTCCTTCTCCTTCTTCTGCTTCTTCTGATTCACCCTCCAGACTTCACCTTCTCCTTCTCCTTCTTCTGCTTCTTCTGATTCACCCTCCAGACCTCACCATCTCCTTCTCCTCCTTTTACTTCTTCTGATTCACCCTCCAGACTTCACCTTCTCCTTCTGCTTCTTCTACTTCTTCTGATTCACCCTCCAGTCTTCACCTTCTCCTTCTCCTTCTTCTGCTTCTTCTGATTCACCCTCCTGACTTCACCTTCTACTTCTCCTTCTTCTGCTTCTTCTGATTCACCCTCCAGACTTCACCTTCTCCTTCTCCTTCTTCTACTTCTTCTGATTCACCCTCCAGACTTCACCTTCTCCTTCTACTTCTTCTGCTTCTTCTGATTCACCCTCCAGACTTCACCTTCTTCTTCTCCTTCTTCTGCTTCTTCTGATTCACCCTCCAGACTTCACGTTCTCCTTCTCCTTCTTCTGCTTCTTCAGATTCACCCTCCAGACTTCACCTTCTCCTTCTCCTTCCTCTGCTTCTTCTGATTCACCCTCCAGACTTCCCCTTCTCCTTCTCCTTCTTCTACTTCTTCTGATTCACCCTCCAGACTCCACCTTCTCCTTCTCCTTCTTCTGCTTCTTCTGATTCACCCTCCAGACTTCACCTTCTGCTTCTCCTTCTTCTACTTCTTCTGATTCACCCTCCAGACTTCACCTTCTCCTTCTCCTTCTTCTACTTCTTCTTATTCACCCTCCAGATTTCACCTTCTCCTTCTCCTTCTTCTACATCTTCTGCTTCTCCCTCCAGACTTCACCTTCTCCTTCTCCTTCTTCTGCTTCTTCTGATTCACCCTCCAGACTTCACCTTCTCCTTCTCCTTCTTCTACTTCTTCTGATTCAACCTCCAGACTTCACCTTCTCCTTCTCCTTCTTCTACTTCTTCTGATTCAACCTCCAGACTTCACCTTCTCCTTCTCCTTCTTCTACTTCTTCTGATTCACCCTCCTGACTTCACCTTCTCCTTCTCCTTCTTCTGCTTCTTCTGCTTCACCCTCCAGACTTCACCTTCTCCTTCTCCTTCTTCTGCTTCTTCTGCTTTACCCTCCAGACTTCACCTTCTCCTTCTCCTTCTTCTGCTTCTTCTGCTTCACCCTCCTGACCTCACCTTCTCCTTCTCCTTCTTCTACTTCTTCTGATTCACCCTCCAGACTTCACCTTCTCCTTCTCCTTCTTCTGCTTCTTCTGCTTCACCCTCCAGACTTCACCTTCTCCTTCTCCTTCTTCTACTTCTTCTGCTTCGCCCTCCAGACTTCACCTTCTCCTTCTCCTTCTTCTGCTTCTTCTGCTTCACCCTCCAGACTTCACCTTCTACTTCTCCTTCATCTGCTTCTTCTGCTTCACCCTCCTGACTTCACCTTCTCCTTCTCCTTCTTCTACTTCTTCTGATTCACCCTCCAGACTTCACCTTCTCCTTCTCCTTCTTCTGCTTATTCTGCTTCACCCTCCAGACTTCACCTTCTCCTTCTCCTTCTTCTGCTTCTTCTGATTCACCCTCCAGACTTCACCTTCTCCTTCTGCTTCTTCTACTTCTTCTGATTCACCCTCCAGTCTTCACCTTCTCCTTCTCCTTCTTCTGCTTCTTCTGATTCACCCTCCTGACTTCACCTTCTCCTTCTCCTTCTTCTGCTTCTTCTGATTCACCCTCCAGACTTCACCTTCTCCTTCTCCTTCTTCTACTTCTTCTGATTCACCCTCCAGACTTCACCTTCTCCTTTTACTTCTTCTGCTTCTTCTGATTCACCCTCCAGACTTCACCTTCTTCTTCTCCTTTTTCTGCTTCTTCTGATTCACCCTCCAGACTTCACCTTCTCCTTCTCCTTCTTCTGCTTCTTCTGATTCACCCTCCAGACTTCCCCTTCTCCTTCTCCTTCTTCTACTTCTTCTGATTCACCCTCCAGACTTCACCTTCTCCTTCTCCTTCTTCTGCTTTTTCTGATTCACCCTCGAGACTTCACCTTCTCCTTCTCCTTCGTCTACTGCTTCTGATTCACCCTCCAGACTACACCTTCTCCTTCTCCTTCTTCTACTTCTTCTGATTCACCCTCCAGACTCCACCTTCTCCTTCTCCTTCTTCTGCTTCTTCTGATTCACCCTCCAGACTTCACCTTCTGCTTCTCCTTCTTCTACTTCTTCTGATTCACCCTCCAGACTTCACCTTCTCCTTCTCCTTCTTCTACTTCTTCTTATTCACCCTCCAGATTTCACCTTCTCCTTCTCCTTCTTCTACATCTTCTGCTTCTCCCTCCAGACTTCACCTTCTCCTTCTCCTTCTTCTGCTTCTTCTGATTCACCCTCCAGACTTCACCTTCTCCTTCTTCTTCTACTTCTTCTGATTCAACCTCCAGACTTCACCTTCTCCTTCTCCTTCTTCTACTTCTTCTGATTCAACCTCCAGACATCACCTTCTCCTTCTCCTTCTTCTACTTCTTCTGATTCACCCTCCTGACTTCACCTTCTCCTTCTCCTTTTTCTGCTTCTTCTGCTTCACCCTCCAGACTTCACCTTCTCCTTCTCCTTCTTCTGCTTCTTCTGCTTCACCCTTCAGACTTCACCTTCTCCTTCTCCTTCTTCTGCTTCTTCTGCTTCACCCTCCTGACTTCACCTTCTCCTTCTCCTTCTTCTCCTTCTTCTGATTCACCCTGCAGACTTCACCTTCTCCTACTCCTTCTTCTGCTTCTTCTGCTTCACCCTCCAGACTTCACCTTCTCCTTCTCCTTCTTCTACTTCTTCTGCTTCGCCCTCCAGACTTCACCTTCTCCTTCTCCTTCTTCTGCTTCTTCTGCTTCACCCTCCAGACTTCACCTTCTTCTTCTCCTTCTTCTGCTTCTTCTGCTTCACCCTCCTGACTTCACCTTCTCCTTCTCCTTCTTCTACTTCTTCTGATTCACCCTCCAGACTTCACCTTCTCCTTCTCCTTCTTCTGCTTCTTCTGCTTCACCCTCCAGACTTCACCTTCTCCTTCTCCTTCTTCTGCTTCTTCTGCTGCGCCCGCCAGACATCACCTTCTCCTTCTCCTTCTTCTGCTTCTTCTGCTTCACCTTCCTGACTTCACCTTCTCCTTCTCCTTCTTCTACTTTTTCTGCTTCACCCCCCTGACTTCACCTTCTCCTTCTCCTTCTTCTGCTTCTTCTGATTCACCCTCCTAACTTCACCTTCTCCTTCTCCTTCTTCTGCTTCTTCTGATTGACCCTCCTGACTTCACCTTCTCCTTCTCCTTCTTCTACTTCTTCTGATTCATCCTCCAGACTTCA
Source organism: Somniosus microcephalus (assembly GCF_052327205.1). Taxonomy (NCBI): domain Eukaryota; kingdom Metazoa; phylum Chordata; class Chondrichthyes; order Squaliformes; family Somniosidae; genus Somniosus; species Somniosus microcephalus. The sequence continues at coordinate 379,710 of NW_028225475.1, forward strand.
CCTTCTCCTTCTCCTTCTTCTACTTCTTCTGATTCACCCTCCAGACTTCACCTTCTCCTTCTCCTTCTTCTACTTCTTCTGATTCACCCTCCAGACTTCACCTTCTCCTTCTCCTTCTTCTACTTCTTCTGATTCACCCTCCAGTCTTCACCTTCTACTTCTCTTTCTTCTGCTTCTTCTGATTCACCCTCCAGACTTCACCTTCTCCTTCTCCTTCTTCTGATTCTTCTGATTCACACTCCAGACTTCACCTTCTCCTTCTCCTTCTTCTGCTTCTTCTGATTCACCCTCCTGACTTCACCTTCTCCTTCTCCTTCTTCTACTTCTTCTGATTCACCCTCATGACTTCACCTTCTCCTTCTCCTTCTTCCTCTTCTTCTGCTTCACCCTCATGACTTCACCTTCTCCTTCTCCTTCTTCTACTTCTTCTGCTTCACCCTCCAGACTTCACCTTCTCCTTCTCCTTCTTCTGCTTCTTCTGATTCACCCTCCAGACTTCACCTTCTCCTTCTCCTTATTCTGCTTCTTCTGATTCACCCTCCAGACTTCACCTTCTCCTTCTCCTTATTCTGCTTCTTCTGATTCACCCTCCAGACTTCACCTTCTCCTTCTCCTTCTTCTGCTTCTTCCGATTCACTCTCCAGACTTCACCTTCTCCTTCTCCTTCTTCTGCTTCTTCTGATTCACCCCTCCAAGACTTCACCTTCTCCTTCTCCTACTTCTACTTATTCTGATTCACCCTCAAGACCTCATCTTCTCCTTCTTCTTCTTCTGCTTCTTCTGATTCACCCTCCAGACTTCACCTTCTCCTTCTCCTTCTTCTACTTCTTGTGATTCACCCTCCAGACTTCACCTTCTCCTTCTCCTTCTTCTGCTTCTTCTGATTCACCCTCCAGACTTCACCTTCTCCTTCTCTTCTTCTGCTTCTTCTGATACACCCTCCAGACTTCACATTCTCCTTTTCCTTCTTCTGCTTCTTCTGATTCACCCTTCAGACTTCAACCTTCTCCTTCTCCTTCTTCTGCTTCTACTGATTCAACCTCCAGACCTCACCTTCTCCTTCTCCTTCTTCTAATTCTTCTGATTCACCCTCCAGACTTCATCTTCTCCTTCTCCTTCTTCTGCTTCTTCTGATTCACCCTCCAGACTTCACCTTCTCCTTCTCCTTCTTCTGCTTCTTCTGATTCACCCTCCAGACTTCGCCTTCTCCTTCTCCCTTCTTCTACTTCTTCTGATTCACCCTCCAGACTTCACCATCTCCTTCTCCTTCTTCTACTTCTTCTGATTCAACCTCCAGTCTTCACCTTCTCCTTTCTTCTTCTGCTTCTCTGATTCACCCTCCAGATTTCACCTTCTCCTTCTCCTTCTTCTGCTTCTTCTGATTCACCCTCCTGACTTCACCTTCTCCTTCTCCTTCTTCTGTTTCTTCAGATTCACCCTCCAGACTTCACCTTCTCCTTCTCCTTCTTCTACTTCTTCTGATTCACCCCTCCAGACTTCATCTTCTCCTTCTACTTCTTCTGCTTCTTCTGATTCACCCTCCCAGACTTCACCTTCTCCTTCTCCTTCTTCTGCTTCTTCTGATTCACCTCCAGACCTTCACCTTCTCCTTCTCCTTCTTCTGCTTCTATTGATTCACCCTCCAGACTTCACCTTCTCCCTTCTCCTTCTTCTGCTTCTTCTGATTCACCCTCCAGACTTCACCTTCTCCTTCTCCTTCTTCTACTTCTGGTTCTCTGATTCACCCTCCAGACTTCTCCTTCTCCTTCTTCTACTTCTTCTGATTCACCCTCCATACTTCACCTTCTCCTTCTGCTTCTTCTGATTCACCCTTCAGACTTCACATTCTCCTTCTCCTTCTTCTGCTTCTTCTGATTCACCCTCCAGACCTCACCTTCTCCTTCTCCTTCTTCCAATTCTTCTGATTCACCCTCCAGACTTCATCTTCACCTTCTCCTTCTTCTGCTTCTTCTGATTCACCCCTCCAGACTTCACCTTCTCCTTCTCCTTCTTCTGCTTCTTCTGCTTCTCCTCCTGACTTCACCTTCTCCTTCTCCTTCTTCTACTTCTTCTGATTCGCCCTCCAGACTTCACCTTCTCCTTCTCCTTCTTCTACTTCTTCTGATTCACCCTCCAGACTTCACCTTCTCCTTCTCCTTCTTCTGCTTTTTCTGATTCACCCTCCAGACTTCACCTTCTCCTTCTCCTTCGTCTACTTCTTCTGATTCACCCTCCAGGACTACACCTTCTCCTTCTCCTTCTTCTACTTCTTCTGATTCACCCTCCAGACTACACCTTCTCCTTCTCCTTCTTCTACTTCTTCTGATATCACCCTACAGACTTCACCTTCTCCTTCTCCCTTCTTCTACTTCTTCTGATTCACCTCCAGACTTCACCTTCTCCTTCTCCTTCTTCTACTTCTTCTGATTCACCCTCCTGACTTCACCTTCTCCTTCTCCTTCTTCTGCTTCTTCTGCTTCACCCCTCCAGACTTCACCTTCTGCTTCTCCTTTCTTCTGCTTCTTCTGCTTCACCCTCCAGACTTCACCTTCTCCTTCTCCTTCTTCTACTTCTTCTGCTTCGCCCTCCAGACCTCACCTTCTCCTTCTCCTTCTTCTGCTTCTTCTGCTTCACCCTCCAGACTTCACCTTCTCCTTCTCCTTCTTCTGCTTCTTCTGCTTCACCCTCCTGACTTCAGCTTCTCCTTCTCCTTCTTCTACTTCTTCTGATTCACCCTCCAGACTTCACCTTCTCCTTCTCCTTCTTCTGCTTCTTCTGCTTCACCCTCCAGACTTCACCTTCTCCTTCTCCTTCTTCTGCTTCTTCTGCTGCGCCCGCCAGACTTCACCTTCTCCTTCTCCTTCTTCTGCTTCTTCTGCTTCACCTTCCTGACTTCACCTTCTCCTTCTCCTTCTTCTACTTTTTCTGCTTCACCCCCCTTGACTTCACCTTCTCCTTCTCCTTCTTCTGCTTCTTCTGATTCACCATCCTAACTTCACCTTCTCCTTCTCCTTCTTCTGCTTCTTCTGATTCACCCTCCTGACTTCACCTTCTCCTTCTTCCCTTCTTCTGCTTCTTCTGATTCACCCTCCAGACCTCACCTTCGACTTCTTCTGATTCACCCTCCAGACTTCATCTTCTCCTTCTCCTTCTTCTACTTCTTCTGATTCACCCTCCAGTCTTCACCTTCTCCTTCTCCTTCTTCTGCTTCTTCTGATTCACCCTCCAGACTTCACCTTCTCCTTCTCCTTCTTCTGCTTCTTCTGATTCACCCTCCAGACCTCACCATCTCCTTCTCCTCCTTTTACTTCTTCTGATTCACCCTCCAGACTTCACCTTCTCCTTCTGCTTCTTCTACTTCTTCTGATTCACCCTCCAGTCTTCACCTTCTCCTTCTCCTTCTTCTGCTTCTTCTGATTCACCCTCCTGACTTCACCTTCTACTTCTCCTTCTTCTGCTTCTTCTGATTCACCCTCCAGACTTCACCTTCTCCTTCTCCTTCTTCTACTTCTTCTGATTCACCCTCCAGACTTCACCTTCTCCTTCTACTTCTTCTGCTTCTTCTGATTCACCCTCCAGACTTCACCTTCTTCTTCTCCTTCTTCTGCTTCTTCTGATTCACCCTCCAGACTTCACGTTCTCCTTCTCCTTCTTCTGCTTCTTCAGATTCACCCTCCAGACTTCACCTTCTCCTTCTCCTTCCTCTGCTTCTTCTGATTCACCCTCCAGACTTCCCCTTCTCCTTCTCCTTCTTCTACTTCTTCTGATTCACCCTCCAGACTTCACCTTCTCCTTCTCCTTCTTCTGCTTTTTCTGATTCACCCTCCAGACTTCACCTTCTCCTTCTCCTTCGTCTACTGCTTCTGATTCACCCTCCAGACTACACCTTCTCCTTCTCCTTCTTCTACTTCTTCTGATTCACCCTCCAGACTCCACCTTCTCCTTCTCCTTCTTCTGCTTCTTCTGATTCACCCTCCAGACTTCACCTTCTGCTTCTCCTTCTTCTACTTCTTCTGATTCACCCTCCAGACTTCACCTTCTCCTTCTCCTTCTTCTACTTCTTCTTATTCACCCTCCAGATTTCACCTTCTCCTTCTCCTTCTTCTACATCTTCTGCTTCTCCCTCCAGACTTCACCTTCTCCTTCTCCTTCTTCTGCTTCTTCTGATTCACCCTCCAGACTTCACCTTCTCCTTCTCCTTCTTCTACTTCTTCTGATTCAACCTCCAGACTTCACCTTCTCCTTCTCCTTCTTCTACTTCTTCTGATTCAACCTCCAGACTTCACCTTCTCCTTCTCCTTCTTCTACTTCTTCTGATTCACCCTCCTGACTTCACCTTCTCCTTCTCCTTCTTCTGCTTCTTCTGCTTCACCCTCCAGACTTCACCTTCTCCTTCTCCTTCTTCTGCTTCTTCTGCTTTACCCTCCAGACTTCACCTTCTCCTTCTCCTTCTTCTGCTTCTTCTGCTTCACCCTCCTGACCTCACCTTCTCCTTCTCCTTCTTCTACTTCTTCTGATTCACCCTCCAGACTTCACCTTCTCCTTCTCCTTCTTCTGCTTCTTCTGCTTCACCCTCCAGACTTCACCTTCTCCTTCTCCTTCTTCTACTTCTTCTGCTTCGCCCTCCAGACTTCACCTTCTCCTTCTCCTTCTTCTGCTTCTTCTGCTTCACCCTCCAGACTTCACCTTCTACTTCTCCTTCATCTGCTTCTTCTGCTTCACCCTCCTGACTTCACCTTCTCCTTCTCCTTCTTCTACTTCTTCTGATTCACCCTCCAGACTTCACCTTCTCCTTCTCCTTCTTCTGCTTATTCTGCTTCACCCTCCAGACTTCACCTTCTCCTTCTCCTTCTTCTGCTTCTTCTGCTGCGCCCGCCAGACTTCACCTTCTCCTTCTCCTTCTTCTGCTTCTTCTGCTTCACCTTCCTGACTTCACCTTCTCCTTCTCCTTCTTCTACTTTTTCTGCTTCACCCCCCTGACTTCACCTTCTCCTTCTCCTTCTTCTGCTTCTTCTGATTCACCCTCCTAACTTCACCTTCTCCTTCTCCTTCTTCTGCTTCTTCTGATTGACCCTCCTGACTTCACCTTCTCCTTCTCCTTCTTCTACTTCTTCTGATTCATCCTCCAGACTTCACCTTCTCCTTCTCCTTCTTCTACTTCTTCTGATTCACCCTCCAGACTTCACCTTCTCCTTCTCCTTCTTCTACTTCTTCTGATTCACCCTCCAGACTTCACCTTCTCCTTCTCCTTCTTCTACTTCTTCTGATTCACCCTCCAGTCTTCACCTTCTACTTCTCCTTCTTCTGCTTCTTCTGCTTCACCCTCTAGACTTCACCTTCTCCTTCTCTTTCTTCTGCTTCTTCTGCTTCACCCTCCAGACTTCACC